>NC_073696.1:138382070-138709570 GCF_029784165.1 Wyeomyia smithii
TTTTAGACTCGATTATCCGAAATTTTATTTTTTCGGTGTTCGTTTACAATTTTTGCCTTTCTCCTAGAAAGGTATAGCAATCACTTGCAAAACCGAAACTATAAAAGTGCTCCAAAGGACCGAATGGCATATATCACTCGACTCAGCTCGTCGAGCTGAGCATTTTTTGTATGTGTATTCTCACTCCCTTTTCTCAGAGATTTTCATGAAATTAATTGCAAATGAAAGGTCTAGTTGCCCCATAAGACCCTATCAAATTTCATTGTAATCGGATTTTTAGTTTAGAGGTTATGTATCAAAATAAAAAAATCATGAAACATCATTATCTCGAAAACTACGCAACCGATTTAAACAAAATTGGTTTCAAATGAACGGGCTACTTGAAACACCCTTAATTTTCAAATTTTATAAAGATTCAATGTGTGATTCAAAAGCTATGAAAAGAAACGTGTTCTGAAGACTGTTAAATCTCACTCATGTTCCTCAGAGATGGCTGGACCAATTTTTATAAAATTAGTATCTAATGGAAGGTCTAATTGCCCCATAAGACCCTATTGAACGTTCCAAATTCATTGATTCCTTGCGATGTGTTTGAAGTCTGCAAATGCACGACGAATCGGCCATAAGATATGATAAGTCAAATAACAAATCGTTAAAATGATTGGTTTTATCGAAATGACAACATCCTCGACTTTTGGCCTATGTACATCGCCTTAATTCTGAATATATTCATATTAGGTGGTGTTCGGTCATTTTCAGCAGATTTTCTGGTATCAATCTGATACCGGAAATACCCATATTGGGAGGTATTTAGTTATTTTGGTTGTTTTCCAAAAACTAAAAGTGGTCATCTTTAAATTCGAAATAGTGTCCAGGGTCAATTTTTGGTTTCTATGCATCATCTCGATTACGGAAATATCCATATTGAGTATTATTCGGTCATGCCTGAGGTCAATTGTTAGCTCCTTGCATCATTCTGGTTCCAGAGCTAGATATTGAATAGTATTTGGTTATTTTAGGCTGTTTTTCACAAACCGGTAGTCGCAATCTTGGATTTTAAAATGGTATTTAAGATAATTCCTGGCCTCTGAGCGTTATTTTGGTTGAAGAAACATCCATATTGGGTGTTATTCGATCATTTTCGGCTGTTTCCCAGGAACCGGAAGTCGCCAACCAAGAATTCAAGGGTTCGCCACAGAAGGCAGAAGCACGAAAGGCAGATTCATGAAAGGCAGAACTCTATGACCGCATACACAAGGCAGAATATTTCAAAAGGCAGAATTTCGAAGGGCACGAAAGGCAGAATCACTGGTAGCAAAACCTAACTCACGATAGCCTAATGCGTGATGACAAATTGGTGCGAATCCTGGTCACGGTATCAAAACTGCTACTCTACCTTTATTATTTATTATTATTTGGTAACCAGACATAATAACTGGTCACAAGCAATGACCAGTTTTGATAGGAGATGCAAATCAAGCCTAATTATTAGATCAGAAACGCGCAAAATGGTTTGGCTCAGGTCCTAAAGAGTCTCACGGCATCGCGGAGAGTAATTTTTCGATGGTAGGTATAACTTACACTAGTCTCAACGGCTAGTTGATTATTGCTAATAAAAAACAATTCATGCGGCGAAGACGCATAATCAAGGCAAGGAACCAAGGCGGCACAAAGCCGCCGTGGTTTCCGCGGTCCAAGCCGGTCGCCGACCCGCCGTCGGAAGTGGCGGCCTATCGCATACAAACAACTGATCTACTGGTTTTCTGGGATTATTCAAACAGGTTTTCTTTCCCTAAGTAAAGTCCGAACGAGCGGTAGCGAGTAAGGACAGCATACACTTGGACTATAGAGTCGACAATAGAGTCGAAATAGACTTATTTTGATTCTGCCATTCGCTATTCTGCCTTATGAAATATTCTGCCTTTCGTAATTCTGCTTTTCGTGATTCTGCCTTTCGTGATTCTGCCTTTTGATTTTCTGCCTTTCGTAGGAGACCCGAATCAAAAATGGGGTATGTGGTCGCCATTTTTGGCTGTTTTCCAGAAACCAGAAGTTGCCATCCTACAATTCATAATGGTGTCTGAGGGCAATTTTTAGCTTTTTGCAAAATTCTGGCTCCGGAGATACCCATATTGGGTGGTATATGGTCACTTTGGGCTGTTGTTCAGAAACCAAAAGTCGTCATTTTGGATTTTAAAACGTTCATATTGAATGGTATTTGGTCATTTCCGGCTGTTTGCCAGACACCGGATGTCACCTTCTTAAAATTCAAGATTGTGTATGTGATTAATTTTTAGCTTCTGTGCATCTTTCTGGTTCCGGCGATACTCATTTTTAATGGGAATCGTCCATTTCAGGCTGTTTTTCAGAAACTGGAAGTTGCCATCTTACAATTCAAAATGTTGTCTGAGGTCGATTTGTGGCTCCAGTGCATCATTTTTGTCATATGACTTACATTTTACATAGAAGTTTAGTAAAGCGGGCAATGTATGTAGTTTGCGAGAATGCGAAAATGAACGGGAATAGAAGGTGTGACTTTAGGCTTAGAAAAAATTTCTTTCTAAGCCTAAAGTCACACATTCTATTTCCGTTCATTTTCGCATTCTCGCAAACTAGATACATTGCCCGCTTTCTTGATTGGTTCTTGAGCTGTGCTTAATTTGTGTTTCGTTTGTATGGGACCCCTCCCTTATAGAAGAGGGAGGGGAGTCAAACCATTATGCACATATTTGTTACCTCTAAAAATATTTACCTGCCGAATTTTGTTCCATTTAGTTGGTTAGCTCTAGAGATGTGCAGAAATTTGTGTTTCATTTGGATGGAACCAGAAGAGGGAGGGATCTCAAACTATCATAGGAATCTTTATCGGCACCATATATATATATATATATATATATATATATATATATATATATATATATATATATATATATATATATATATATATATATATATATATATATATATATATATATATATATATATATATATATATATATATATATATATATACAGGTCCGACTCGATTATCCGGAGACTCGATTAACCGGAGACTCGATCATCCGAAATTCGATTATCCGGAATTTTAGACTCGATTATCCGAAATTTTATTTTTTCGGTGTTCGTTTACAATTTTTGCCTTTCTCCTAGAAAGGTATAGCAATCACTTGCAAAACCGAAACTATAAAAGTGCTCCAAAGGACCGAATGGCATATATCACTCGACTCAGCTCGTCGAGCTGAGCATTTTTTGTATGTGTATTCTCACTCCCTTTTCTCAGAGATTTTCATGAAATTAATTGCAAATGAAAGGTCTAATTGCCCCAAAAGACCCTATCAAATTTCATTGTAATCGGATTTTTAGTTTAGAGGTTATGTATCAAAATAAAAAAAATCATGAAACATCATTATCTCGAAAACTACGCAACCGATTTGAACAAAATTGGTTTCAAATGAACGGGCTACTTGAAACACCCTTAACTTTCAAATTTTATAAAGATTCAATGTGTGATTCAAAAGCTGTGAAAAGAAACGTGTTCTGAAGACTGTTAAATCTCACTCATGTTCCTCAGAGATGGCTGGACCAATTTTTATAAAATTAGTATCTAATGGAAGGTCTAATTGCCCCATAAGCCCCTATTGAACGTTCCAAATTCATTGATTCCTTGCGATGTGTTTGAAGTCTGCAAATGCACGACGAATCGGCCATAAGATATGATAAGTCAAATAACAAATCGTTTAAAATGATTGGTTTTATCGAAATGACAACATCCTCGACTTTTGGCCTATGTACATCGCCTTAATTCTGAATATATTCATATTGGGTGGTGTTCGGTCATTTTCAGCAGATTTTCTGGTATCAATCTGACACCGGAAATACCCATATTGGGAGGTATTTAGTTATTTTGGTTGTTTTCCAAAAACTAAAAGTGGTCATCTTTAAATTCGAAATAGTGTCCAGGGTCAATTTTTGGTTTCTATGCATCATCTCGATTACGGAAATATCCATATTGAGTATTATTCGGTCATGCCTGAGGTCAATTGTTAGCTCCTTGCATCATTCTGGTTCCAGAGGTAGATATTGAATAGTATTTGGTTATTTTAGGCTGTTTTTCACAAACCGGTAGTCGCAATCTTGGATTTTAAAATGGTATTTAAGATAATTCCTAGCCTCTGAGCGTTATTTTGGTTGAAGAAACATCCATATTGGGTGTTATTCGATCATTTCCGGCTGTTTCCCAGGAACCGGAAGTCGCCAACCAAGAATTCAAGGGTTCGCCACAGAAGGCAGAAGCACGAAAGGCAGATTCATGAAAGGCAGAACTCTATGACCGCATACACAAGGCAGAATATTTCAAAAGGCAGAATTTCGAAGGGCACGAAAGGCAGAATCACTGGTAGCAAAACCTAACTCACGATAGCCTAATGCGTGATGACAAATTGGTGCGAATCCTGGTCACGGTATCAAAACTGCTACTCTACCTTTATTATTTATTATTATTTGGTAACCAGACATAATAACTGGTCACAAGCAATGACCAGTTTTCATAGGAGATGCAAATCAAGCCTAATTATTAGATCAGAAACGCGCAAAATGGTTTGGCTCAGGTCCTAAAGAGTCTCACGGCATCGCGGAGAGTAATTTTTCGATGGTAGGTATAACTTACACTAGTCTCAACGGCTAGTTGATTATTGCTAACAAAAAACAATTCATGCGGCGAAGACGCATAATCGAGGCAAGGAACCAAGGCGGCACAAAGCCGCCGTGGTTTCCGCGGTCCAAGCCGGTCGCCGACCCGCCGTCGGAAGTGGCGGCCTATCGCATACAAACAACTGATCTACTGGTTTTCTAGGATTATTCAAACAGGTTTTCTTTCCCTAAGTAAAGTCCGAACGAGCGGTAGCGAGTAAGGACAGCATACACTTGGACAATAGAGTCGACAATAGAGTCGAAATAGACTTATTTTGATTCTGCCATTCGCTATTCTGCCTTATGAAATATTCTGCCTTTCGTAATTCTGCTTTTCGTGATTCTGCCTTTCGTGATTCTGCCTTTTGATTTTCTGCCTTTCGTAGGAGACCCGAATCAAAAATGGGGTATGTGGTCGCCATTTTTGGCTGTTTTCCAGAAACCAGAAGTTGCCATCCTACAATTCATAATGGTGTCTGAGGGCAATTTTTAGCTTTTTGCAAAATTCTGGCTCCGGTGATACCCATATTGTGTGGTATATGGTCACTTTGGGCTGTTGTTCAGAAACCAAAAGTCGTCATTTTGGATTTTAAAACGTTCATATTGAATGGTATTTGGTCATTTCCGGCTGTTTGCCAGACACCGGATGTCACCTTCTTAAAATTCAAGATTGTGTATGTGATTAATTTTTAGCTTCTGTGCATCTTTCTGGTTCCGGCGATACTCATTTTTAATGGGAATCGTCCATTTCAGGCTGTTTTCCAGAAACTGGAAGTTGCCATCTTACAATTCAAAATGTTGTCTGAGGTCGATTTGTGGCATTTTACATAGAAGTTTAGTAAAGCGGGCAATGTATGTAGTTTGCGAGAATGCGAAAATGAACGGGAATAGAAGGTGTGACTTTAGGCTTAGAAAAAATTTCTTTCTAAGCCTAAAGTCACACATTCTATTTCCGTTCATGTTCGCATTCTCGCAAACTAGATACATTGCCCGCTTTCTTGATTGGTTCTTGAGCTGTGCTTAATTTGTGTTTCGTTTGTATGGGACCCCTCCCTTATAGAAGAGGGAGGGGAGTCAAACCATTATGCACATATTTGTTACCTCTAAAAATATTTACCTGCCGAATTTTGTTCCATTTAGTTGGTTAGCTCTAGAGATGTGCAGAAATTTGTGTTTCATTTGGATGGAACCAGAAGAGGGAGGGATCTCAAACTATCATAGGATCTTTATCGGCACCAAAAACCTCTACATACAAATTTTCACGTCGATCGGTTCGGTAGTTTTCAAGCCTATATGGATCAGACAGACAGACCGGACTGCAATTTCATATGTATAGATTACAACATCAATATTTTGGAACCTAAAGAGTGAATATACATTTATTGGATTGAAGCATTCAAGTAAATCCATTTTTACAAATAAAAGTTTGAATGAGAATGGCTGGGTCTGACCGCTAGGTGGATTAATTTAGGTTTTTATCCGAAATTTTACCTTTACCATTCCCCATGTTTGGGACATATTCGAAATAAGTGAAAATAATCAATGTCCAATTTATTTTTTTAAGCTTCTCAAGAAATCACCCCTTTTCGCCTCAAAAATAATTTCTGGTTACGCCACTGCAGCATACAAACAAAATAAAAAAAGTAAATACTTATTTTATGTTCGTTAATCGCAAATTTTAATTTTTTTTTCCGTGATTCGATTATCCGGAAAACTCGATTATCCGGAATGAATTTTTTTTTGATGTTCCGGATAATCGAGTCCGACCTGTAGTAAAAATCACAGATCGAGTTTTTATCAAGAGGCAAATGCAGCATAAAAGTCATGATTTCGCATGTTTCACGTAGTTTTGTGAATAATATCTCGAGTTTTAGTAATCATATACCTGTTATTTTTTCTCAAATGTCTTTCTTAAACATCAACGAACATTTTAATAAAAAACAGAATCACATGTCATCCCTTTGAATTTTGATTTGGAGACGAATTAAGTATAAAAAGTCATAATTTTGCATGTTTTACGTAGTTTTATGAATAATATCTTAAGTTTTAGTGATCAGATACTAATTATTTTTACTCAAATGTCTTTCCTGAACATTAACAAACATTTTAGTAAAAAAAGAATCATATGTCATCGCTTTGAATTTTGATTTAGAGGCAAATTTAGCACAGAAAGTCATAGTTTTGCATGTTTTACGTAGTTTCGTGAATAACATCTCAAGTTTTAGTAATTAGATACCTATTATTTTTTCTAGAATGTCTTTCTTAAACATCAACGAACATTTTAATAAAAAAAGAATCACATGTCATCGCTTTGAATTTGGATTTGGAGACGAATTAGGTGTAAAAAGTCATAATTTTGCATGTTTTACGTAGCTTTGTGAATAATATCTCAAGTTTTAGTGATCAGATACTAATTATTTTTTCTCAAATGTCTTTCCTGAACGTAACAAATATTTTAGTGAAAAAAGAATCATATGTCATCGCTTTGAATTATGATCTAGAGGCAAATTTAGCACAGAAAGTCATAGTTTTGCATGTTTTACGTAGTTTTGTGAAAAATATCTCAAGTTTCAGTAATTTGATACCTATTATTTTTTCTCAAATGTCTTTCCTGAACATCAGCGAACATTTTCATGTTAAGAAACCTACATGTTACCGCTTATTATTTTTGTATTAGAACGATTTAAAATGATGATGATTACTGTACACCTCTGAGACTGAGGGAATAATATCGATAAGATCAAGCGTTACGGAATTCCATTTTTATATGGTCGTCGTGCGTCCAGACCGAACAAAGCGTCAAAAACATTATTACGAGTAATCGGCGATCAAAGTTTAACCACCCCGTATGTTTCCTGCAAGTTGCTGCAGAGAAATTTTGGTTATAATAGCATTATAAACCTAAAGAGTGAATATACATTTATTGGATTGAAGCATTCAAGTAAATCCATTTTTACAAATAAAAGTTTGAATGAGAATGGCTGGGTCTGACCGCTAGGTGGATTAATTTAGGTTTTTATCCGAAATTTTACCTTTACCATTCCCCATGTTTGGGACATATTCGAAATAAGTGAAAATAATCAATGTCCAATTTATTTTTTTAAGCTTCTCAAGAAATCACCCCTTTTCGCCTCAAAAATAATTTCTGGTTACGCCACTGCAGCATACAAACAAAATAAAAAAAGTAAATACTTATTTTATGTTCGTTAATCGCAAATTTTAATTTTTTTTTCCGTGATTCGATTATCCGGAAAACTCGATTATCCGGAATGAATTTTTTTTTTGATGTTCCGGATAATCGAGTCCGACCTGTAGTAAAAATCACAGATCGAGTTTTTATCAAGAGGCAAATGCAGCATAAAAGTCATGATTTCGCATGTTTCACGTAGTTTTGTGAATAATATCTCGAGTTTTAGTAATCATATACCTGTTATTTTTTCTCAAATGTCTTTCTTAAACATCAACGAACATTTTAATAAAAAACAGAATCACATGTCATCCCTTTGAATTTTGATTTGGAGACGAATTAAGTATAAAAAGTCATAATTTTGCATGTTTTACGTAGTTTTATGAATAATATCTTAAGTTTTAGTGATCAGATACTAATTATTTTTACTCAAATGTCTTTCCTGAACATTAACAAACATTTTAGTAAAAAAAGAATCATATGTCATCGCTTTGAATTTTGATTTAGAGGCAAATTTAGCACAGAAAGTCATAGTTTTGCATGTTTTACGTAGTTTCGTGAATAACATCTCAAGTTTTAGTAATTAGATACCTATTATTTTTTCTAGAATGTCTTTCTTAAACATCAACGAACATTTTAATAAAAAAAGAATCACATGTCATCGCTTTGAATTTGGATTTGGAGACGAATTAGGTGTAAAAAGTCATAATTTTGCATGTTTTACGTAGCTTTGTGAATAATATCTCAAGTTTTAGTGATCAGATACTAATTATTTTTTCTCAAATGTCTTTCCTGAACGTAACAAATATTTTAGTGAAAAAAGAATCATATGTCATCGCTTTGAATTATGATCTAGAGGCAAATTTAGCACAGAAAGTCATAGTTTTGCATGTTTTACGTAGTTTTGTGAAAAATATCTCAAGTTTCAGTAATTTGATACCTATTATTTTTTCTCAAATGTCTTTCCTGAACATCAGCGAACATTTTCATGTTAAGAAACCTACATGTTACCGCTTATTATTTTTGTATTAGAACGATTTAAAATGATGATGATTACTGTACACCTCTGAGACTGAGGGAATAATATCGATAAGATCAAGCGTTACGGAATTCCATTTTTATATGGTCGTCGTGCGTCCAGACCGAACAAAGCGTCAAAAACATTATTACGAGTAATCGGCGATCAAAGTTTAACCACCCCGTATGTTTCCTGCAAGTTGCTGCAGAGAAATTTTGGTTATAATAGCATTATAAACTGTTCAGATGATTTCATTTTTTCATGAGAGATAAATTAACAATTTTAACATCCACTGGTGTTAAAAACTCAATTTTCAAAATAAAAAGGCGCTTGGTTCGGTCTGGTTGCACGCCGACCATATAGTAGATAGGCAATATAGGCAAAGCAGTACCACACACTTGATTTATCTCGGAAAACTTCCCAACAGCTGAGCGAGCTCGGCGAAGTTTTTAACAAATGTCAGCAATATATTTCGACGAACATTCAGCAAAAATATCGATGTACCGTGAGCCAGCAAGTATTTACATCTCGTTTTCCGATGTTCTTGAAAATTCTGCCGGAAACTTGTAGAATATTTTGCTGAATTTATCAGCTGTTGAGTTTTCGGCAACAAAATCTAAGTGTGTATGTTTCTAATTACTCAGGTGGTAATATCAAGTATCTAGGTCGTCAGCCGTAATTCATCAAGCGACACTTCAAACTACTTGGAACTAAAACTAGTACATGGGGTCTGTATTTTGATTATTTATTTGCAGCACTCTCTTTTAGAAAAAAAATTATTCTTTTTACCATTAATGAATATCTTTTATTCTAATACAGTCAATTTTCCCTAATACGCGAAAAGGTAACCTTCTATACAATAGGAATCTTCACATCGAGCTCGTATACGAATACCCAGCCGTAAACTGTGTATCTTCCATTACTCGTCAATGGAGGTGAGTATTTTTACGGCTGGGTATTTGTTTACGAGCTCGACATGAATACCCATAATAATAAATTGAGTACGATTTAGTAAAAATTAAACTTTCTTCTATATTTATTTTATTATATTGTGGAAGATGGCTCACTCACCGATCACAAAGCGACAAAGATGTCACATTTTTTTCTGCCAGTTTCAAGCTCATGGATAAAATATCGATAATAAATTACAGTTATTAGTAGAAAATGTATATTCACAGAAAATTCAAAATTGACATAGACTTTTATGAACATGTTAACATTTAATTCAGGTCAATTTAAACATTTTATCAGTGTACAGAATCAATCAGAAAAAAATTAATCAATTCCAAGATACCGAAGAACAACGAAGATACCATATTTAAAAGTCATATGTCTGTTATCTTCAAAAATAAACGGGGCTAGAGTGATGCATAACATTAGCCTCAGCAATCAATATTTGCATAGTGTTGTTAAATTACAAGTAAGGTTATGGAAAGTAATATTTTCTTGTTGATGCTAATGCAAAACAAAAAAATTATTTGAAAAATACAAGTACAAATGTCGGAACACTAATATCAAGATGTAATGAATTTGGTTTTCCCCTATACCGCCACCGCGGGATGCAACTAGGATTGTCATATTGTACTAAATTCATTTAGCTAGCAGCATTTTGGTTTTCTACAATACAATATCGCACGCTAGCCTGAGGGGCTAATGCGGTCTCGATCAACTAGATTAGTTGAGAGAATTCGTTATCGACATTGTTTTCGGCACATTTTGCATGTTGTAGGATAAGTACAACGATACACCGTGCCCCAGTGCTGAGTCGAGAAAATTTCCAGCTCGAAAAGATCCTCGACCTGATCGGGAATCGAACCCGATATCACAACCGTGTGGGAGAGCTAGCCGACCGACATCGCTAACCACAGAACCACGGGGACCATGGACCATGGTTTTCTATTGTCTTTTAAATACCCTATATTTAGTTTTTTAATAAATCTGAGAAAAACGGAGTGTACAGTTCAAAAATAAATGACGTATTTTATCTGTACAATGCACCAATTTTTTATACCTTGCTATCTACCTCTACCGACACGTACAGCATTTTGTTGTCCCCGGCGGCACAACGTATTTTGCGGCACCCGAATAATCATATTAAATTCTGATATTTGCAACTATAAGAAACAAAAAGAAGAAGATGACAATTCAAACGGCAATTTGATTGTTTCAGATCGCAGAACGATACCTACGCATTAACCCTACACGCCTCACTGTGCGTCGGCAGTGTAGTCTTCACTTGGATATGCTGCACACAAATGAATATCAAGTTCTTCTGCACTGATAGACGACGAGTGGCCAGCGCTCTATCCATACATTGCTCAGTGCAGTACTGTTGCCTGTGCCAGCATGTTTCCCTTCAACACATCAGTTTTAATAACATTCTTACAGCAGAACGTAAAACTGTCTGATAGTGGAGGTGGTCACGAACTTTCCGAAAAAGCTTCACCTTCAAGACATCAAAATAGTCTACACAGTTAGATTTTGTTGCCGAGAACTCAACAGCTGATAAATTCAGCAAAATATTCTACAAGTTTTCGGCAGAATTTTCAAGAACTTCGGCAAACGAGATGTAAAAACTTGCTGGCTCACGGTAGATCGATATATTTGCTGAATGTTCGTCGAAATATATTGCTGACATTTGTTAAAAACTTCGCCGAAGTTTGCCGAGATAAATTAAGTGTGTAGGCTCATGGAAGCAAACATTAGTTGACCTATTGGGACGGGGAGATTCTGTCAATTTTTTTTGCCACTGCTATACAGTATATCATAGCGGGCAGTTGGTTCTACGCATGAAGTCTGTGTCAGGCGTGCTTGGATGTGATTGGTACATTGTTCGTGAAAATTCGACCTTGAAACTTTTATGAAACTTTCACTATTTAACAATGAAATGATAATGATAACTGAAGAATCACCAAATTGTCCATCATTTTATCAATTCAACGACATATTGATTATTGTGATCCATCGTATGGTTACATCAGTATTAACGTTTGAAATTTTTCATTCCGACGTTACATCTTGGTTTTAGTTTTCACAGAATGTATCTCGATATAGTGCGGTTAGACGTAGTCCTACGTCAAGAGTCATCATGCAAAGTTTCTATTCTATTGATCTTTGGGAAGTCGTTTAGGTACGAACAGTTAAAGTTTAACTTTCTTGACCAATGAAGAAAAACATTGATGTCGAACATTTCACGCTGTGCTTTTTTTTTCATCGGTCAAAAAAGTGAAACTATTATCGCCTTGAGGTACGACTCCCCAAAGTCCGATTGAGCTGAAATTTTACATGAGAACTTTATACAAGACTATGAAACTTTTGAGCACTATCGCTAAACAAAATTCGAATGCAAAATTTTCCCATGAATTCCATTGGTACCCTACTATTTACAACAAGAAGTTCAAAATCAACGAAACGATGTTGATAGTTGAGTTTCGTGAAAACAAGGAACACCTGAAGTGACTTTAATTATGTTGAATACATATTTTCAAGAATGTTTTTATATTTAATAGAGTAGAGCCGAAGTCTAATTTGAATAGGGTTACCAGTTGGTCGGAGTTAAAAATCAGGACAACTTTTTTCCAGCAAAAATTTGAACTAAGCTAATTTTATTTTTTTGGGTATCAATAAATAAAACGCGTAATTTGAGATTTGCACTTCAAAATAAAAAATCACTTATCTCTATAGAGATAAGTCATTCGTTGTTTTGCTTTCGTCTCGATTAGACGCAAATTGTTTATCTCCGTTTGAGTTCGCAAAATAACAATACACGAGTTATCGTACGGGTGTTTTTTTTGTCGATCAGTTCTTGTGCTGCGCGATAACAATAGCCTGTTATATATCGGCAGAAACATCTGCACACTGGTAGGGGCAGGCTACCCTGCCAGTGATTCGATACGCAGCTTCACCCGCACCGCTGTTACCCCGCTAGCAGCACGGACCATCATACGATCGAGCGAGTGGAAGTCAACTACAAGTGGCATCTACAAGGTCGCGTGTAGGACACGGCCACTGTGTCTCAACACGAAGCTGGATCGTCATTGTTTGTTCTGGAAGACGCTCGATTAATCCTACTATCAGCCGTGAGGTCGTGACTTAGACGTTCGGTGAAGTATTACCTTTAGAATTTTTACTATTATTATCAATATTATTACTATGTTATAATATTATTATTAATATTATTATTGATATTATTATTGTTATTATTAATACTATTACTATAATTATTATTATTATTATTACTATTGTTATTAGTATTAGTATTACTGTCTTTTTTTTTATTTGATCCATTGTAGATTGAAAAATTGTTTTTAAAATTTAACATCAACTACTTGAATCCCCCCCCCCCCCCCCCATATTCGAATATTTATCGTTTGTGTGCGGTAGAGCGTAACGCTCCCGCAAAATGGACGACATGGAGGTGCAACTTTTCCTGGATGTGGAAACAAACGGGGAAGAAATTGAAATTTCTCCCATCAGCTCACCCCTACCTTCCCCTGTGCCCTCCCCTTTGCCAAGTCTTGTACCAAGAGTACCGGAAGTACGGGTAAAAGCTTACCCAGATGCCGCTGGCGGTCCCTACGTTGTTTTTTTCCGGCCCATAAAGAAGCCATTGAATATTATTCAAATTGGCAAAGACCTGGCAAAACATTTTTCGGCCGTAACCGAGATTACGAAGGTGAGGCCGAACAAACTGCGAGTTGTCGTGAGTAGCTTGAAGCAAGCAAACGAAATTGCTGGCTACGAGCTCTTCACGAGAGAGTATCGCGTGTACATCCCTGCCAAGGATGTAGAAATCGACGGTGTGGTTACCGAGGGGAATCTCACTGTCGATGACATTTTGCGTCATGGAGTTGGCTGTTTTAAAAACCCCTTGATGCAAAGTGTAAAGATACTGGATTGCAAGCAATTGCATTCAGTATCCATCGAAGAAGGGAAGAAGAAATTCCTCCCTTCGGATTCCTTCCGAGTAACATTCGCCGGATCCGCGCTGCCGAACTACGTCCGCTTGGACAGGGTTCGTCTACCTGTACGCCTGTTCGTACCGCGGGTCATGCATTGCCAAAACTGTAAGCAGTTAGGTCACACAGCCACCTACTGCTGCAACAAGGCACGCTGTTGCAAGTGCGGAGGCAATCATGCTGAGAACGCTTGCAGTGGGGATACTGAAAAGTGTCTTTATTGCGAGGGAACTCGGCATGACCTTCCGGCATGTCCCGCGTACAAACAGCGCGAGGAAAAAATTAAGCGTTCCCTTAAGGAACGATCAAAGCGCTCTTTTGCAGAAATGCTTAAGAGGGCTGAGCCACCCTCGACAGGAAACATCTTTTCCTTTTTGCCAACCGATGAGGGTACATCTGACGATCCCGTCGAAGGGTGTTCCTATGCCTTGCCAGAGGGATCTAGGAAGAGGAGAATGCTCAACTCTCCTAATCTTTCTCGTAAAGGTCGTAAGATAACCCCTAGCGGAATGACCAATAAGACAACACAAAAAGGAAGCGGTGAAGAAAAATCACAAGAAGGTTGTATGCAAAGCCACGACCGCAAGGTTGAAGTAGAATACTTTCACAAGAAAGATAACCTGGCTGCTCGCGTGTCAGTCATTTTTTCGAGTAAATAAACGTTGACCGTTCATTGGCAGTATTGTAATTTCTTTTTGTCTGATATTTTGAATGAAGTTCATTGGATATTTTTAAATTTTGTGCAAATGAGAAGTTGAAGTGCTGCCGAATTGTAATATGCACATTTAATACGACATCATTAAACGGGAACGGAACAAAGGCTACGGTTATGCAGAACGCGAATGCCGGCGTGATGCGATTCGCCTTACCGTGGTGAAATGTACAGCTCTTTTTAAGGCGAAGTAGAGCTATACATTTCAACAGATTTCGTCTTGCCGATTCGCATCGCGCCGTTATTTGCGTTCTGCATGACCGTAGCCAAACACTAAGCGACGCAAACACGTAATAATAGTCAGAGTATGCATGTAGATGAAGATAATTAACTTTGGATTATAGCGCAAAACGAGAAAATATTAACTCTTCAAATAATCATTTGTGTTCAAATTTCAGTTGTTCAATTTAATATCCGATGAAATGTTTGCTTATTATCTGATGAAGCTCTTATATAGGCCAAATGATGCATTCCCAATTTACTAGGTCCATAACTCTGCCGACCGTGCTTGGGAAAGCGCGGTATAACGACTAATCAGAGGTCGAATTTTGTGTTTTGACAAGGCTTAAGAGTTTTCAATAGTACAATAGTTCGAATGATAAAATTGCAATTTCATGCATTTGGTAGGAGTCTTAGAAGATTTTCTAATCGATTGCTGCAAAAACGAAGGAAATCCATCGAAAACTAACCGATTTATTAGCATTTGAAATTTTTCTCACTTTTTTCAGTTTTAGATTTTCATTTTACATCCCTATGTAGCCGAACTTCCTGAGAGAAGTATTCTAATTCAAAATTAAATCTTCATTAATTCATTTGTTGTCCTTGTAAGGACAATTGTTCAATTTATCATAGGATGTAGTGTTTATCTTACATCTTTGTGTTACCTTGATAGTGAGGACTAAGGCGCACGGTCAACACAATGAGAAAGGTGTTTTCACATTGAAAACTAGACACGGCTTTACTGGAGGAAGTGTTGGCAATTGCATCTACCGCTAATACCACCGCTATCATACGAAAGCGCGTCGTTTCATGTGGGGAATATCAACAACGAAAAATGACGCGCGTCTAAGCATAACCCGAACTGTTTCGCCGTGCTGCTCCCATTTACCTTTACATCGGCCTCAGGGAAGTACCGGCTGCATCTGCATCTACCGCTGAGGCTGTCACTATACTGCTATTGGTTCCAAAAGCTATTAACTCTTCAAATAAGTGTGTTATTTGTTCTCAAAAGAACAATTGTTCAATTCAAAATCGGATTTACGCAATCGCATCTTTGTAATATTACCGACAATAATATTCTTCTGAACAAACTGATACAACTTTCCCATTAGGCCTCTACCAGAATAGACGCGAAAAGCGACGCGAACCGATTCGCTCAGCTGTAGGTTAATGTACAGCCATCAGTAGAGCTGTACATAAACCTACGGCCGAGCGAATCGGTTCGCGCCGCTTTTCGCGTCTACTATGGTAGAGGCCTTAGAGAAAGTTGCTGGCTGATGTATTCACTTCATGCAAGCCTGCTGCTGATGCTTCCCGCTACCACACTGAAACAGCATTTTAGTGAAGGGAGTGTCGTTGCATCAGCTGACCCTGCTACTATCGATGCTGATACACCCGCTGCAACAACTACGCTATGCATAACCATGCCACAGTTGTGGCCGCTATACGCTGGCCCAACTGCTGAGCAACTGCAACGGTATCCGTAGTCATGCCACAGTTGTGGCCGCCATTGGTATCTGCTGTACCTGCATCTGCTGGCCCTGCTGCTATCGATGGTGAGATCCGCTGAAACTGCTACGCTTATTCGCAGCCATGCCACAGTTGTGACCGCTATTCGCTTTCGATGGTACCCACTGCTCGCTCCCGCTGCTGCTAAGGGAGGACTGCTGTCGTCGCTGTTCAGAACTACTATGAGCGGCTTCGACTAAAACAGGCTCTTATATAGGGATGAAAATAGGAATGAATTATTTTACGTACGTGGTGGAATGATATAACTTGAAAAATATGTGTGACTTCATACTGGTTCAGAGCGATCATTTGATAAGCTCCACCTCTTTTTTCAGTTTCTAAAGTTTTTCCTCAGTTTCGTAGCACGGATGCACAAAAATGATTTCTTGTGAACCTTCTGTCGAGCCGGACCGATAGCACTCTCATTGAAGCAACAAAATAACATGTTTCATGCCGTGTTGTGCAGCTTGGTTGAAGAAAATGTTCCCGTCCCCATGTCGCATGTAAGCAGATTATTGCGTTCAGTAGACAGTAGATAGTGTATCCAGCGAATAAACACCGATGGTGCTCTCACACACGCAACGGTTTTAACCCGTATCTTATTGCGGTTTGTAACATCAAGCGATTTCGTTTGCTCGCTGTTGCGTGTTGCATCATGTTGCAACTTGGCAGCTGGGAGACGACGAAATTCTGTTTACGCTGGTTGATTGAATCGTCTTCATATTAGCTCTGCATAGTCGAACTAACTGCTTTTTTGAATGCGTTCTAACAGGGCAGTTTATTATTCAATGTCGGTTATGCTGATCGCAGCCTTTGCGCTGCCCCTACAGTGGGGGGTTTACTAAATAAAGTGAAAGTAAAAATTAGACAACTACAACAGAATTTGATTGCATCCCGCACAGAATGTCTGCTTGTGTTGATGCCAGAAAATTATTAACCTTCAATTATTTTCTTATTTGCCTTCAAAAAAGCATTTTGCTGTTCAAAATCGGTTGCTAATTACAACCTTTGAGCTGCCCTAACATTGGGGGAATTAAGATACACGGACAACATGCACTGTGGAAGCTATTTCACATTCAGTAAATTAGACGGGTGCGGCAAATTTAAATTGCTAGGATGCAACACAGAATACTTGCTTGCGTTGACAAAAATTATTAACGTTCAATGACTTGTTCATTTGCCTTCAAAAAGGCATTTTGATTTCCAAAATTGGATTTCCTGATGGCAATCTTCATGCTGCCCCAACACGGGGGGAATAATGGCTGTCTTGCGACACACGCTGAGAAAAACCGCGCTGCTCCTGAGACGTGGTGACCAACCACAGGGCTAGTGCTGCTGCTAAGGAAGGACGACTGCTGTTGTCGCTGTCTAGACCTATCTGAAACAGGCTCTTATATAGGCCAAATAGCATGTTTTCAATTGCAAGGTATATGATCCTGTCGACTGTGCTTGGGAAGCAAGCATATAACGACCAATCAGAGGTCGAATTTTTCGTTTTGACAAGGCTTGACTATTTTCAATAGTACAATAGTGTGAATAATAAAATTACAATTATCTTCTTTTGGGAAGAATCTTAGAAGATTTTCCAATCTATTGCTACAAGAACGAAGGAAATCCATCGAATACTAACCGATTTATTAGCATTTGAAATTGGACATATTTTTCACTTTTTTCGGTTTTAGATTTTCATTTCACATCCCTATGTAGCCGAACTTCCTGAGAGAAGTATTCTACTTCAAAACCGAAGCAAGTACCCCCCGGTTTTAATTTCAAATCAAACCAGGAGTACCCACCGCTTCCTGGGGCACCAAAAACCCCTCGTGCACCCATTTCTCGATCAGAAGACATAAAAGAAACAAGGTTCATAAAATTCTCTGATATTGTGGACTGGATATTTAAAACATTCAACATACCAGATCCCCTTCAAAACATTCTTCTTGCCCTTCTCCCAACAGTGAAAACCTTTTTGAAGCAACTCACAGCAACTTGGCCCCTCATTTCAGCTATGGTATCTTTCGATGACTAATACGTTGAAAGAGGTTAGGAATTTTGTCACTGTGTTACAGTGGAACTGCAGAAGTATCATCCCCAAATTTGATTTATTTTCACATTTGATAAACACATAGAATTGTGATGCGTTCGCGCTTTGTGAAACTTTTCTCAATTCAAATGACCAACTTAATTTCCACTATTTTAACATCATTCGTCGAGATCGAGACTCACACGGTGGAGGGGTACTTTTAGGGATCAAAAAGTGCTATTCTTTTTTCAGAATCGACCTCCCCTCGATCTCGAATATTGAAGTTGTTGCCATTCAAACGAATATGAATGGAAAAGACCTTTGCCTTGTTTCGTTATATATTCCCCCATCCGCGCGGATTAAACAGAAGCAACTCCTTGATATAGCAGAATTGCTTCCCGCACCTTTTTTGATTTTGGGAGATTTTAACTCTCACTGTTCGCTATGGGGGTCGCTGTACGACGACAACCGATCTTCTTTAATTTGTAACTTGATCGACGACTTCAATATGACACTTTTGAATACTGGGGAAGCGACACGTGTACCTAATCCTCCAGCACGTGAAAGCGTGCTTGACCTATCCCTCTGCTCGACATCACTAGCGTTAGATTGCCAGTGGAAAGTAATCAACGATCCCCACGGTAGTGATCATCTTCCAATCGTTATATCAATTGCTAATGGTTCAACTCCCCTGAACCCAATCAATATTTCCTACGACCTTACACGTAATATTGATTGGAAGCGTTATAAGTCTATTATAGCGGAATCTATCGAGACTCACGAGGAACTTCCTCCGGAGGAAGAATACGCGTTCTTAGCTGGCTTGATATTCGACGCCGCGACGCAAGCTCAGACGAAACCGATACCCGGGGTAACGATTAGGCAACGCCCTCCCAACAAATGGTGGGACAAAGAGTGCTCTGAGCTGTACGCGCGAAGGTCCGCGGCGTATAAGGACTACCGGGAGAACGGCACTGTCAACCTACTACGAAAGTACGAGGCACTGGGCAGTCAGATGAAGAGCTTAGTAAAGGCGAAAAAACGCGGGTACTGGCGGCGGTTCGTAAACGCGTTGTCGAGGGAAACAGCGATGAGCACTCTTTGGGATACCACCAGGCGCATGCGGAACCGTGACGTTTCGAATGAGAGTGAGGAGTATTCAGATCGCTGGATACTCGATTTTGCCAAAAAGGTCTGTCCGGACTCTGTACCGGAACAGAAAACCTTTCGCGACGCGTTTATAGTAACTACGTAAGAGCCTCCATTTTCGATGTTGGAATTTTCAATGGCTCTCCTGTCGTGCAACAATAAGGCTCCAGGGTTAGATAGAATAAAATTCAACCTGTTGAAGAATCTACCCGACTCTGCAAAAAGACGCTTGTTGGACTTGTTCAACAAGTTTCTTGAGCTAAATATTGTTCCGCATGACTGGAGGGAGGTAAAAGTCATTGCTATTCGGAAACCCGGGAAACCTGCCTCTGATCACAATTCATATAGGCCGATTGCGATGCTCTCTTGCCTCCGGAAATTAATGGAGAAAATGATCCTCTTACGGTTAGACAAATGGGTTGAAACAAACGGTTTACTTTCAGATACTCAATTTGGCTTTCGCCGGGGCAAAGGGACGAACGATTGCCTAGCGTTGCTTTCTACTGAAATTCAACTCGCATTTGCTCGAAAAGAGCAAATGGCTTCTGCGTTCATGGATATTAAGAGGGGTTTTGACTCTGTCTCTGTAGAAGTTTTAAGCGCGAAACTTCATTCGCAGGGACTTTCACTAAATTTGAATAACTTTTTGCTCAATGTGTTGTCAGAAAAGCATATGTATTTCTCACATGGCGATTCGACAACTTCCCGAATTAGTTACATGGGCCTTCCCCAGGGCTCATGTTTAAGTCCTCTCTTATATAATTTTTACGTCAATGACATCGATGAATGTCTTGCAAATTCATGCACGCTAAGGCAACTTGCAGACGATAGCGTTGTATCCATTACTGGTAGCGAGGCTAGCGATCTGCAAGGACCATTGCAAGATACCTTAGACAATTTGTCTGAATGGGCTCTTAAGCTGGGTATCGAATTCTCTCCGGAGAAAACTGAGTTGGTCGTTTTTTCTAGGAAGCATAACCCAGCTCAGCTGCAGCTCCTACTAACGGGTAAAACGATCTCTCAGGTTTTAGTCGCTAAATATCTCGGGGTCTGGTTCGACTCTAAATGCACCTGGGCTTGTCATATTAGGTATCTGACACGAAAATGCCAACAGAGGATTAATTTTCTTCGTACGATTACCGGAACCTGGTGGGGAGCCCACCCAGGAGACCTTCTGAAGTTATACCAAACAACAATACTGTCAGTTCTTGAGTACGGTTGTTTCTGCTTTCGCTCCGCTGCGAACACGCATATTTTGAAACTAAAAAAGAATACAATATCGTTGTTTGCGTATTGCCTTGGGTTGCATGCAGTCGACCCATACGATGAGTCTTGAAGTGTTAGCGGGTATTCTTCCGTTGAAACATCGTTTTTGGAATCTCTCTTACCGGTTGCTAATTCGATGCACAGTTATGAACCCATTAGTAATTGAAAATTTCGAGAGGTTGGTCGACCTTCAATCTCAATCCAGATTTATGACTTTATATTTTGACTATATGGCTCAAGATATTAATCCTTCTTCATACGATTCCTCCAATGTCGCACTTTTAGATACTTCTAATAATGCTATATTCTTCGACACCACCATGAAACAAGACATTTCTGGTATCCCGGATCAATTGCGACCCCAAGAGATCCCTAAGATTTTTTCGAATAAGTTTAAACATGTTAGTTATGATAAAAGGTTTTACACTGACGGATCTAATCTAGATGAGTCCACTGGCTTCGGTGTTTTCCACGAAAATTTTACCGCCTCCTACAAACTCGATGCTCCTGCTTCCGTGTACGTCGCAGAACTTGCTGCTATTCAGTACTCTCTTGGAATCATCGAAACCCTACCCACAGACCACTACTTCATCTTCACAGATAGTCTCAGTGCCATTGAGGCTCTGCGATCGATGAAGCCTGTGAAGCACACCCCGTATTTCCTGGGGAAAATACGGCGGTTTTTAAGTGCTTTAACAGATAAAAATTACCGGGTTACCTTAGCGTGGGTCCCTTCTCATTGCTCGATTCCGGGTAATGAAAAGGCTGACTCTTTTGCTAAGGTGGGTGCTATTGATGGCGATATTTATGAAAGACCAATTGCTTATGATGAATTTTATAGCATTTTGCGTCAGAGAGCACTCAACAGTTGGCAATCATCATGGAACTCAGATGAACTGGGACGGTGGCTACATTCCATTTTTCCTAAGGTATCGACGAAAGCATGGTTCAAGGGGTTGGATGTAGGTCGGGACTTCATTCGCGTTATGTCCAGACTTATGTCCAATCACTACACGTTAAACACGCATCTCTTTCGTATAGGGCTTGTAGACAGTAATCACTGCGTTTGTGGCGATGGCTACCATGACATCGAGCATGTTGTTTGGTCGTGTACCGAATACTGTGGTGTTAGGTCCGAGCTTATAGATTCCCTTCGGGCCCGAGGAAAACAACCGAACGTACCCGTTAGAGACATTCTGGGAAGCGGTGATCTCCAGTACATGACACAGCTATACTGCTTTCTGAAAAACGCTGACATTAAAATTTAAAATTTTCTTTGTCTATTTGTCAGATTAAGGATACAAATATGCTATGCTGAAGACACGGAAACGAAGAGCCCGCATCTATGCTTACACAAATATTTTGAACCCACAACAAACAAGAATACAATTGCTCTACCAGTTGAAAAACAAAGTTTCAAAATAGTTTTAAGTCAAAATTGTATCTCCCCTCCTCTCACCTTAAATCCCCACTAGCTCGTAGTCGGCCGCGAGAATTAAGAAAAGGCCTCCCTCTTTTCCCTGCTAACGTAGAATTAATACGAATTGTACTTGGCTCAGTAAAACAGAAAATGTATCGTGCCGTGTCAAATAAACTAATTTAAACCTCATAGAGATAAGTGACTTTTCATCTACGCACACTAGTAAACGTGTAAACCCGTGTAAAGTTGCTTTTGTTTCTTCCAACCTGTAAATCATCGCATCTCGTTGCTTCGACTTTTGACGTGGGACTATGTCTTTTTTTCACTATACTAAGGTACATTCTGTGAAAACTGGATTGAACATGTAACGTTTTTGTTTGGCGGAATGGAAGATTTTAGATGCTAAGGGCATCTTCAGCGGTGGTCCAAATCGTTGTTTTGTTCTATTTTTTTGGAACAAACTCAAATTCACTGCTGCACCGGTGGTGTAAATTTTGTTTTATACCAGATCTAAATCGAAAAAATTTGAAACTGGTATAAGTTTTGGTCTATTTTTGTCACTTTTTGGAACAAGAAATAGATCGTTCTAAAACCCTTTGTACGCCACCAACAGGTGGGTAAAATGTCATATTTTAATTGAATACCTCATTTTTAGCTATTTCCATATAAACGTTTTGCGAGTGTTGGGAAATAAACAAAACAAAGATTTTTCATGACAATTCACAATATATTTTTGTGGTTTTTCTGAAGAAGAAAAAGAACAGGTTTGTCGTTTTTGGCTTCAAGGAAACCGACCAGCAAAAGGGAGAATTCTGGAAGACCATAACCGCAGGTGCTACTAGTTGGTTTGCAACCATCAACTACCAGGATGACAAATATGTTGGCTATTTGTTAATCGCCTTAATTGTAGTGGGACTAGAGGAGACCTTGAGGAGCAGAAAAATGTTCCTCGAAGACACTAAACTGAAAACTGTCAAAATGCTGGGGTGACATTGCGCATTTCATTTCGAGCAACTCGAACAAAACTAAATGATCGCTGAGGGCGTTTTGTTTCGTTTTCGTATTTTTTCGACTTTGCGGGTTAGATGAGCCGCAGGACAAATGTCAATGACAGCTCCTTTTGAGCTTGGAGCATAACTGGCAGTATGTGACCTACTCGAAAATAGCGGAAATCGTTCGAATCGAGCTGCGCAATGCCACCCCAAGCTTGTTTCAATATCCTCAAAACCCAACCAACGTTTGAAAAACTGCAAGATTTTGAAAGATTGATGAGACGAGAACGGAAGATGAACATCTACGCGATCAAATATTTTTCGCTTTCCTCCGAAGCCCTACTTGTAGCAGAAATTTTTCGATCCTACCAATCCATCCTGAGAAATGTCTCAAACACTCGGGTCAAATCCATAAAGTCTTGTTGTTGCCAAAGCACTCGTTTAATGTGCGTAAAAATTATCGAATGTCCGTTTGTTAAATATTGAGTGCTCTTCAATTCAAGTCTCACAAACTGATAACTTGGGGTATTGAATTATTGACAGTGTGACAGATGTCAGCGGTTTAAAACAACAAGATATACCACACCGGTGCGGGTAACGAAAAGTTGGTCTATATTAGCTGGTTCTATTCAGGTTTCGCTGGTGTAAATCTAGTATAAATTTGTTTCAAAAATAGACCACCGCTGAAGATGCCCTAATAGCGCTCAAACAACTGTTCCGATTTCAATAGTTAATATACCGTTGAAAAGCTTAAACATACAAGATTTGTATAACATGATAATTTCAGTTACCATTTTCTTATTACTCCGTGAAAATTGCGGAAAAGTTTGAAGGTCGAATATCCACATACATTTTTCATACGATTGGTATATTTCCCTAACGCAGACTTCAAAAACATAGACGAAATGATTTCACGCATTCAGTCATTGGCTAACAATGCCAGCCAATTGGCATCGCATTCATTACCCAGCATAAGCGACGATGAAAGAAAGCAGAGATGCTTCCACGTGATTGGTTCTTCCCCCAATCACCCAAGCTCCCCACACTGAGTGACGCTATAAAAGGACATTCCGTGTTGAGAGAAGATCATTCCCCGGTCGACCGTGAAAGCGAACAGTTCGGCTTCCCTTCGATCTGAGTTGGACCCCACCAGTGGTCATCTAATTCAGATATCGTTGTTGGAATACAGCCCGAAACTGGACGTGTTCGGCACTGGGGACCATTGGAAGCCGTTGGAAGGGACCATTGGAAGACTTGGAAGCCGTTTGGATGCTGCCGATAGTAATTTGGGTAGGTATAATGTGTCGTATATCAAGCGTGTGTGTCTGAGTAGCGTTGGCGTGTGTGTGTGAGAGAGTAGCGTTAGCGTGTGTATGTGCGTGTGTATGTGTATGTGTGTGTGTGAGAGTAGCGTTAGCGTGTGTTTGTGTGTGTGTGAGTAGCGTTAGCGTGTGTATGTGTGTGTGTGAGTAGTGTATGTGTGTGTGTGAGTAGTGTGTGTGTTTGTGTGAGTAGTATGTGTGAGTAGTGTGTGTGTGTGAGTAGTATGTGTGTGTGTGAGTAGTGTGTGTGAGTAGTAAGTGTGTGTGTGTAAGTAGTGTGTATGTGTGTGAGTAGTGTGTATGTGTGTGAGTAGTGTGTGTGTGAGTAGTGTGTGTGTGTGTGAGTAGTGTGTGTGTGAGAGAGAGAGAGAGTAGCGTGCGTGTGTGTGTCTGTGTCTGTGTGTGTATGTAAGTAGCGTGTGCAATGTGAGTAGCGTGTGTGTATGACAGAATACTTTTATTGGCAACAAGTTAATTATTCTTTCTACTAGTTTGTATGCTACGGTTTATGACAGGTGTATGTGTTTTTTGTGAAGTGTTCATAGATTGTTGTGTATGGTATTTGTACGTTTGGTGTGTGTTATATACTATGGCTATGGCAGAATTATATTTTTACACCCACCATAGTCCCACGTCAAGCCTACGTTTGTGCACTCAAGCACATACCCTTTAACTTTTATCACTTTCCACCATTTTTGGTCGATTATATTTAGCGCCTTCTTACAAATTCTGATCACGAATGAGAAAATTTATTCAGAACAAGCTTAAAACATATAATGAGTGTTCAACTGAATTTTTGTCCAGCTGATAAAAACATAGCATTGCAAACAAAACAGTTATTTATAAATATTTTCCCCAACTAGTTGCACTAACACATTCGTACGTAAAAAGGTTTATATAGAGTCGCGCAAAGAGAAAATCTATCGTTTCGGCAACACAGTTTTTGTGCGGTTTGTTGCCAAGAACTATACAGTTCTGTTTTTCACCATGCATAAGCGAAAATCAAAAGAAATTCTTCACAAGGTACACAGTTTTGGAAGATTACATCGGTGATACTTTGTTGAATTTAACTGAATCAGTGTACAGGTTTAATGTTGGATCAAAATGTGTAGTTAAAAATTCGGAAAAACACATATTCTTTATCACGCTTAATTACAACACTTTTCATCCACTCCTAACATTATCACCTTGTTTATTTACATTGCTCGATTGGTACCCTCGTTTGACACTGATTTGGTTCCTTCGGTTTCATCTTTGCGCGACTCTTTATTATAAACATAGACTCTGAGAAGAACCTAAGGGGAGACAACTGGGTATAGATTTGCATCCACTTTCGGAACCACTCGCTGATTGGTTGAAATTGGAAACCCCGAGTGCGTTAAAATTTATCATCAGGCTTGCTGGCAGTGTTGCTGAACAATATGTTTCGTTGTTTTGATTTATGTTTTTTATGATGTCACCTGTTATAATCTAAAATATTTTCAAGTTAGCATTTAAAATAAAGTACAAAGCGTATTTGTACGGGTGTAGTAAGAGATCCGACTCACTGATCATCACTGATATTAATTATTGTTGATTGCGATAAATTTTCTCGCGAAAAATTCTTGTAGAAGTGCGCGGGTACGTCTAATCGTGGTAATATCTTCTCCTAGCCTTCTTCAAGGTGTTTGATTTTTTTGTCCTGAAGATACAGTTGAGATTATTTACATATGAACCTAGGACAGGACGTGACAAGAGAAACCAAAAATCACCCAAAGTTCTGTCAAAGCGAAAGCCCTCTCTGATTGGTCGATTTTACTTAGCGCACTGTTAAATTTTATTATTAGTCGGTACGGTTGGTCGTGTTGCGAAAACTATCGGTATTTTTTGTTGGCTGGTTCAAATAAATTTAACATATATCTTTAAACCAATTGAACTAGCATTATCAAATCAGTTAATTAAAATTAAAATCCAGGACTTGGAAAATCCTTGATATTTATATTTTGCTAATTAAACATTGTTGGCAACACTGGCAAGTGTCGTGCCGAAAAATCACAATGTTTCATGAGGGCAATTTTGAACGAAAAGAAGAATAACTAGAAGCCACTTGTCACGTCCTGTCCCAGATATAAACTAGAGACTGTGTTATAAAGAGATACGCAAAGAGAAAAGCAGTAAATATGGCAACCCTTTGCTAATATTCTATTTTAAACAATTCTGGCAACCACATTTATTTTCGCATGACTTTTCATACGCACTAGAAAGTGTAATGAAATTTCGAAACTTTGTAAGGATATACTACTGAGTTTCGATGCTTGTTCATACAGTTATTTAATTTTCAATGCATCACTCATGATATGAGCATGACGAACACATTTTTCGTTGAAACCATAATTGCACGTGATTCACAGAATTTATACTGATTGCAACACACATTCTGTACGAAAAGTAACACGCATGAGTTTGTTTATTTTGCACACTTGGAGCCTCGATTTGACGGTTCACTTGGAGTTTTCGACCTCACTCTTTGCGTATCTGTTCATAACACCGTCTGTAATATGAACCAGTTGCCAGAAAATTGATATCAATAAAGTTCAATAAGATACATGCAGGTACGGAAAAAAGCTCGTCAAACAATGTCATGGTTAAAAAAACAACGTGAATCGAATAACACGGTTTGTGTTTCGAGTCTGAGATCACGCCTAATTAAGTTTAGTTTATTATTGTCTTCATAAACACTATAATGGCATACTTGTAGCATTAGCGTTCTTCTCCCGCTATCTCATCACCTTTATGTGTCTCATTGAATGAAATCCACCACTAATCTACTCTGAAACAAATGTTGTAGTAACAATAAACATCAAACTGTTTTCATAACTACTATTATCAATAATTGTCAATATAAAACACTATTTTGTTACGCATACAGTGAATTTAATCAAAATTACTATGTCCCCCACGATTTTGCCGTAGTGTTCTTACCAATTTTTTGCATTGAAAATAAAAACCTTTCTGAAGTGGAATCTATTATGTCATGCATTTTGGTCTAATACATTTCTGTCAGTATGACAGACTACATAGAAAAAAATCACAAGAAGGTTGTATGCAAAGCCACGACCGCAAGGTTGAAGTAGAATACTTTTACAAGAAAGATAACCTGGCTGCTTGCGTGTCAGTCATTTTTTCTAGTAAATAAACGTTGACCGTTCATTGGCAGTATTGTAATTTCTTTTTGTCTGATATTTTGAATGAAGTTCATTGGATATTTTTAAATTTTGTGCAAATGAGAAGTTGAAGTGCTGCCGAATTGTAATATGCACATTTAATACGACATCATTAAACGGGAACGGAACAAAGGCTACGGTTATGCAGAACGCGAATGCCGGCGCGATGCGATTCGCCTTATCGTGGTGAAATGTACAGCTCTTTTTAAGGCGAAGTAGAGCTATACATTTCAACAGATTTCGTCTTGCCGAATCGCATCGCGCCGTTTTTTGCGTTCTGCATGACCGTAGCCAAACACTAAGCGACGCAAACACGTAATAATAGTCAGAGTATGCATGTAGATGAAGATAATTAACTTTGGGTTATAGCTCAAAACGAGAAAATATTAACTCTCCAAATAATCATTTGTGTTCTTCAAATTTCAGTTGTTCAATTTAATATCCGTTGAAATGTTTGTTTATTATCTGATGAAGCTCTTATATAGGCCAAATGATGCATTCCCAATTTACTAGGTCCATAACTCTGCCGACCGTGCTTGGGAAAGCGCGGTATAACGACCAATCAGAGGTCGAATTTTGTGTTTTGACAAGGCTTAAGAGTTTTCAATAGTACAATAGTTCGAATGATAAAATTGCAATTTCATGCATTTGGTAGGAATCTTAGAAGATTTTCTAATCGATTGCTGCAAAAACGAAGGAAATCCATCGAAAACTAACCGATTTATTAGCATTTGAAATTTTTCTCACTTTTTTCAGTTTTAGATTTACATTTTACATCCCTATGTAGCCGAACTTCCTGAGTGAAGTATTCTAATTCAAAATTAAATCTTCATTAATTCATTTGTTGTCCTTATAAGAACAATGGTTCAATTTATCATAGGATGTAGTGTTTATCTTACATCTCTGTGTTACCTTGATAGTGAGGACTAAGGCGCACGGTCAACACAATGAGAAAGGTGTTTTCACATTGAAAACTAGACACGGCTTTACTGGAGGAAGTGTTGGCAAATGCATCTACCGCTAATACCGCCGCTATCATACGAAAGGGCGTCGTTTCATGTGGGGAATTTCAACAACGAAAAATGACGCGCGTCTAAGCATAACCCGAACTGTTTCGCCGTGCTGCTTCCTTTTACTTCCACATCGGCCTCAGGGAAGTACCGGCTGCATCTGCATCTACCGCTGAGGCTGTCACTATACTGCTATTGGTACCAAAAGCTATTAACTCTTCAAATAAGTGTGTTATTTGTTCTCAAAAGAACAATTGTTCAATTCAAAATCGGATTTACGCAATCGCATCTCTGTAATATTACCGACAATAATATTCTTCTGAACAAACTGATACAACTTTTCCATTAGGCCTCTGCCATAATAGACGCGAAAAACGACGCGAACCGATTCGCTCAGCTGTAGGTTAATGTACAGCCATCAGTAGAGCTGTACATCAACCTACGGCCGAGCGAATCGGTTCGCGCCGCTTTTCGCGTCTACTAAGGCAGAGGCCTTAGAGGAAGTTGCTGGCTGATGTATTCACTTCATGCAAGCCTGCTGCTGATGCTTCCCGCTACCACACTGAAACAGCATTTTAGTGAAGGGAGTGTCGTTGCATCAGCTGACCCTGCTACTATCGATGCTGATATACCCGCTGCAACAGCTACGCTATGCATAGCCATGCCACAGTTGTGGCCGCTATACGCTGGCCCAACTGCTGAGCAACTGCAACGCTATCCGTAGCCATGCCACAGTTGTGGCCGCCATTGGTGTCCGCTGTACCTGCATCTGCTGGCCCTGCTGCTATCGATGGTGAGATCCGCTGAAACTGCTACGCTTATTCGCAGCCATGCCACAGTTGTGGCCGCTATCCGCTATCGATGGTACCCACTGCTCGCTCCCGCTGCTGCTAAGGGAGGACTGCTGTCGTCGCTGTTCAGAACTACTATGAGCGGCTTCGACTAAAACAGGCTCTTATATAGGGATGAAAATAGGAATGAATTATTTCACGTACGAGGTGGAATGATAAAACTTGAAAAATATGTGTGACTTCATTCTGGTTCAGAGCGATTATTTGATAAGCTCTACCTCTTTTTTCAGTTTCTAAAGTTTTTCCTCAGTTTCGTAGCACGGATGCACAAAAATGATTTCTTGTCGAGCTGGACCGATAGCACTCTCATTGAAGCAACAAAATAACATGTTTTGTGTCGTGTTGTGCAGCTTGGTTGAAGAAAATGTTCCCGTCCCCATGTCGCATGTAAGCAGATTATTGCGTTCAGTAGATAGTGTATCCAGCGAATAAACACCGATGGTGCTCTCACACACGCAACGGTTTTAACCCGTATCTTATTGCGGTTTGTAACATCAAGCGATTTCGTTTGCTCGCTGTTGCGTCTTGCATCATGTTGCAACTTGGCAGCTGGGAGACGACGAAATTCTGTTTATGCTGATTGATTGAATCGACTTCACATTAGCTCTGCATAGTCGAACTTACTGCTTTTGTGAATGCGTACGGCAGTTTATTATTCAATGTCGGTTATGCTGATCGCAGCCTTCACGCTGCCCCTACAGTGGGGGGTTTACTAAATAAAGTGAAAATTAGACAACTACAACAGAATTTGATTGCATCCCGCACAGAATGTCTGCTTGTGTTGATGCTAGAAAATTATTAACCTTCAATTATTTTTTTATTTGCCTTGAAGCATGTTGCGGTTCAAAATCGGTTGCTAATTACAACCTTTGAGCTGCCCTAACATTGGGGGATTTAAGATACACGGACAACATGCACTGTGGAAGCTATTTCACATTCAGTAAATTAGACGAGTGCGACAAATTTAAATTGTTAGGATGCAACCCAGAATGCTTGCTTGCGTTGTCAAAAATTATTAACTTTCAATGACTTGTTTATTTGCCTTCAAAAAGGCATTTTGATTTCCAAAATTGGATTTCCTGATGGCAATCTTCATGCTGCCCCAACACGGGGGGAATAATGGCTGTCTGGCGACACACGCTGAGAAAAACCGCGCTGCTCCTGAGACGTGGTGACCAACCACAGGGCTAGAGCTGCTGCTAAGGAAGGACGACTGCTGTTGTCGCTGTCTAGAACTATTATGAGCGGCTCCGGCTGAAACAGGCTCTTATATAGGGATGAAAATAGGAATGAATTATTTTTCGTAGGTGGTGGAACCCGATCAGAAAGAAAAAACAAAAATGTAACAGAAGTTGTTAGTTTGTTACGGGAAAAACCTTACAGGCTGTGTTTTCAATTTGGTCCCGTTAGGTGTTAAAATAACAGAATTTATAACAGAAATGTTTCTACTAGTATCAAACACATATCATAATTTGTTACTAATATATCAGCTTTCTTATTTATTTATTATTAGCTTTTTCTTATTTTGTTATAAGATAGTATATAGAACAATATAATAACAAAAATTGTTAGAAACAACAGGTTTTGATAGAAACGAAAAATTAGTTAAACTTGCTTCAGCACTACTTCATTTCACGTTTTGTTATTATAACTCATTCAGATTCAATTTTGTTGTCAAAATTATGAGCATGAGCATGAGCATGATTGACCGCCCGCGGTTGCTACTCCGTTATTGCCAGATCAGCTGTAATTACACAGAGAACCAACAGATGATGCTCGGGACCAACATACATCCTTAATGTGTAAAAACTGGAGATCTTAATCTTTATGTAAGGCAATACCAGCGCCGGCCGCATCCGAATGCAGGTCAAAGAAGGAGTTTGTATGGGAATATGTTGACGTGATACTCGCTTTATTGGAAGCCGAGAACACCTCTGCACTTCCACGAGAAATCACTGGGATGTTGGAGAAAGAGCAGGGTATACAACAGGGTTCGTTTTGGTGAACGATTCACTGATTTCGAGTGTCGGGTTCTTTAGACCAAATGTCGCGCCGAGTCGAGTTCATTACATCTGCCACGAAATTCATGTGTTCCGAACTTTTTCAGTTTGATGAAATAACACCGCAATAATGAGCATACGCAAAGATACTGGACTTAATCGAACATCTCCTTGTAAGGTGATCCTCTTTATACCGAAAACTATTGCTCGTTGTTGATTTATCTATAGAATCTAAAGTGTAGATAATACGACCTCATGGTATGTATCGACGCGGAGTCTTTTGGGGTTTGGTCAACCGGACATTTAGTTTTCTACCTTACAGATCAAGTAGCGACGTCTCTCGTATAGACTTCGTGGGTTCTAAAAAAAAAAACGCTACGATACCGCGAAAAAAACACACATGAAAAACCTGATGTCACGAATATTTGGTGAAAAAAAAGGTGGCCAGAGTTAATTAAATGAAGAAAGTATAAATGAGCGGGACAAAGTTTGCCGGATAGCTAGCCTCTAGCTAGCTATATACGATTTCAACACGACGTACCGATATGGAAGCTATCAATCTCGTGAATTCTATGCGCGCCGTACACACGGGTTACAACGAAACGTTATTTTCGCGTAGATTGATGAATGGATAATCCGACACTTTTTCGTGTAGACAATAGGTTAGTCTGTCAATAGTTTGTTTCACTGTTCATCATAATCAATATTATCATTCACACTACTCCAACCGGCGTAAGGACAAATAAGAAGTAAAGACGCGATTATCGTTTTCGTAGACGCACGAGAGAATATTCCTATTAAATTTAAAACTTGGCAACACTCTGCATCCAAAGCTCGAAAAATATAAAAAAGCATGTGAGCATAAGTAACAATACTACATTCCAAATAAATTTGCAAAATGCCAATGTTGTCATTATTGGTTTTATGGTTTCGAACCCGTGTCATCTTTCGAAGCTAAAAAAAATATTCAAAAGCTAAAGAAATCCAAAATAGAAATAAGAGAACGGAGTAACAAATCAAAACAATAGAGAAAATGCAATACAGTCATTAACAGTTCTATAGTGAATATTTTCAACTTGTGTGCATACCGTACCTATCAAAAGCTAAAGAAATCATAAAAAGGGTATAAAAAAGCCATCAAACCAGTCTTCAAAGAAAGTTCCGAATCTTACCCAAACCCAACAACAATTATGAAATAATGGGTATTCGAAAAAATATTCGAAGTTGAAAATATGGGTCAGCTTAGGCATAAGTCTCTCAATGCACTGCGTCTATCAAAACGCAGAATAGTTGATTCCAAAACGGCCCACTGGGCTACACTGGGTTCATAAATATAGAATATACTTCAGTTTATTTGTTAAATCCATATTTTCATACCGGTGGTAGCCCTCGAATAAAAATAAAATCAAAAGCTGTACAAAATGATACCGTAATGAACAAAATTTGCTTATTTATAAAGTGAAAAATTATCATGTCAGGAAAAGTTAGGCTACGTCAATATCGTCGAAGTACACCAATCTATGAAACACTTATACAAAACAACTTCCAAATCGCGTATCTGGTATCCCTGCAGTTGAGTGACTGTGGTTTTGAGAGAAATACATATTCATGTACCGGCCACACAATTACTCATTGGCGCATTATCGTGTACAATCAATCAGATGAACACAAAGTCTCTGTCTACCAAGCAACTTGATGTAGTGCAGTTCGAAAACCAACACATATGCAAAATCTGTCAAATGGAATTAAAAAAAACAGTATGTGGTGTAGTCCCGCTGTAGCCCGCTACATAAACGAATTTGACATAATAAAATCCCTCACTAAATGCAGCTTCTCCATTACAGAAACAAAATGGTTTGATTATGGAACTTGCTATACTCATCTTAACGATTGCAGACCACTATTTTTTTCCACTATCACCATTCACGAATCATTGCATCGCACCATGCCTAGTAAATATACACACGCACACAAATCGAATACGGCTACAGCAAATAATCGGGGCGTAGCGCCTCGCCAATTTTCCACAAAAAGCACGTTGCCGAATACTGTGTTGCATCACTAGAATCACTTTATTACACGATCATCGACATATCTTCCTGTGAACCTTTGCCCTTGAAGAAACTCATTGCAATTCAAGTTAATTTACAAAAGAGTTCACAACATTCATTTTTTTACACTACACTGACTTCATTGTACTACGTCGGCAAACAAGATTCCGTTGATTTTATTATATATCACGCCTTTTAAGAAATATTTAATGGAGCACACGCGATTAGTGAACTTTACTCCTAGCGCCAGCCGCAAACTTTCCTGTTAACTTTTTCAATATTTCAATATTTATAAAAACTGAACGCGGAAAAACGTGGACGCGAAAAAAAAGACGTCTGTTCGCGAAGCATGGTTTGCTTCGATTTTTTCAAAAGCTGCTAGTGGAAGCTACGTGTTGAATCGAAGAACACATTTGCAAAAACCAGTGTGAGTGAGTGAAATGTTTCACGATTGATTCAATTATTGGCTCTGTCGTGTTTGGCAGACATCTTCGCACACGTCCGTTCATCAACGCGATAGTCCAAAAACTCATTCAATTTTGTTGTCAAAATTATATGGAAAAATACAAAATTGTATCGAAATATGTTATTTGTATCTCACGTTGATAGAAATTTGTAATTTTTGAGTTATGCTCTTCTGATCGGGAATGACATAACTTGAAAAATATGTGTGACTTCATTCCGGCTCAGAGCGATCATTTGATAAGCTCCACCTCTTTTTTCAGTTTCTAAAGTTTTTCCTCAGTTTCGTAGCACGGATGCACAAAAATGATTTCTTGTCGAGCCGGACCGATAGCACTCTCATTGAAGCAACTAAATAACATGTTTTGTGTCGTGTTGCGCAGCTTCGTTGAAGAAAATGTTCCCGTCCCCGTGTCGCATGTAAGCAGATTATTGCGTTCAGTAGACAGTAGATAGTGTATCCAGCGAATAAACATCGATGGTGCTCTCACACACGCAACGGTTTTAACCCGTATCTTATTGCGGTTTGTAACATCAAGCGATTTCGTTTGCTCGCTGTTGCGTGTAGCATCATGTTGCAACTTGGCAGCTGGGAGACGACAAAATCTGTTAATGCTGATTGATTGAATCGACTTCACATTAGCTCTGCATAGTCGAACTAACTGCTTTTGTGAATGCGTTCTAACAGGGCAATTTATTATTCAATGTCGGTTATGCTGATCGCAGCCTTTGCGCTGCCCCTACAGTGGGGAGTTTACTTAATAAAGTAAAAATTAGACAACTACAACAGAATTTGATTGCATCCCGCACAGAATGTCTGCTTGTATTGATGCCAGAAAATTATTAACCTTCAATTAATTTTTTATTTGCCTTCAAAAAAGCATTTTGCTGTTCAAAATCGGTTGCTAATTACAACCTTTGAGCTGCCCTAACATTGGGGGAATTAAGATACACGGACAACATGCACTGTGGAAGCTATTTCACATTCAGTAAATAAGACGGGTGCGACAAATTTAAATTGCTAGGATGTAACACAGAATACTTGCTTGCGTTGACAAAAATTAAAACTTTCAATGACTTGTTTATTTGCCTTCAAAAAGGCATTTTGATTTCCAAAATTGGATTTCCTGATGGCAATCTTCATGCTGCCCCAACACGGGGGGAATTATGGCTGTCTGGCGACACACGCTGAGAAAAAGTAGGAGGGTGGTATTCAAGACACGACCGCATGACGTTGACTACCGTATTTTCTTATATTCCATCAAAACAAATAGTAGAGGGAATTGCAACTCCAGTATTTGTTGCAATTTTATCTAACAGTGCATTTCTGAATGCTGAATACTAGAAGAATGGATCTCTCTTATTTAATCGCTGTCATTTCATACATACCGCATGACGTAGGACTCTATATTTTTCATCTAACAGTGCTTTCTTATTTGCTGACATTAGAGCGCTTTGAACAATAATTAATAAATAATATAAATGACATATATGTATGAAACCTTATTTATATTGGCATCCCCGCTTCCCAGGTATTCAAATTAGAAAAGCATTTGTTCGTAGTTTAAAATAACAAGAAAAACATTAGAATTAACAAATTCGATGTATTCTTCCTATTTCAGTAGACAGTAATTACGAACATATTTGGTATTTGAGACCAGAACGATTTAAGTGGAAATTCACAGATGGAAAATAATTTGACAGTAAATGAACTTCATGCATGATTCGCTTCGACTCAGCATATAAATTAATATATTTCCAAAACTTAAGATACTTTCAATAATTTCAACAAGAATAAATCGAGCTCATATATCCTAAGAAAATCGTTTGATCGGTCGGGCTTAAGCAGTAAGGATCTGTGGTATGTTATAAATATCGGCTCCGAGTAAAATTTCGAGATATTAAAATCTTTGTTAGACACCTATATACATTTCTGATACCAACTGATGTTTCGCTCCATTGTTAGGTTAGCAAGCTTACAGATGTTTCTAAGTTCTGTGCAAATCTATCAGAAGAAACAAGATTTTGATTGGTTAATAGTAACGCAATTGATAATTATATCAATATGTAAATGTGTTTGCCAACTCACCATAATATTACGATATATAGCCATATTCTTTGCCTCCAATGGCTCCATCGGGTAAAGACGGGGTTAACGATGTTTGAGTTCTGTATAAATCTGCCAGAAGTAACAAGATATTAATTGGTTGCAAGTAATCAATTGTACTTGCTGGCTTACCGGGTTCTGACGATGTGTTTTCATGTTCTTTGCCTTCAGCGGCTTAATCGGGTCATGACAAAAACCGAATTTTCGAGGTTCAAAGCATATCTATCAGAAGAAACAAGATTTTGATTGATTAATAGTAATGCAATTGATAATTATATCAATATGTAAATGTGTTTGCCAACTCACCATAATATTACGATATATAGCCATATTCTTTGCCTCCAATGGCTCCATCGGGTAAAGACGGGGTTAACGATGTTTGAGTTCTGTATAAATCTGCCAGAAGTAACAAGATATTAATTGGTTGCAAGTAATCAATTGTACTTGCTAGCTTACCGGGTTCTGACGATGTGTTTTCATGTTCTTTGCCTTCAGCGGCTTAATCGGGTCATGACAAAAACCGAATTTTCGAGGTTCAAAGCATATCTATCAGAAGAAACAAGATATTGATTGATTAATAGTAATGCAATTGATTATTATATCAGTATGTGAATGTATTTGCCAACTCACCACAATATTACGATATGTAGTCATATTTTTTGCCTCCAATGGCTCCATCGGGTAAAGACGGTTAACGATGTTTGAGTTCTGTATAAATCTGCCAGAAGTAACAAGATATTAATTGGTTGCAAGTAATCAATTGTACTTGCTAGCTTACCGGGTTCTGACGATGTGTTTTCATGTTCTTTGCCTTCAGCGGCTTAATCGGGTCATGACAAAAACCGAATTTTCGAGGTTCAAAGCATATCTATCAGAAGAAACAAGATATTGATTGATTAATAGTAATGCAATTGATTATTATATCAGTATGTGAATGTATTTGCCAACTCACCACAATATTACGATATGTAGTCATATTCTTTGCCTCCAATGGCTCCATCGGGTAAAGACGGTTAACGATGTTTGAGTTCTGTTTAAATCTGCCAGAAGTAACAAGATATTAATTGGTTGCAAGTAATCAATTGTACTTGCTAGCTTACCGGGCTCTGACGATGTGTTTTCATGTTCTTTGCCTTCAGCGGCTTAATCGGGTCATGACAAAAACGAAATGTTCGAGGTTCAAAGCTTATCTATCAGAAGAAACAAGATTTTGATTGGTTAATAGTAACGCAATTGATAATTATATCAATATGTAAATGTGTTTGCCAACTCACCATAATATTACGATATATAGCCATATTCTTTGCCTCCAATGGCTCCATCGGGTAAAGACGGGGTTAACGATGTTTGAGTTCTGTATAAATCTGCCAGAAGTAACAAGATATTAATTGGTTGCAAGTAATCAATTGTACTTGCTAGCATACCGGGTTCTGACGATGTGTTTTCATGTTCTTTGCCTTCAGCGGCTTAATCGGGTCATGACAAAAACGAAATTTTCGAGGTTCAAAGCTTATCTATCAGAAGAAACAAGATTTTGATTGATTAATAGTAATGCAATTGATAATTATATCAATATGTAAATGTATTTGCCAACTCACCATAATATTACGATATATAGCCATATTCTTTGCCTCCAATGGCTCCATCGGGTTAAGACGTTTAACGATGTTTGAGTTCTGTATAAATCTGCCAGAAGTAACAAGATATTAATTGGTTGCAAGTAATCAATTGTACTTGCTAGCTTACCGGGTTCTGACGATGTGTTTTCATGTTCTTTGCCTTCAGCGGCTTAATCGGGTCATGACAAAAACGAAATGTTCGAGGTTCAAAGCTTATCTATCAGAAGAAACAAGATTTTGATTGGTTAATAGTAACGCAATTGATAATTATATCAATATGTAAATGTGTTTGCCAACTCACCATAATATTACGATATATAGCCATATTCTTTGCCTCCAATGGCTCCATCGGGTAAAGAGGGGTTAACGATGTTTGAGTTCTGTATAAATCTGCCAGAAGTAACAAGATATTAATTGGTTGCAAGTAATCAATTGTACTTGCTAGCTTACCGGGTTCTGACGATGTGTTTTCATGTTCTTTGCCTTCAGCGGCTTAATCGGGTCATGACAAAAACGAAATTTTCGAGGTTCAAAGCTTATCTATCAGAAGAAACAAGATTTTGATTGATTAATAGTAATGCAATTGATAATTATATCAATATGTAAATGTATTTGCCAACTCACCATAATATTACGATATATAGCCATATTCTTTGCCTCCAATGGCTCCATCGGGTTAAGACGTTTAACGATGTTTGAGTTCTGTGTAAATCTGCCAGAAGTAACAAGATATCAATTGGTTGCAAGTAATGCAATTGTACTTGCTAGCTTACCGGGCAATGATTATGTATTTCCATGTTATTTGTCTCCAATGGCTTAATCGGGTTGAAATTTTTTTGAAGTCCTGTGTAAATAACAATTTTTTAAGAGACAATGGGTAATTTATTTTATGTTTCTTTGAAAATAATTATGCTTGCTATCTTACCACATATTTATTCATACTGTCAGCAAAGATAGAATAGGCCTGTGGTATGAAAAATACGAGCAGTACCTCATACATTCGGAACGGAGGTTTCTTGTGAACGTCAAATCTAAACATGAGCCTCCTAATGTTGTTGCTTGAGTACGGTCAGAAACTAAATTCAAATGAAGATACTTCTGCATGAAGTCAACAAACTCAATATTCTCCTGTTTGGAGATGTCGATATTGAAGTCCCCAGTGACAGCTATGGGCATATCTGTTCGAGAGTACATCATAAGGTTGCGTGTCAGGAAAAATTTCTTCTGTTTGGTCGTAGTATCTGCGAGTAATAAGAAAATACCTTATGAATCAATGAAAGTAAACAATTATAACGATAGCAAAGTACCTGGTGAAATGTACACACAGAAAAGTAATACTCTGGTGTTACTAATAGTGATCTCAGCTACACATATATCACCATAGTGGTCTGCAATCAATAGTTGCTCGTCGTGGTGTTCACTAAGTTTCTCGATGGTGTGTGCAGTAGCAGTCAACAGTTCCATGCGCTGGTAAATCGCCACGCCGCCGGCTCTGACAGCAGCACGTTTGGATTGAGTAATCAAGTTGAATCCAGCAATTTCAACGAATGCGTCATCTTCAAGCCATGTTTCACTGAGAGCTAGCAAATCTGCGCGGATCAGTACCTGGTCAGAGGTCACATCTAATAAGTGTGCATTGAGACTCTGCACATTAACACTCATCACTTTGCAAGCTACGTTATGAGTCTGGATCGCGTCAATAATCTCTTTCCCGATGGTACGCAACTGGTGGTTGGACAATCGTTGCAGTTCTGTTCGTAAATCCTGAGCTCTTGGTGAAGCGGTTCCTTTTGCGTGGAAGAATTGAAACATGTCTTTGGCATTGGTCAAATAAAGCCCTTCGATGGCTGTTACTCTGGACAACCCAACATACACTAGCTGCTGTTCTTGCCCCTTGTCGTATTCGTACACAATTTCCGAAAACGTGCCACCTTGAGATTTATGTACAGTAAGAGCATTTGCGCTCACCACGGGGAATTGAATTCGCTTGCATTTAATGCTGGCGCCTAACGAAATGTTTGCCGATCGCTTGCTGATTGGAGTCCAGTTGGATTGAAGTACGCCAGGCTTAGAACACACATGAGGCCTCGATTTGACTCTTAATGTCTTTCCTATAGAATCATTTTCAAATTTGATCCAAAGCTTGGTGATTGGCTGCTGAAGATCGTCTTCAGTGTGCTCCACATATTGTAGTTCACCGATAGCGCCATTTACGATACCATCCTCAACATCAACATTTACAGTGATCATGTATGGCGTTCCAACGGCAAGTCGCAATATGTATCCCAAACCTCCAGTCTCCACAACACTCATCTTATTCATTTTGGTGCGTGCGCTGGCCAACTGCGAAGCGTTCCTGTATCCAGAGTATACCTCGTCAGCCACACAGTCCACTGCATCTCGATCGGTTAGTGCTTCGGAATTGTAGCGTTCAACGTCAGCATTACGATGAAACAGGCGAATAGCACCTGGTACATTCTGCTTGCACCACTCAGCTGTTCGGAATCTACTTTCAATTAGCTTAATCTCGTCCGGGACCAGCCGTTCCCCGTTTCCGATCTTGGTAAGGATTGTGGAGAATTGCTCATTAGTCTGGCGCATGACTCTCACCAGCGGGAAGAAGTCTAGTGACTGCCAGAGTATAGCTCCGTGCATTGAATTTGCACACGGTTTGTAAACTGGCCGCGCGTTTACTGGAGGTAGTTGCCTCAGGTCACCACAGAAGACAATCGACATTCCTCCGAACGGATCGTTATAATTCCCCGTGATTTCCTGGAGGCGGCTGTGGATGGTATTAAGCACGTCAGCACCAATCATGCTGACTTCATCTATGATGACAGCTCTCACGTTGGCAAAAGCATTGCGATATAGTTGCAAAGCTTCAAAGCTCAGCTTTGAACTCTGCCTTCGTGACATCGTTATTCGGAACGCTGAATGCACCGTAGTTCCATCAATAGCAATGGCCGCTTTACCCGTTGAGGCACATGCAACATATGCGTTGTGTTGGCTATTATGCGCCTGACTGAAGCGGTTTACGGTCTCCATCAAGATCCGAAGCGTAAACGTCTTACCGCATCCCGCCGGTCCAGTGAAAAATATCTGCAACGGTTTCTCATCCACATCGAAACTATGCAACTTATGAATTAGTTGCAGAATCAAATCCCTCTGCTCTGGATTAGTTGTACGCACCATGTTACAGTAATCCTGCTTCGACATCACATTCGTCCTCTGCTTAACGACAGCTGCCATGGGTCCGACTGGCAAATACGTGATATCGTCATCATTCGGTTCCATTATGATGGCTCGAGCATATTCATCACGTTTTCTGGTTGCGGTGTCATGTTGCTCATCATTTTCAGCATTAATTCGAAGGTACTCTTCAACGGTCCGTTCTAGGTTCAATTCAGTATCGTATTCCTTTAGCTTTCTAAGAATGGCAGCCTCGTTTTCCTCGTATAACTGAAGGAACTTGTTGCTGTCGAGTATATCGCACACTTCGTTTCTGAAGGGCCAGAACAAAAGTACCATCTCTCGTTTGTATTCAGAAAGCTCCGACATATCATAGTTACGCCAGCGTAACACCCGGGGCAAGGAACGTATTTTGTATGAATTACCAGCACCTCTTACTTTATTGTAATAGGCTGCAAAATCAGCCAAACATATGTCGTCTAATTCTTCTCGTGCTTCATATTTTTGGACGATATTCAACTTCCAAACATCAGAAGAATCGCTTTCAATACCATCCTCGTCCATCTGTTTGTTACACTTTCTTGATTTTATCCGCTCATGGGGCCACATCGTTGGTATAAATTCGACCTGTAAGAATGTGTTTAGTAACGTTATGAATGAAAGACAACAATTGAGTTATACCTGGCGACTACTTTCTGACATCGGTTGTCGGAGCAAATACCAAGCAGCTTCTTGTGCGCACAGCTCCACCGAATTTAGCATTTTGATGCTCACCTTCTTCAAAAGTCCTGTATAATCTTCATCCGGATATACAGACTGAAGCTTTATGAGGTCTCGATGTAAACTGCTTATGCCTCTATTCGATTTATTAACATATTCAACGACATAAGCCGCACACGAGAACTCCTCTAGAATGAATTGAATATCCATATTCGAACTCAGTGTTTTAGCAATCCAAGAGTTAAATGGATTTGTCCATAATTGAGTCATGGATCGCTTGAGCATGACGGTAGGTCGGTTTAGCGAAGAGCGAATCACATCGAGATAATACTCGTACGTGCAGTTGTTGTCAGCAAGAAACTCTGCGAATGTGTCGAAAACTTTGGTTTCCAACACTTCACGTAGCTTTGTACAGTGTCGTTTCAGTTGATCACGGCGAGTATCATCGGACGAGATTGGGATCAACACACGTGTTTGATCCATTGGCCAAAAAGGTATATTAAACCGGCATTGCTTCTCATTGCGTTTAAAACATGTGAACGTATGTTTATGAACCTATAAGAAACTCAAATTATTTTTACTGGTAATTATTCTGAAAACATCAAACTTACCTGATTGCCATATGAGTCTGGCAGATCTTCAACGCTTGTGGAACAAAGTCGATCGATCAAACGAATGGTCAACGGCATTTCCTCGGAAATGCTTTCACGAGGGTCGTTTCTTAGCCAAAGCAAAATATGGGCGTGAGGGCTACCACGATGTTGAAATTCGATCCTTTTGAAATAGTCTATAACATTGTATTCTCCAAAAGGACTGTATTTAGATGACGACAGCAGTTGCATGATTACATTGACCATCTTATTGAAGTAGATACAACATGTTACGGGGTCTTCACTCACTAGTGTTGCTCGTTGTAGTGCCGTTAACTGTTGCATTACGTCGTGTAAATCTGTGCCACTGTATCTACTGGATAGCTTGTACAAAATTTTCAATAGATGTGACCAGCGAGTTTCATTTGCACTCAGTGTTAAAAACATTGTTGGTTTACCGAGCTGTCGAATCATTGCGAACACGTCCCGTTTCCTCTTCATCCAATATTGGATTGAATTCGGAATGCTTTGAAGAAACGACAGATTCCGCTCGATACAAGTTTCCAGGAACCGCTTATCGCTGAGCTGTGCGCGTGTGATATTTGTCGTTCCCATACACTTAAAAGTGTTTCGCAACCCTTCCGAAACACGCAAGCGCATAATTTTCATGCCTACATATAAAACGTGTTCGGGTTTCGCACCACGTCGATCACGACGGCGTATCTCGCTGGTTGCCATCATAAAGGCTGTAACGTGGATTTCCGGATTAAATGTACGCGGATGGCCCAGATAAATATCCGGAAAAGACAATTCTTCAGCATGTTCATCGTAAATAATAGACAGCGGCGTCCGATTTTGTGCTGGAGCGATTTCCAAACATTTATCTTCATCCCATAGCAATGTATGTTGTTGGCCAATGAGCAATTCTGTCTCGTTTGAATCATCTACGACCTCTATATCAACCATGGTATTCATCCGCCGGGATGTTCCAGGTTGCTGCGGTGCTGATCCGATAGCCGTCAGATTTTCCTCATCCAGTACAATACCATACTGCCGGTAGAGCGGAGTAGGCAAGAGGTATTTCAGCCAAGCTTTCACAGCTGCCTTCTTCACGTATCCACTCAGATAGTTCGATTTGTGAATCATGTGTTTCTTTAGATTCACGTTGAAGGCGCAATCATCATCTAGTTGCCGTGGGAGCTTGCTCACCATCTGAGCAACATCGACTGGCACATTAATAATCTGCCCAATTATCGTCAGGCTACCTGTTATACGAACCATTATTTATTTTCGGAATAACTTTAATGCATTAAACAAACCTGCTGTGTGACGCAACCGACGAAGTTGCATAAAGTTGATCCGTGGCGATATTAATCTCACAGTCAGTGGATCTAATGCCGGTAAGCTCGACGGGTATTTTGGGTAGGTAAAACCGTTTGATTTTGACAACGTTGGGATTACGCCTCGTTTTAGACTTTGTCGACATGTGTTGCAGGCTAAAAACCCTTCAACTGAGCCAAAACCGTTGGTGGCCACCAGCATATTCGTTCCGGCACTATTTGTGGGCTTTAAGTCGTTTAAGAACCAAAGCCTATCGCACACATCACAAGGGTGACCAAACTCGTTTCCGAGGAATCGTTTATCAAACTCTCGTGTGGCTCGCTCGAAACGGGGCTGTACTTGAGACGGTGGTTGCGAGGGAATTGCTACATAAAAATATTATCCACAGGTAAATTGAATTTTTAAGAAAATAATCTAACACTCACTCTGATGCAATGGCTCAGGAAACGAAGTGTCTACAGGCAAAAAGCTTATGGATTGCACGGGTACAACATTAGCGGTGGAAGTTTCTTGAGTAAAACATGGTGAACGAATGGTTTCGCGATAATTGTCAAACAAATTGTGTACTGGTGACGCAGCATTGACCGTTGGTAGATCATGAAACTGCGTGACCGGAATACAATTATCAACAAGCCCAACGCGGACATTTTGCACATGGCTTAGCCCATCATGATGTGAATGCACTGCAGGAAAATCTATAATACACAATTCACACGAATATACAATTTTGACACATAAACATTATGCCAAATACTGTTAAGTTTGTTTCCACAAAAATCCGTTCAAAAATTTACAAAAAAAAAAAATCAGAATTGTGAGTAGAAATGCTTTTGCTGCTAGAACCAAAATTTCGTGATTAAGGTAGTTAAAATTAAAACACGGTTGAAACTACTGCAACGTGCTCATAATATGTACACAATAGACACAGAAAGTTGAATGACGATTGATAATTTTGAAATCGAGTTTTCTTTTAAGTTTGAACGAAACTTTCAAAGATAACTTTCCAACGCGTTTTTCTCAAAATTATAATTTTTGAGTTGTGGGTTATTATCAGTAAAGTTTATGAACAATGGATGGCATAATACACTTTATAGTAACTCTATAATTTAGTTAGGCCTTTGTCATAGTAGACGCGAAAAGCGGCGCGAACCGATTCGCCCGGCCGTACCCGATCAGTCAAAAATATCAGGATTATAACAAATCTTGATATATTGTAACGCACTTTTCGCATCAACTTGTGTTCTAAGCTTGGTCTCGTTAATAGTTAAAATATCAAAATTTCTATCAAAATCATTTACTGATTATAACAAATTATAGCAAGTTTTGTAGATTTTCGGCAGAAAAAGATCAGAATTAGTTAGAATGTACAATATTTTCTTGATTGAATAACAAGTTTTGTTTTAAATATGCTTTAGAAAAACACACTTTTGAACATTCAAGTGTATGGTAACAGAATTTGATATAATTTTGTACTTTTTACCATTCTGGCATATCAAAAATATTACAGGCTTTGTTATTTCTATCAAGTTCAGATATGTTTGTGTTATCCGTTTGTTATAATCGTTTGATCGGGTAGGCCAATGTACAGCCGTAAGTAGAGCTCTACATTACTGCCTTACTGTGAATAAGAGGTACAAAAACCGAGTATAATATAGATATTATCAAATTTATATGCTTGAAAACATGTTATAACAGCGACAAGTATATGCAGTTGTGAAAACTTGCTGACCTCATTATAAACTGAATTGAATTTCCTACCTCGAGTCGAAGGTCCTTCTCCAGCGTCCCAATCAGTTAAAAGCGTATTACCTCTAACCCCTAGCATGTCGTCTTGATCTCGTTCTTGCCCAGCAATCGTTCTTCGTACCTTCGGAGAAATCGTCTTCTGCCGATCCTTCGCACGCTTCCGAGAATTGCGCTTATAGATCATGTTCATGTGTCGAGACATTGCGAAGATTCTCAATATGTTCGTTTTAGCACTAGACGAAACTGCTAGCAAATTACTATAGCTGTAAACCTTTATAACAAAAATCCGTATCGTCCGTATGTCACTGGTGCGGTTTTGGAATCAAAATGATGGGGTGAAATGTTCGAACGGTACGTTTTATACCAAGGCTTCGTCAGATAAATTAAAAGAGGGATGGGCTACATAAATTATGGAATGGAAGAGACAAATGTTCCTTGAAAGCTGCGCCGGCCGCTGTCATAATATTAACACCAACACAAACATGCATTTTTGCAAGGTTTTTTCCGCTAGCAGCATCATTTGGTAAAACAGAAAATTCAATTAGCCGCTTCTGTACCAAAATTTCGAGGCACCAAAAGGTGCCAGTTGCCGATTATAGTTTCCTGGTTAGTCCGTCCAGAATTCCAGCCATTTAAGTGTTTTGCAGTAGCCATTTACTACTAAAGCCACCAGCATTACGGGTGAAACCGGCACGAGATGACCGGTACTATTTTGTATTTCCTCCTTTCAGCTGCTATCACCTAGCGTCCGCATGTCACTGGTGCGGTTTTGGAATCAGAATGATGGGGCGCCGGCCGCTGTCGTAAAATTAACACCAACAAAAAGATGCATATTTGCAAGGTTTTTTCCGCTAGCAGCAGCATTTTGTAATAAAACAGAAAATTCAATTAGCCGCTTCTGTAACAAAATTTCGAGGCACCAAAAGGGGCCAGGTGCCGAATATATCCATGTTTTTGGTCAGTCCGTCCAGAATTCTTTCAAGATAGCGTCCGTATGTAACCGGTACGGTTTAGTAATGAAACTGATGGGGTGAAATGTTCGAACGGTACGTTTTATACCAAGGCTTCGTCAGATAAATTAAAAGAGGGATGGGCTACATAAATTATGGAATGGAAGAGACAAATGTTTCTTGAAAGCTGCGCCGGCCGCTGTCATAATATTAACACCAACACAAACATGCATTTTTGCAAGGTTTTTTCCGCTAGCAGCAGCATTTGGTAAAACAGAAAATTCAATTTGCCGCTTCTGTAACAAAATTTAGAGGCACCAAAAGGTGCCAGTTGCCGATTATAGTTTCCTGGTTAGTCCGTCCAGAATTCCAGCCATTTAAGTGTTTTGCAGTAGCCATTTACTACTAAAGCCACCAGCATTACGGGTGAAACCGGCACGAGATGACCGGTACTATATTGTATTTCCTCCTTTCAGCTGCTATCACCTAGCGTCCGCATGTCACTGGTGCGGTTTTGGAATCAGAATGATGGGGCGCCGGCCGCTGTCGTAAAATTAACACCAACAAAAAGATGCATATTTGCAAGGTTTTTTCCGCTAGCAGCAGCATTTTGTAATAAAACAGAAAATTCAATTAGCCGCTTCTGTAACAAAATTTCGAGGCACCAAAAGGGGCCAGGTGCCGAATATATCCATGTTTTTGGTCAGTCCGTCCAGAATTCTTTCAAGATAGCGTCCGTATGTAGCCGGTACGGTTTAGTAATGAAACTGATGGGGTGAAATGTTCGAACGGTACGTTTTATACCAAGGCTTCGTCAGATAAATTAAAAGAGGGATGGGCTACATAAATTATGGAATGGAAGAGACAAATGTTTCTTGAAAGCTGCGCCGGCCGCTGTCATAATATTAACACCAACACAAACATGCATTTTTGCAAGGTTTTTTCCGCTAGCAGCAGCATTTGGTAAAACAGAAAATTCAATTTGCCGCTTCTGTAACAAAATTTAGAGGCACCAAAAGGTGCCAGTTGCCGATTACATTGTTGTTTTCTGGTTAATCTACTAAGAGCCACCAGCATAACGGGTGAAACCGGCACGAGATGACCGGTACTATTTTGTATTTCCTCCTTTCAGCTGCTATCACCTAGCGTCCGCATGTCACTGGTGCGGTTTTGGAATCAGAATGATGGGGCGCCGGCCGCTGTCGTAAAATTAACACCAACAAAAAGATGCATATTTGCAAGGTTTTTTCCGCTAGCAGCAGCATTTTGTAATAAAACAGAAAATTCAATTAGCCGCTTCTGTAACAAAATTTCGAGGCACCAAAAGGGGCCAGGTGCCGAATATATCCATGTTTTTGGTCAGTCCGTCCAGAATTCTTTCAAGATAGCGTCCGTATGTAGCCGGTACGGTTTAGTAATGAAACTGATGGGGTGAAATGTTCGAACGGTACGTTTTATACCAAGGCTTCGTCAGATAAATTAAAAGAGGGATGGGCTACATAAATTATGGAATGGAAGAGACAAATGTTTCTTGAAAGCTGCGCCGGCCGCTGTCATAATATTAACACCAACACAAACATGCATTTTTGCAAGGTTTTTTCCGCTAGCAGCATCATTTGGTAAAACAGAAAATTCAATTAGCCGCTTCTGTACCAAAATTTCGAGGCACCAAAAGGTGCCAGTTGCCGATTATAGTTTCCTGGTTAGTCCGTCCAGAATTCCAGCCATTTAAGTGTTTTGCAGTAGCCATTTACTACTAAAGCCACCAGCATTACGGGTGAAACCGGCACGAGATGACCGGTACTATTTTGTATTTCCTCCTTTCAGCTGCTATCACCTAGCGTCCGCATGTCACTGGTGCGGTTTTGGAATCAGAATTATGGGGCGCCGGCCGCTGTCGTAAAATTAACACCAACAAAAAGATGCATATTTGCAAGGTTTTTTCCGCTAGCAGCAGCATTTTGTAATAAAACAGAAAATTCAATTAGCCGCTTCTGTAACAAAATTTCGAGGCACCAAAAGGGGCCAGGTGCCGAATATATCCATGTTTTTGGTCAGTCCGTCCAGAATTCTTTCAAGATAGCGTCCGTATGTAGCCGGTACGGTTTAGTAATGAAACTGATGGGGTGAAATGTTCGAACGGTACGTTTTATACCAAGGCTTCGTCAGATAAATTAAAAGAGGGATGGGCTACATAAATTATGGAATGGAAGAGACAAATGTTTCTTGAAAGCTGCGCCGGCCGCTGTCATAATATTAACACCAACACAAACATGCATTTTTGCAAGGTTTTTTCCGCTAGCAGCATCATTTGGTAAAACAGAAAATTCAATTTGCCGCTTCTGTAACAAAATTTAGAGGCACCAAAAGGTGCCAGTTGCCGATTATTGTTTCCTGGTTAGTCCGTCCAGAATTCCAGCCATTTAAGTGTTTTGCAGTAGCCATTTACTACTAAAGCCACCAGCATTACGGGTGAAACCGGCACGAGATGACCGGTACTATATTGTATTTCCTCCTTTCAGCTGCTATCACCTAGCGTCCGCATGTCACTGGTGCGGTTTTGGAATCAGAATGATGGGGCGCCGGCCGCTGTCGTAAAATTAACACCAACAAAAAGATGCATATTTGCAAGGTTTTTTCCGCTAGCAGCAGCATTTTGTAATAAAACAGAAAATTCAATTAGCCGCTTCTGTAACAAAATTTCGAGGCACCAAAAGGGGCCAGGTGCCGAATATATCCATGTTTTTGGTCAGTCCGTCCAGAATTCTTTCAAGATAGCGTCCGTATGTAGCCGGTACGGTTTAGTAATGAAACTGATGGGGTGAAATGTTCGAACGGTACGTTTTATACCAAGGCTTCGTCAGATAAATTAAAAGAGGGATGGGCTACATAAATTATGGAATGGAAGAGACAAATGTTTCTTGAAAGCTGCGCCGGCCGCTGTCATAATATTAACACCAACACAAACATGCATTTTTGCAAGGTTTTTTCCGCTAGCAGCAGCATTTGGTAAAACAGAAAATTCAATTTGCCGCTTCTGTAACAAAATTTAGAGGCACCAAAAGGTGCCAGTTGCCGATTACATTGTTGTTTTCTGGTTAATCTACTAAGAGCCACCAGCATAACGGGTGAAACCGGCACGAGATGACCGGTACTATTTTGTATTTCCTCCTTTCAGCTGCTATCACCTAGCGTCCGCATGTCACTGGTGCGGTTTTGGAATCAGAATGATGGGGCGCCGGCCGCTGTCGTAAAATTAACACCAACAAAAAGATGCATATTTGCAAGGTTTTTTCCGCTAGCAGCAGCATTTTGTAATAAAACAGAAAATTCAATTAGCCGCTTCTGTAACAAAATTTCGAGGCACCAAAAGGGGCCAGGTGCCGAATATATCCATGTTTTTGGTCAGTCCGTCCAGAATTCTTTCAAGATAGCGTCCGTATGTAGCCGGTACGGTTTAGTAATGAAACTGATGGGGTGAAATGTTCGAACGGTACGTTTTATACCAAGGCTTCGTGCATATTTGCAAGGTTTTTTCCGCTAGCAGCAGCATTTTGTAATAAAACAGAAAATTCAATTAGCCGCTTCTGTAACAAAATTTCGAGGCACCAAAAGGGGCCAGGTGCCGAATATATCCATGTTTTTGGTCAGTCCGTCCAGAATTCTTTCAAGATAGCGTCCGTATGTAGCCGGTACGGTTTAGTAATGAAACTGATGGGGTGAAATGTTCGAACGGTACGTTTTATACCAAGGCTTCGTCAGATAAATTAAAAGAGGGATGGGCTACATAAATTATGGAATGGAAGAGACAAATGTTTCTTGAAAGCTGCGCCGGCCGCTGTCATAATATTAACACCAACACAAACATGCATTTTTGCAAGGTTTTTTCCGCTAGCAGCAGCATTTGGTAAAACAGAAAATTCAATTTGCCGCTTCTGTAACAAAATTTAGAGGCACCAAAAGGTGCCAGTTGCCGATTACATTGTTGTTTTCTGGTTAATCTACTAAGAGCCACCAGCATAACGGGTGAAACCGGCACGAGATGACCGGTACTATTTTGTATTTCCTCCTTTCAGCTGCTATCACCTAGCGTCCGCATGTCACTGGTGCGGTTTTGGAATCAGAATGATGGGGCGCCGGCCGCTGTCGTAAAATTAACACCAACAAAAAGATGCATATTTGCAAGGTTTTTTCCGCTAGCAGCAGCATTTTGTAATAAAACAGAAAATTCAATTAGCCGCTTCTGTAACAAAATTTCGAGGCACCAAAAGGGGCCAGGTGCCGAATATATCCATGTTTTTGGTCAGTCCGTCCAGAATTCTTTCAAGATAGCGTCCGTATGTAGCCGGTAAGGTTTAGTAATGAAACTGATGGGGTGAAATGTTCGAACGGTACGTTTTATACCAAGGCTTCGTGCATATTTGCAAGGTTTTTTCCGCTAGCAGCAGCATTTTGTAATAAAACAGAAAATTCAATTAGCCGCTTCTGTAACAAAATTTCGAGGCACCAAAAGGGGCCAGGTGCCGAATATATCCATGTTTTTGGTCAGTCCGTCCAGAATTCTTTCAAGATAGCGTCCGTATGTAGCCGGTACGGTTTAGTAATGAAACTGATGGGGTGAAATGTTCGAACGGTACGTTTTATACCAAGGCTTCGTCAGATAAATTAAAAGAGGGATGGGCTACATAAATTATGGAATGGAAGAGACAAATGTTTCTTGAAAGCTGCGCCGGCCGCTGTCATAATATTAACACCAACACAAACATGCATTTTTGCAAGGTTTTTTCCGCTAGCAGCAGCATTTGGTAAAACAGAAAATTCAATTTGCCGCTTCTGTAACAAAATTTAGAGGCACCAAAAGGTGCCAGTTGCCGATTACATTGTTGTTTTCTGGTTAATCTACTAAGAGCCACCAGCATAACGGGTGAAACCGGCACGAGATGACCGGTACTATTTTGTATTTCCTCCTTTCAGCTGCTATCACCTAGCGTCCGCATGTCACTGGTGCGGTTTTGGAATCAGAATGATGGGGCGCCGGCCGCTGTCGTAAAATTAACACCAACAAAAAGATGCATATTTGCAAGGTTTTTTCCGCTAGCAGCAGCATTTTGTAATAAAACAGAAAATTCAATTAGCCGCTTCTGTAACAAAATTTCGAGGCACCAAAAGGGGCCAGGTGCCGAATATATCCATGTTTTTGGTCAGTCCGTCCAGAATTCTTTCAAGATAGCGTCCGTATGTAGCCGGTACGGTTTAGTAATGAAACTGATGGGGTGAAATGTTCGAACGGTACGTTTTATACCAAGGCTTCGTCAGATAAATTAAAAGAGGGATGGGCTACATAAATTATGGAATGGAAGAGACAAATGTTTCTTGAAAGCTGCGCCGGCCGCTGTCATAATATTAACACCAACACAAACATGCATTTTTGCAAGGTTTTTTCCGCTAGCAGCATCATTTGGTAAAACAGAAAATTCAATTAGCCGCTTCTGTACCAAAATTTCGAGGCACCAAAAGGTGCCAGTTGCCGATTATAGTTTCCTGGTTAGTCCGTCCAGAATTCCAGCCATTTAAGTGTTTTGCAGTAGCCATTTACTACTAAAGCCACCAGCATTACGGGTGAAACCGGCACGAGATGACCGGTACTATTTTGTATTTCCTCCTTTCAGCTGCTATCACCTAGCGTCCGCATGTCACTGGTGCGGTTTTGGAATCAGAATGATGGGGCGCCGGCCGCTGTCGTAAAATTAACACCAACAAAAAGATGCATATTTGCAAGGTTTTTTCCGCTAGCAGCAGCATAAACATCGGAAACAGAAAGTGACAACAACAATAACAACAAAGTCAGATCGATTGTATCCGTTAGTGTCGACTGTGCTTGGGAAGAGAGGTAGTGATTGGCTGCGCGGTATGATTTAGACAATCGATATTAATTACCAATTTTTCAATAGTGTATCTCAAACAATAGTTTGTTTTTGTTACATAAATTTAACCGTAAAAGAATTTCTGATCGATTGATGCCAAAACCTCGAAAACCTGATTATAGATGACTGCAAAATAAGCGCTCAAAACCTGACCACTTTTCTCTGGTTTTCCCTGGTTGAATTACTAGATTTTTAAATTCAGGGGACTAACTTCGATATAGACGTTAGTCAACGTCAAAACCGCGCTGCTCCTGAGACGTGGTGACCAACCACAGGGCTATTGCTGCTGCAAAGGAAGGACGACTGCTGTTGTCGCTGTACACACGCTGAGAAAAACCGCGCTGCTCCTGAGACGTGGTGACCAACCACAGAGCTAGTGCTGCTGCTAAGGAAGGACGACTGCTGTTGTCGCTGTCTAGAACTATTATGAGCGGTTCCGCTGCTGCTGAATTGTCTTTTATTTTTGAAATTGTTTACAGAGGTATAATTTATGACAGGATAATTGGTCAGCCCTAAAGGCTCGTCATCTTAGTTCGTAGTAGTGCATTTGGATTGGTTTTTTAAATTATCTTGAAGATTAATTTTACATCTTTGCCTTAATGGCACGGTAAGTTTATGAATTTAAATAAAATTGAATAACCTACCTAACTAATACTATCTTAAAAACTAAATTGACAAAGATCGAATTGCCTCGTGAATTGACCTCTGGCAAGCATCCCTGAATCTAGACAGAATTGCCTGTTTGCGCACCAAAAGTGTATCTAGACCGGCTAGTTGGTGGATCTCAGAATTACGCGTTCTTGGAGGACTGTTAAGGATCATCCTTAGGATCTTATTTTGGATAACCTGTAATTTATCATGGTGATACTTGGTACAACTCTTCCAGATTGGCAAACCGTATTCTAATACTGGCAGGATAATCATTTTATGGACAGCAAGCTTGTTCTTCAGCGACAGTTTGGATTTTCTGTTTATCAGTGGGTATAGAGATTTAATTAGGATGTTGCCTTTGATTGATGTTTTTTCCACAAGTGATCTGAATATAAGCTTGCTGTCCAGAACAAGACCGAGGTATCCCACCTCTCTCGACCATTCGATGGGTGAATTATTAATTTTAAGCCTGACGGCGTCAGGCGGAACAAGTCGACGTGAGTTTGAGTGGGGAAATAAGATGGCCTGTGTTTTAGCCGCATTGATGCAAATCTTCCAGTTGTTGAAGAAACCGGATAGAACATCCAGGCCTGCTTGAAGTTTTCTAGTCAGCGAACGGATCACTCGCCCTTTGTACATGATGGCAGTGTCGTCCGCGAACATGGACAGTACACCACCATCCAGAAGGGGAGGAACGTCTGACGTAAAGATGTTAAAGAGGATAGGACCCAAGAGGCTACCCTGGGGGACCCCAGCATCAACAATAAATGTATCAGACTGGGAGTTGTTCAAGCAGACCCTAAATGATCTACCCGACAGATAATTTTTGATGATTTTCACAAGGAAGATCGGGAAGTTGCACCGATGCAGCTTATAAACAAGACCATCGTGCCAGACGTTGTCAAACGCTTTCTCAACGTCCAACAACGCCATGGCAGTTGTTTTGGAAACAGACTTGTTCCGCCTGATAATGTTCGTTACCCGGGTGAGCTGGTGCACAGTGGAGTGCCCCATCCTGAACCCAAATTGCTCTCTAAGGAAGATGTTGTTCTGATCAGCAAACTCTAGTATACGTCTCAGAATCAGTTTTTCGAACAATTTCGAAATAGATGAAAGGAGGCTAATGGGCCGGTAGCTTTTAGCGTCAGTGGGATTCCTCCCAGGTTTATGGATGGGGATAACTTTGGCGACCTTCCAACGGGACGGGAAGTAGCCAAGTTCCAAGCACTTATTGAAGATCTTTGCGAGGTGATGAAAGAAGTCAACGCTCAATACATGATTTGATGGCTGCCATTACCTCGTCTGCAGAAATTATAGATTCCTCTGGGACAACTAGAGGGGTCACAGCGATTCTGGACATTGTAGCTGCCACATCAGGCTCAAAGGGGCTCACCAGGGAACGACCAAGATTGTGAGAATTTACGAAATGCTGGCCAAGTGCATTAGCTTTTTCAGCTGGTGTTATTAGCTGAACTTGGCCAGCTTGTTGATCAGAATGGGAGAGAGGAGGGACAGGTCTCGGCTTGTTTTTCAGAAGTTTAGTTAATTTCCAGGAGGGTTTGCACAATCTGGGAGAGAGCGAATATGACTTTCAAAGCTTTTGTTTCTGAGATCTACCAACCGGGCCTTAATGATTTTATTAAGACGATTGCAGTAAGACTTTAAGTGAGGCAGGCCAGTACGTTGATAATGGCGCCTAGTTGTGTTACGAAGTCTTATATAAGATTTAGTTAGGCTGTCTAGATTCAGAGTGTTACTCACCAGGTCAGAAGCAGGGATGTGTTGGTCACGGGCTAAGGATAGAGCCTCGTCGATGATCTGCAAGCACTGATCGATGTCGTCCGTCGATTCAAGCTCGATGTTGTAGCGGATGTTGGCGTCGATGAACTGCTGGAACCGTGGCCAGTCAGCACGATGGTAGTTGCGACGACGAGCACGAAATCGATTGGCGGAGTAGCCCACTTCGGCCACCACTGGAAAGTGGTCGGAGCTCAGTTCCTGGTAGACGATCGGATTCGAAAGGTTTGCCATGTTGGTGATGAAAAAATCGATGGTCGAGTGGACACCAGAGCGACTCAACCGGGTGAGGGAGTCAGGGCTCAGGATGATGTACGAAGATGCTTGTAGGTCATTGTGGACGACTTTGCCATTTGGATTGCTTCGAGTGTTGCCCCAGGCTTGATGTTTGGCATTGAGGTCACCAGCCAAGATGAAGTTTTGCCGATGTCTGGTAAGCTCTTGTTCCAGATTAGAGGATGAATCGTTCCTTGAGCTGACTTGCGACGGACAGTAGGCGGCTATGATAATAATAGGGCCGACAGGGGTAGAAACCCCGACCCCAACCGCTTCGATGACTTTTAAGTTGAAACTGGGCAGCAGCTTACAGCAGATGTTCTTCCTCAACGCGATGGCTACGCCTCCACCCGCTGAGTGGGTACGATCGAGCCGAACAACTCGAAAGTCGGGGAGGTAGATGTTGACGCCAAGTTTTAGATGTGTCTCGGTGATGATAGCTACGTCGATAGTCCGCTCGTTGAGGAAATCAGCGAATTCGATGGCTTTGCTCTTTAACTAGCAAGCGTTCCAGTTAGCGATGTTGATGCATTCACGGGCCATATTTGGTGAGGATGGAAACTGCTGCTTGCAGCTGTTCAGTTCTGGTTTTACAGGTGCTAAGGGCTACGAATGCTTCGGCCAGGAGGTGCACGAACTCTTCTGTAGTGAGAAGGGAATCTGCGTTGTTTTCTTCGGCGTCTGTGCGGGTAAACTTCATTCCAGTGGCAGGAGTTGTAAGCCCTGGGAGCCCCGGGGGAGGCGAGGAACGGCTCGATGCTGCGACATCGGCAAACGAGGTTGTAAGCCGATTATTCAGTGGGAGAGGTGGAAGCACTGGGATTGCACGTCGCGATGTGATGACTGGAAAATTTTGTTCGTTATTCACTGGCACTGGGACTTTTCTCCGACCGGGTTGGTTGTTGGTTGAGGCTCTTTTGCGGATCTCAATGAATTCCGCCCGCTTTGGGCAGGTACGACTGGTGGCCTTATGATCAGCTCCACAATTTGCGCAGACAGGATCGGCAGTTTCCATCAATTGGCAGGCGTCGGGTGCGTGCGTTTGTACGCATTTGATGCAGCGGGAGACCATATGGCAGTTTTTAGTCCCATGTCCAAACAACAGGCAATTGGAACATTGGGTCACATCTCAATGAACTGGTTTGTAGCGCTCCCAGGCCACAATGATGTGGAAAAGGGCACGAATGGACTGCAAATCCGCCAAACATGTTGAATTTTTCTCCAGGTTGATAAGGTACAATTGGTCGCGGTACTTCCGAGTCTTGTTGTGGCGTGACATCTTATGGATCTGTATTGGCTTGAGTCCATTTGCCTTCAGTTCCTCTAACAGAGTTTCAATTTCCTTGTCTGGAAGACCACGGAGAACAACCTTGAGCGGTTTTTCTGCTTCAATGTCATGGGAGAAATATTCCACCTTACGCTGCTGCAGTATTACTTGCACCGCCTTGTAGTGATTCAATGCCGGAACCATCAGTTTGTAGCCGTCAGTGCACATACGGATAGTGCATTTCAGTCCTTTCTCGATGTAAAAGACAATTGCTTCACGAAGACCTTCTGGAAATCCTTTCACATAGAAGGGTGGAATTTTCTCTTTTTTCACTATTTCGGGGTCCGTGGAGTTTTCCAAGACAGCAAATCTGTTGTTGGCCAAAAACTTCTTAGCCGCCGAATCGGGGGCATTTCCAGGTCGAGGCCGTTTACCCGTACTAGAACCGGTTTTCGATTTACCCATGTCAGGGTTCACCGTAGCGTCGGTTTCCAACGCGAAAATAAAAACTTACGAACGAACGTACAAAGTGAACGGAGCGAAAATAAACAACTGTACTGCTCAACACGCTAGCAGAGAATGATGAGCGGCTCCGGCTGAAACAGGCTCTTATATAGGCCAAATAGCATGTTTTGAATTGCAAGGTATATGATCCTGTCGACCGTGCTTGGGAAGCAAGCATATAACGACCAATCAGAGGTCGAATTTTTCGTTTTGACAAGGCTTGACTGTTTTCAATAGTACAATAGTGTGAATAATAAAATTACAATTATCTTATTTTGGGAAGAATCTTAGAAGATTTTCCAATCTATTGCTGCAAGAACGAAGGAAATCCATCGAATACTAACCGATTTATTAGCATTTGAAATTGGACATATTTTTCACTTTTTTCGGTTTTAGATTTTCATTTCACATCCCTATGTAGCCGAACTTCCTGAGAGAAGTATTCTACTTCAAAAAAGCGCATATCAATGACGATTTGGTCCAAAGGTTTTTTGACAGCCATTTTTGTTTTGCAAGTTAACTGATGCGGTTTGTGTTTAGTTGCGTTGTTTTTTTTATTTATAATAATAAGCATAGGTGAAAATAAATTCAAATAATAATCGATGATCTTTTCGCGGATCCTTTTCTGATTCAAAGTAAATCTCAAGTTATGTATTTCGGATGAAAATATCTAAACATATTTTCAATTTTCAGAACATAATGAAATTCCTGAGCTTCGAAATCTTTTAGTGAATGAATCGGGAATAGATCCTTCTGTTTATTCAATCGTAATCGGTAAGTTCCTGGTTACTGTACCGTAAACTGGGGTGACTTTGATCACTTTTTTGATTGTATCTCAAATATTTTCAGAATATACTGAAAACAATATTCTTTGATATTTTTAAAATAAGTACTGACATGCGTTGGAAAAGATTCAGTCACTACTTCAAAAGTTTAGCAACAATTTTGCTGTTTTTAAATATGCTCTAAAAATTTTACACCAATAATCATTCCGGGGAGACTTTGATCACTTCATTGTTTTGATGAATTTGGAGTAACACTTTGCTACTTTCACTTAATTGAACAGCATAAAACGACTTAAACGAGTTTATAAATATGGAAAGCAATTTGGGGGCCATTCACATTCTACGTGAACAGTTTATAATGGCGAATGTCCAAGATTCATACAAAATTTTTAAAATATATATGAATGATTATTCACTGAAAGAGAAGGTGGTCAAAAATCATCAAAAACTAGTCTACGAGGAATATGACTTATGAAATTGTCGAAATTTGCATGTTACTTCACGTCTTGGGTTTTTGTTAAAAAGAAATATGTAATACGCTGTGGAGAAAATTGGGACTCAACATTGCCTTCGAGGAAAAACTTGCAAAAATAACAATAAAATGTATTGTTATAATATTTGTTCATCTTAAGAACTAATCTGGGAACAAAATAAAAACACTTTACGTATTGCAACTTGTTGTTTTGAATTTGCTTGAACCGATTGTTTGTATGCAACAAAAATCGCCAAAAATACACTTTATTTTCAAATAATATTTTAGCATGAAAAACACTCTTTAAATAGCAGGAAATGCATGAATAGTAGCAATGCGAACATATATCCACACAATCAGTGAAGATTGCGACAAATCCCAAGCACTACGAGCGCTTTTTTACCACATTTTCAGAAAAGAGGTACAGTGATCAAAGTCACCCCGGTGATCAAAGTCACCCCAGTTTACGGTACTTCTCTGATTGCTTCGTAATGCTGATTAGAGCACAAATCTGTTAAGCGAACAGCTGTAATCATTTCCATCTCCAGAAACAACGCAAACTCTGCCCACTTTAAACAATCGATTTATTCCGGTACGTTTATCATGACAGTGTACATTTTTTTATTTAGGACATGGTGTAACCTAAAATATGTCGATCAAGCAGAGTTGCAAGAGATTTTTAAGTGGGTCAGAAGTATATTATCAAGTGAAACTTACAAAATTGGCCTGAAAGCGCACTATTCCCGAAGACCGTCAACATCGGTTACCCAAAATATTCTTGAGGACAGATTAGACTCACAGCACAGAACATTTCTGACCCACATCATGGTGAATTATTACTTTGCTAACGAACGCTAAAATTTTGGCAGTGTATCACTGTTTCTTCTAGAACTAGCCGTAAAAAGATTCTTAACATAATCGTTCTATTTTTATTGTTATTTTTTATTACAGGAATTATATTATATTTTTCGAGACTGTACGATTGGAAAAACGCATCCCTCTGGACACTTACGCGATCGCTACCACAATCGGAAAAAACAATCTCTATTGGAAAGACAACAATTTCAACAAACGATACCAGAAGACGCTAGGAATAACTGACGAAGGTAATGTCGTATCAGATAGATTTATCTGGCTTTATGCTTATACACATTGTATCTTTCAGATATCGAAAAGCAGAATTCTTTCAAAATTTGGCTTCGAAACTATCAACAACGGGCTGATAAATTCTTTAATCTTTGGAACGACTCGTTTTTGCTACGCATACAAACCATCTTAAAAGACACAGCTGCTGGCAAAATAAATGTACTGGCCGAGTGATCAAGACCTGTATACCTTTTGGTAAGCTGTTTCATGAAAAAAGCATATTTAATGAGCCATATTAATTTTTCTCTGAGTTAAGATCGACGCGGATTTTGATTCTATATATGGAAAATTGGACATTCCTCGAAGGACACACGGGAAAGATTTATTCAACAATTCTTATCATGTATATCAAAATGGATTGAAGGACGATCTTTCTCGACAATTGTTGAACCATCTAGAGGAAACATCTGTTGTCAAAAGTAAAACAATACATCGATATGTTTTTGTGATATTTTTCAATTGTTTGCCATTTCAGATACCCGAGATTTCATCTGTTGTTCCATTTTCCATGGGGTCAAGCCGGTTCGTACGTCATCAAGAAAGCTGCCATCGTTTCTACGAGTGCAAACTGATGTGTGTTAAAACGTAAATTTAATTCCGAGAAGTAGTAGAGCTTTTGCGTCAGGAACTTAAAGAGAAAAATATTTTATTTTCGCATCTATGTAATAGCCAAACCAAACAGGTAACAAGGTTACTTTCGATTGAAGAAATACTTTTAATGAACACTAAATGGAACATGTAAATAAAATGTATTGAAATCGAACGTTTATTATAAAAAAAAACCCGTAATTTTACCGCAATGTGCTCAACCATATCATTCTTTGTTTTTAAAAATACTATATCACACAGTTGGTTTTCCTGTAAATGCGCTAAATTCAAGTGCTAAATATTGTTGAAATACACCTGGTATGATTGCTGAAAGTACTATGAAATATGGTATTTATTACTACTGAACTCTGATATGGGTCTTATAGTAAAATTAACGACTTTTCTCTTGAGAACAAATATCAATTGTAGTCTGCACTAGAGACTGTGTTATAAAGAGATACACAAAGAGAAAAGCAGTCAATATGGCAACCCTTTGCTAATATTCTATTTTATACAATTCTGGCAACCACATTTATTTTCGCATGACTTTTCATACGCACTAGAAAGTGTAATGAAATTTCGAAACTTTGTAAGGATATATTACTGAGTTTCGATGCTTGTTCATACAATTATTTAATTTTCAATGCATCACTCATGATATGAGCATGACGAACACATTTTTCGTTGAAACCATAATTGCACGTGATTCACAGAATTTATACTGATTGCAACACACATTCTGTACGAAAAGTAACACGCATGAGTTTGTTTATTTTGCACACTTGGAGCCTTGATTTGACGGTTCACTTGGAGTTTTCGACCTCACTCTTTGCGTATCTGTTCATAACACCGTCTGTAGTGCAGACTACAGCAAAGTAAACAAACTCATGCGTGTTACTTTTCGTACAGAATGTGTGTTGCGATCAGTTTAAATTCTGTGAATCACGTGCAATTATGGTTCCAACGAAAAATGTTGTCGTAATGCTCATGTTATGAGTGATGCATTGTAAATTATTATAATTGTATGAAAAAGCATTGAAACTCAGTAATATATCCTTACAAAGTTTCGAAATTTTATTACACTTTCTAGTGCGTGGGAAAAGTCATGCGAAAATAAATGTGGTTGCCAGAATTGTTTAAAATAAAAAATTAGCAAAGGGTTGCCATATTTACTGCTTTTCTCTTTGCGTATCTCTTTATAACACAGTCTCTAGTCTGCACTAGTGATGGGAAATATCGCCCAAAACGGACATCGATAACAATCGATAATTCCGGGGCTTTTATCGATATTATCGATAAGTATCGATAATTTGACGGCTAACGTTTGCGGTAAAAAAAAATTTTTTTAGATGGCGATGAAAAAAAACTATTTCAGATGGTGATGAAAAAAACTATGACAGATAATTGAGTTGGATAAATTTCCCATGGAAGGTCATCATGTTAGCTTCCTCACAAAAAAATATTACGTCCTTGCGTGCAGCCTTTCGCGACAAAATTGTTGAAATAGGTCTTGCGCTTTAAGTTTGTCCAGAAATTCTCGATGGGAAGCAGGTGGGGGACATTGGGCGGATTCGCCGGTACCACATCGATATTCAGCCGCTCCATCTCCTCCAACGATCGCTTCGAGTAGTTGACCGACGTCAAATCTGGCCAGAACACCGTGTCTTCGCGCTTATGGTGTTTCTTGATGAACGTCGCAACTTCTGTCAGGCACTTCGTACTATAAATTTCCCCGTTCACGGCCAGCCCGGAGCGAAAGAAGAGCAACTTTAACATCCCTTTCTCGCTGATTGTCAGCCACACCCGCACCTTCTTTGGGAACTAGGTCTGTGAAATAAACTTTACTTCGGTGCTCACTTCCTTCGCGGGGGAGGTAAAATACGAAGAGCCCTGCTAGTCGTTGCCATCCAGGGTGAGATAGGTCTAGTCGTCCAATACCACAGCCGCGTCGTGATTCGCCGGGAAAATCGACTTGACAAGATGCTTTTTCACTGTTTTAGAGCTTTTCACTGTTTTAGAGCATACACCAACCTCTCGGCCAAGTGCACGCAGCGATTTAGCCACTTTTCCCTCGGTCTTCCTCTTCAGCATCCTTTGAAGCTTCTTGTCGCGCAGGGTCGTTGGTCGTCCGGAACCGGGCTTTCTTTCGATGCTCTGATCGTTGTCCAATAGTGTCAAGATGTTGTAGATGCCAGAACCGGCATACCCGGCGTCCACAAAGTGCTGCACTATGTCCGTTTTTGACGCGGCGGGGTACCGTTCTTTGAACGCGCACACTTCTGAATGGAGTAGCTTGACTTTTTTCGCCATCACAGTTAGAGTTAGACTGATAGAGCTGTCAATTTTTTTTTGCTTACTCATGGGTTACTATGATTGATGATGCATGAGTATTTTCGTCAGTACGATTAAAGGTAAACCAATGAAAAATCGGCAATTTTCGTCCATTTTTTTACCGCAAACGTTATTCGACAAATGCAATTTTGCTATATAAATTTGTTAAAAACAGAGACAGTGATGGCCCAAACAGAATGGATACGTTTGCGTTGCGTTGACGTCAATGTGACAGTAAATGTATGGGCTAACTGTCAAATTTCCGCAAACGCAGCCGCAATGTATCCATTGTGTTAAGGCCTTGAAAGACAAATTTTACGATACTGCGAATGAAAATTCAAACAACCGGACGAGTTAAACAGTTTGTTTTGGAAAGTCTCCGGGTTTTACGCCGGGAATGCTTTCTACGGAGTAGTTTCAAGCCGAAGTTCATTTTGAAGGTTGTATAATTAGGGAAATAATTGAAGCAGGCAAAATTCTGTAAATTGCTGTAAATGGCCAAAACTTCACGAAAAATGAATCATTTCTGATAAAACAGGTTTCATTTTACTGGAAAGCTGTCCTAGTTTCCTAGTATTACTTGAGAACTGGACGTGACAAAGGGTCACTGGAAATGTTTCGGATTTCCGGAGTGTGCGCCAAAGTGTACACAGCGTTGCAAATCGAGCGAGAAGCAAAACCTTTCTTCTCCTTTCTGCTTGAAAACGAAACATATGTTACGCTTCTCGAGTCTTTTGCACACACGCTTTGGAGATACTCTTTCTTCTTCATGCATTCCCTTGAGTAGCAGCAAGCACGCACCGACACGAACAAACTCTTTCGTATTGCTACTCAGCTACCGTAAAAGAGTACGCGAGTTCCTGCTAGTGAGTAGGAGTACTCGACTAAAATTGCTCGACTAGGAGTGCTTGAAAAACTGTGCTCGAAAACGAAAATGCTTTCTTCCCGGTTTAGCTTCATGCACCGACAGTGGGGTAACGTGTAGGGTATCGGACTGCTTCGGTAAGTTTTTTAAAGCAGTCTAATGCAAAACCAACCGAAGCAAACCGCTGCCGAAGTAGTCCGATACCCTATCATTTTTTTCCCCTATGCAACCATCGCAAAGCATCTTGAAACAATTGTCTTCGGCTAGTAGTTCTCGCGAGTTGGGGAATAGGTACACACGAGTACACACGATGAGAGTAGACGGGAGTGTGTGCATATGATCTCGGGAGTAAATGCGAGCAAGAAAGAACGAGAAATAGCTTGAATAAAGAATTCTCTACTGTGTAAAAGCGGCATTTCCGAGAACCTCACATGAGGTGTTGCATGCCGCTTACGAGCGAGACTAACAACACTGAGTGTACATTTTTGCAACGCGTAGAACTTTTTCTGACATTGAAAATTCGCCAAGGAATCACCGAGGTATTTATCAAGTATGGGTGTTGATTTTGGCGGTTTTTTCCCTGTTGGGTATTAATTTTCTTTGAACTTGCAGCACTCTAGCAGAATTCAATCGAACATTGTGGGTGTGTAGGTCTTGTTAAACCAAGCAACTTTGCAAACTTGCGTTTGAAAGTTTATCTGGATTAACATTTAAAAAGGTCAGATTATTTTCACGCGGATTTTCTCTAAAAGGTTATTTATGCAGATTTTCAAATTAACGTGGTTTTTTACGCAAATTTTTGCGTTTGCAGTTTATAAAGCGGATTTCTGAATTAACATGGTTTTTTTACGAGGCATGTATCCCCATGCGTAAGAAAACCCAACTGTATTTGAACCTTTTTAATGAATCAATATATTTTTTTTCCTTCAAAAATATAAAAAATTGAGTTGAAGATCCTACTCTGAAAAAAATATAATTTTAAAAACAAAAAATAATTTTAGAAAATATCGGTGATCTCAGATTTTTTTAAATGAAATATTTTAGATAGACAATTTAGTTGCCTAAAACGTTCTATGTGTTGCAAAAATGTACACTTTGACACAAACTCTTGAAATCCGAAACATTTTCGGTGTAGGTTGGTCACACCAAGTTCCCAAGTAATACTAATATAATACTGTTTTCTAGTGAAATGAAACCGGTTATCGAAATTGATTCATTTTCGTAAAGTTCTGGTCATTTAAAATTCGAGAGAATTTTATTTATCTCAATTATTTTGTCTACCCCAGGATATTTTTTGGCGCAACAATTTCGTTGATTTGGATTTTTAGTGGAACTAAAAATTGTTTGTTGGGTAACAGATACTTTAAATTTAAACAGTTCCAAGTTAAACTAAACAATTACCAGAGAATTACCAATAGACTGCCGCTATGCATGTCCATCATATTATAAGGGTTGGCAAGCCAAAGAAAATACATTTTATTACAATTTCGTATCATTGCTTTTATGAGATCATGCAAAAAGTTTGGATATTTTTTTAAAGTTCTCCAGTACTAAGTTGTCGAATTCATCTGTTCTTAGGAAACTAAAATCTATAAATACCTTATTAGTTACCATTATTTCCCAGAAACTCAGTGGCACCCGGGGCTAAAGGTTCGCCCGCACCACCCCCAACAATGCTAAATCTTGTCGAATAGCAGCACCCAACGAATATCTAGCGGCAGAAGCAACTCCTGGGGTAGGGTAGGTGAGGTCTCCTTCTTTTGGGTCTCCTCCAGTAACCAGCCGCACTGACCTGTGCTCACCCTTATAATATCGATAATTATCGTTAACGTCATAAAATTAACGATAATATCGATGACCATCATTTATCGATATTATCGATAAGTATCGATAAGTTTCCCATCACTAGTCTGCACAAATCAATTGGCGTTAGGTATTTGAATCAACCCTGCAGTATAGTATTTCTGACCGCAGACTTGTTCTCAGTGTAAGAGGAAAAAGGGTAAAACGCAAAAGAGTGTATTCGGCAGGATGAGGTAAAATGTGCATTTTTCGGTTTTTTTTCAATAGTTACAAGCCCCAAAGAAAAAAAAATTGAAATGAGGATCGGTTTAAAAAATTTAAAGACATCGTTTAAGCGAATAAAAATTTTTGACGGGAAACCTCTATTCAGATGGGTCAATGAATGAATCATAATCATTGATGAATGGCACGTTTGATTTAAAGGATATTAAAGATGCAGATTCTCCGGTAATCCCCAGACGGTAAAACTATCGCCTGCAGGGGGAATTGTGCATAATGCTGATAAAAAGCATTAAAAACATTCAAGTATTTTCCGAGTGAATGGCATCACTTATGAAAAAAAAACAACAGGGATCATCGAGGTGGATGAGGAAGAAGAGTAAGAAGCCAGATGTCTCCCCTTAGGGCAGAGATGCCAGACTTTTTTTTGGCAAGTCTGTATAATCCATAAAAATGTCTGTATAAGTCTGTATACCGCTGCGAAAAAAAGTTACCGATACATTGATACCTAATTATTTGTCGACCTGTCAGATTGTTTTGTTTTATTGCTTGTTCTTTTTCGAGTCTATCATAGTTGGTCGATTAATCGATAACTAATTTATCTTTAAAATCTAAGTAACACATAGAAGTAAGAGTCTTTCCCGTGATAAAAATCGTCGTTCGTCGTAATGTAGCTAAACTGATACATGATGGCAGAAGTCTCGCGGTTATAAAAATAGTACCTTCAAGGTTTGGGACATTTTAAGCAATTCTTCAACGTTGGATATTGCTCCGAATAGAACAAACGGTCTTTTCACCAATATAACCTGCATGGCAATCGATCGAGACAATCAGCTGTTTGTTACTGGGGGCGAAACGGGCAGATTAGTGCCCACGGGGCCGATAAAAACCCCGATAGCCTGACTCGATTCCCGTTGTCATGATTTCATTCTCAAAAACGCAAGATTAATATGTTCAGTAAAGTGTTCAGTTCCTAGTTCACTTTTTCCAGCAACGGCTACAGTGACTTTTGGTTTTTGTGTTCGTTTTTTTTGTGTATACTGGTAAAACCATTATGTAGAATATCAGATATCTGTGTAATATCTGTATTATACTAAATGTCTGTATAAAATCTGTAGGCTTATGCGTGTCTGTATCGCAAAACAGAAAGTCTGTATAATACAGATTTGTCTGTATATCTGGCATCTCTGCCTTAGAGAAGAACATGCTCAGTGCGATAAGTGATGCCAAATCCCAGTTTTTTTTTTAGCACTTTAGAATCCACCGATTTTAATTGTTGAAATTAAAATATTTCTTTTTTGAATGCAATCATGGATCATGGATCGAGTTTAAATTGAAAATGGTTTACAATGAATTCTAAAACTCGCTATTCTTCTGCGTGCAGGCATTTTCCCATACATTTAGAAGTCACGAACATTGTTTTTCATGGTGAAATAATTGTCGGTGGTGGATTTAGCAACAAAAATCATTGGTAAAACATGGTAATGACTGGAAGTTTACAGTAAAAATACCATGTTTTTATGGTTACAGTGGAAACAATGTCCATTCTCAGGGGCAAGACACTATTAATATGTTGCGAAATATTTACAAAATTCGATATTACAAAATATTTATCGTTGCATTTCCAGGCATCAGTCTACTTATATCACAACTTCTTGACAGCACATTTTTATCGGAATTTTTAATTAGTGTATGAATGTGACACATGAACGATAGATATCGAAATATATCCATCAATATCGTTTAATATTACCGAAATATTTCACGTGAAAAAAATGTCTGGCCCCTAGGTCCATACTTTGTTTTCACCACAAAATTCGTTCTTTTTTTTCGCGTTGACACCGGTCCAGGAATCGCGAAGTTGGCCTATGAAATGGTTTTATTCAGGTTTTGCTGGTGTAAATCTAGTATAAAATTGTTCCAAAAATAGACCACCGCTGGAGATGCCCTTACTAGTGTTACCATGTACGACATGGCGCCGCTCTTGGAACACTGGCACTCTACGATCCTAGAAATCCAAATATCGACATTACTGGATCGATTATTTTTTAGGGATGGGCGATCCAAGTATGATGACAGTTCTACAAGGTATGCTATTCACGTCGATGCATTAGTATTAGTGATCGTTATGAACTTCTTCCAATTTTGTATGAAATTTGAATTGATTTTGCATTTTAAACTAAACTTATAAAACATACTTTCCTGAAAAGTTATAGAAATGTTGTTGAAACATGTTTTATTTGTGGGGAATACATAAACATGCTGCGGTTCAGGTAAAATATTCTGTTTTTCATCAATTTTCCGGTAACATTTTGCACTTTTCGTTTATTTTCTTGTACTCTAATAGCGCTTCTAAATAGAGTCGCTTATACAGTAAAAAAAGCCATGAGCTATGACATTGACTAAGATTATGCTCCAACTATTAGAAATATAGCATTTTTTATATTTTATTTCGACATATTGTCGCAATTTTTCACACTAAATCTAAATCAATATCAATTTCTAGTGTGTTTCAACTGGAGATTCACATTCCAACTAAAAAAAATCAGATATGAAACAACATAAAACGAGAAATTTCCAAAAATGTTCTGAATTCCATACAAATCGCAAAATTTTTCATAACGAGATTTGTTTGTGTGCGTGGATAGACAAAAATGTACACGGAAAACGAAAAGTACCCCTTTTCATATAGATTTCACTCAACGGCGTCGTTCCGTGCAGGAAGCCAATTTTGAGTAGTTGTAGATTAATTCAATAGAAGGTATATAATACTAAGAGTAATAATACGTCACAAATACCCAACGTTTAGTTCAATCTTCTAAACTAGGCCTTGGGTAGAGTTCAGCTAATTTCATGCGATTGAATTAATAGTAGATGAAAAAAGCGGATCATTGAAAAAAATCTATAAAATTTATTTCAAAACCTACTCATGTACCTTCTAATTTGGTGTAACTGGCTTCATTAATTTCCCCTTTAAGTGCCTCCGTTCCTAGCTCCATTCTCACAATGCAATTTCAATCTTAATTGGCGGCTATTATTTAAAAACAGAAGCACAAAAGCACGTTCTTCACTTAACATCACCAATTTAAAACCGAAACTACCAATACCAAAGAAAACTTTGCCACTTTCGCGAAATCAATTTCATCACGCGGGTTATGAATTTTTAACCAGTTGGATTTTTCATCCAATATGAGGGTTCAAACTACTCAATGTTGACTTTTTGTCAAAACACCATCACTACACGCTCATTATTTGTTACTCTAAAGTGAGTTAGATATGACCCATTTTTGAAAAAAGTGGAGGTACCCTAATTTGAGTACTTTTACGGTTACTCACTTTTGAGTAAGGGCGTCATACGTCAAAAACTGATTAGAATCTACTCTGTTTATGCAAACCAGGAATTAACGAAAATGAGTACAAGTTACCCAGTTTGCCTAAATTTGGAAATTTGATGATTTCTGGTTTTTGTAAATCTGACTCAATAAATAAAATTAATTCAGAACAATCAAAATCATAGATTTATTTTTCATCGAAACATTATGAAAGTTTTAAATCATTCACGTGTCTTTATATAATGCGGCAACCAACCGGTTCACAGTTGCCCGTGAACTGTGGCTCATGTTTTTGTACAGTACGCACACCAGAAAATCCGTCATCATCCGTCACCAAACACTGCAAAGGATTTAAATTGTATCGATTGCATGTATTGGGCACTGTACATCGATACAAATGTTTCCGTTCATTATCACGAATAAAAGCCCGACTTAATACGGCATCGCAGGACACACAACATGCGGTTGTTCATTTTGAAGAGATGTTTTTTGTGTTTTCAAATCGTCTGCAATAATGATGCTGGGCTGAAATTTTAATGGAATATTGTTACATGTTGTTTGTCATGTAATTGATTAGGAAATTATTGATTTGATGAAAGATCAAATACTTACTGCTAGCAAACGAATAAAAAGCGACAACAATTGTTCTTCGGAAACAGATAATATCGCTGTTGAAAACTTTTGACATATACATATACTCAGGGGTGAGTAAACATCATGGATAATAACTCAAAACTGAGTAAACATGGTAATTATGAAAATTTGGGTAAATGTTACTCAATTATCCAGTACCCGATAACTCACTTTTTGACATTTTGCATCAGAATACCAAACTGAGTAGATACTAATCAAATTAGAGTTAAAATAAAGCAGCGTGTAAGTAAAAGCATGTTTAAAATAAATTAAGTTGAAATGACTCAGCGATAGCATTGCGAACATCATTTCAGGTAGTTTGTACCCTCCGGTTGGGTAGATTTTGTTTTCCGTGTAGCATACCTTGTAGAACTGTCATCATACTTGGATGGGCGATACCATAGACTAAAGAGACATAGATATCCAAGTTGGGCTTCGCTGCATATAATCTCAAGGCAACACTATGAACTTGCCATCTGTAGGCCGTTGGGTGAACTAAAGCATATCCACTCGGAAAAATATCATGGTATTCCTTAACATTTCAGTAGTGAGCTTGACCAGATTCTCACACCCAGAAAAATATCATGTTACTTTCAATCAGATTTGTACGGCGGTTTTCAATCGACTTTACAACACAGAGAACAGACGTTCATCTTGTTTTCAAAAGATGTGTAAAAACTTGCAACCGTTATTTACCAGCAAGTGGTAATGCTCGTGGCGCTTCGTGGCGCTCTCGTCACTTACAAACCAAGTACTGATATCGATAAAATATCGATACGGCAATATTTATGAAGTGCAACTGGGGCGCCACAAGACAGATGTCGTTAGTGTATTAACATATTTTGATTCAAATTTTTACACACGATTTTTAAATTTCTTTATTTGAACATGAATGTCTGTTCTCTGTGTTTACAATATAATCTAGATGATTTGCAATTTCAATTTATTACAATAACACTGCAAAGAAACCTCGTGTAATTTTACAAATTAGCATGATTCACAAAATGTAAACATCTCATAGATACTCTCATCGAATTGTCGAAGGTGACGAGAACTTCACATTCACTTTATTTTTTTTAACATTGTTTGTGTTGTACTTGACGTTCGTGAATTTTGACGAAATAAGTTATGCTATGCTTTGCTACTCGTTGTAAGTGAATTTTGAGGATATAAGGAGACGTATATATAACGATTTTCAACGCAGTAATGTAAAACATTAGTTAAAAATAGCGTTTTGCGGTATTCACCAAAATAAATATTGTATCGTTTTTAAATAGAACTTAAAAGGATGAGTGAAAATTTTCAAATTTGATATTCTCAGTTCTTTGCAAATATTAATAAATCGATTTAAACATTCAAGCAAAGAATAGTGAAATTGATAATGAATGAGATCACAAACAATAATCTGCAACGGAAGCTACAAACCGAATGGGAGAACATTCTACAGCATTATTTGACGACTGAGGCAGAATTATTAACCCAATCAGTTCCGCAAAGGGATTGAAACTGTATAGTGGTTCTCAATCGACTATTAAAATTGGTACAAACAACAAATGAGTTATGTTAATGATGACTAGAGCAAGATACCTGACTTTATACATTTTGCTCGTAACACCTTTATAACGGTGCCATCTGATGACCTTAAAACTGTGGTTATTAGCAAAATCGATTTATCATGCTCAATCCGCTAGATGAAAACGAAAACAAGATGGCAATACCGTATAAGGATATTGAGAATTAGATGATAGGACCATACAATGATATTGAAAAACATGCTTCACCTTTCACCACCTTGTCGTCATCACCAAATTAACAGTATACAAATTAGTTCAATTTTCTTTCACGCGTGGCGAAGCTCGTTTCCGCTGCATACTGCAAGAGTAACGTACTGTGTACTAGCTTAGATTATTGAAACATAGATATCCAACTCAACCAACAATACGGGCAACAAAAATGTGGCGCCCCTCCGAGGATGATGGCGGTTGGGTGAACTACATTTAATGAGCACACACAGAAAAATATTAAGGTAATTGCTATTATTTTAGGCTTAGTCAGATTTGTGCGGTGTTTTTAACAGACTAATCTATATGGTCTATATAATAATAATGATTTATTACCCAGTGATGGAAACGAAACGAATATGATGCAATCGTAGTTTATTCATCATATGTGCACTTCACGATGTGTACAGGCCGGGACTAAACTCGAATCCTCTCAACCTATAATGAAATGATGATAGGGTGCATAGGTTTCTGGGAGAAAACAAACACATGACTAGACTACATCAGCTCTGAGAAGCGATTCGATCGTTGCCTTTGTCTCTCCATAGGCCGGTAGTTACGGGAATAAAGGATAGCTACAGGAGAAAATCATGTCGCCTGAACAGCAGCAGAGATGTGGTGCGGTGAGAGGAATGTGTGGGGGAAGGAACTACTTCGGCAGCGGTTGAGTTGAAGCGAGAGTAGGAGAGCATACACTGTCATTTTCTTTCTTTTTCTGACAAAAAATCATATTCATGAGTCAAAAGAATAAGGATATAACAAGTTCTATAACAAATAACTTCATATACCGAGTTGTGCACATTGAACACCACGTATTGTGATGTACACTAATGAATAGGAATATATCGTAAAGAGGAAAGCAAAAAGAGCGTACCAGCACCGATACTTTGTTTTTCGCATACTGACGACGATGTCAACGCATCCTAGGCTTGTTTTATATGTATTCATTAATCGCTAGAGGTGATTTTTTTCCTTCGCTGATTACAACAGGACTAACATAAATGTCAATGTATGAGATGACCATGATATGAATTATTTATTTTGTTGATAGTATGACTAATCGTTCATAGTCGGTTCAACAATATGTTTTTAAGCATAAGCAAAGATGACTAGTACACAATACGTTACTCTTGCAGTATGCAGTGGACACGAGTTTCGCTGCGCGTGAACGAAAATTGAACTAATTTATATACTGTTAATTTGGTGATGACGACAAGGTGGTGAAGGTGAAGCATATTTTCCAATATCATTGTATGGTCCTGTCATCTAATTTTCAATAACCTTATACGGTATTGCCATCTTGTTTTCGTTTTCATCTAGCGGATTGAGCATGATAAATCGATTTTGCTAATAATCACAGTTTTAAGGTCATCAGATGGCACCGTTATAAAGGTGTTGCGAGCAAAATGTATGAAGTCAGGTATCTTGCTCTAGTCATCATTAGCATAACTCATTTATTGTTTGTACCAATTTTAATAGTCGATTGAGAACCACTATACAGCTTTAATCCCTTTGCGGAACTGATTGGGTTAATAATTCTGCCTCAGCCGTCAAATAATGCTTTAGAATGTTCTCCTATCCGGTTTGTAGCTTCCGTTGCAGATTATTGTTTGTGATCTCATTCATTATCAATTTCATTATTTTTTGCTTGAATGTTTAAAACGATTTATTAATATTTGCAAAGAACTGAGAAAATCAAATTTGGAAATTTTCACTCATCCTTTTAAGTTCTATTTAAAACCTAAATTAATCCACCTAGCGGTCAGACCCAGCCTTTCTCATTCAATTTTTTATTTGTAAAAATAGATTTACATGAACGCTTCAATCCAATAAATGTATATTCACTCTTTAGGTTCTAAAATATTGATGTTGTAATCTTTACATATAAAAATGCAGAAGACTACCGAACCGATCGACGTGAAAATTTGTATGTAGGGGTTTTTGGTGCCGATAAAGGTTCCTATGATAGTTTGAGACCCCTTCCTCTTCTGGAAGGGAGGGGTCCCATACAAATGAAACATAAATTTCTGCACAACTCAAGAACAAACCAAGCAAATGAAACCGAGTTTGGCATGTGGATGTTTTAAGGGGTAACTAATATGTCCATAATAGTTGGATGAAACACAAATTTGTTCACATCTCGAGAACTAATCAACCAAATGGAACAAAATTTGGCAGGTAAATGTTTTTAGTGGTAACAAATATGTACATAATGGTTTGAAACCCGACTCCCTCTTCTATAAGGGAGGGATCCCATGAAAATGAAACACAAATTTCACACAGCTCAAGAACCAACCAAAAAAATACAACCAAATTTGGTATGTGAATGTTTTTAGAGGTATCAAATATGTCCATAATGGTTTGACGCCCCTCCCTCTTCTGGAAGTACATGTTTCTTCACAAATTTCTGCACATCTCGCGAACTAATCAACTAAATGGAACCATATTGGCAGGTGAATGTTTTTAGTGGTAACAAATATGTTCCATAATCGACCTCAGACAACATTTTGGATTGTAAGATGGCAACTTCCGGTTTCTGGAAAACAGCCGAAAATGGTCGATTTCCACCCAATATAATAATATCCGGATCTAGAATAATACACAGGAGCTAAAATCGACCACAGATAGCATTTTAAATTCAAAGATGGCGACTTCCGGTTTCTGAAAACAGCAGAAAATGACCAAATACCACCCAATATGAGTTTTTCTTTAACCAGTATGCCGTTCAAAATCCAGAAATTGTCTCCAAATGCCATTATGAAATCCAAAATGGCGACTTCCGGTGTCAGAAAAACAGCGGCAAATGACCAAATACCACCCAATATGGGTATTTCCGGAACCGTAATGATGCACTGAACCACAAATCGACCTGAAACCTGAAATGGACGATTCCCATTAAATATTAGTATTTATGGAGCCAGAAAGATGCACAGAAGCTAAAATTTGATCACAGACACAAACTTGAATTTTAAGATGGTGACTTCCGGTGTCTGGCAAACATCCGGAAATGACCAAATACCATTCAATATGAATGTTTTCGGAACCATAATTACGCCTAGATGACAGAAATTGATTTCACAGGCAATTTTAAAGTCCAAAATGACGACTTTCGGCTCCTGAAAAACCAGTATCCTAAATACCATTTTGAAATCCAAGATGGCGACTACCAGTTTGTGAAAACAGCCTAAAATAAACAAATACTATCCAATATGAGTATCTCTGGAACCAGAATGATGCAAGGAGCTAACAATTGACCTCAGGCACCATTTTGAATTGCTAAATGGCAACTTATAGGCAATAGTCGGAAATGACCGAATAATACTCAATATGGATATTTCCGTAAACGTGATGATGCATAGAAACCAAACATTGACCCTGGACACTATTTTGAATGTTAAGACGACCACTTTTAGTTTCTGGAAAACAACCAAAAATACCTCCCAATATGGGTATTTCCGGTGTCAGATTGATGCCAGAAAGTCTGCTGATAATGACAGAATACCACCCAATATGAATATATTCAGAATTAAGGCGATGCACAGTGCGTTGAATGTAGGGTAAGACGGGACAAAAATCAAAACTACACAATTTTGTCGATAAAACATGTTAATGTAACAAGGAAAGTTGTTCGTTACTTTCAGAGCTACTAAATGCATAAAAGTCTTATGTTATACACTAAATCACAAAACTGTCCCAAACGCCAGCGCACTCATCCTATACCAGAAACCATCAATCTCTTTGTAAAAGTTGTACATTGTAACGAAAACTGCGGTTTCTATGTTTTACTTACTTTTACATAATTGCAAAAGTGACTTATGCGCAATTATAACAAAAAAAAATTTTTTTTAGGTATTCTTTTACGTATAATTTTTATTATTTTTTGTATATTTATTTACCAGAGTAACAAACAATTTAAAATTCTTCATGATGCATATTATATTATCTAGTCAAGTTTTGGGTAATCTTTAGACGAATTGGAATAGTTGTTCGAAACGGTAGCAGCAAATACTACTTCTTTTTGGGAGTTATTTTCAACGAGCTCTGCAACTCGCCGTTTTTTAATTCTGGTTGAGCAGCTTTCAAGAAGTTTCTGAGGACGCTCACGAGAAGAAATGTGGTTGTATTCATAATTATTCTCATCGAATCGAGGAAGAGCAAGCGGTGACTCCAACAAAATTTCATGCTTTTTCATAAAATACTTTTTTATTCTATTGCATTTCTCCCATTTTGAGTTCAATTTCGGACAATATACAGCAGAAAACTTGTGCAAATTTTCATTAACATGCTCAACTGTGTCTTCTGGTAGAGACAATATCGAAATAAACATGATGTTCTTTTGCTTGCATTGCAGTTAAACCAGTTTCAAATATCTGCCGCTTCACGAGCGATCGGCATTGACATACGAAAAATAAAAAATCTCTCAGAGTTGCAGGAAGTTAAGCTAATTTTTATATATTTTGTAGAGGACACTTCAAGCAAACTTTTGATGTATGTTTTAGAGAGGAACTCGGTGGAACTTTTTTTTAAAACGCTAACGAAAGTTTGAGTTCGCGTTTTTTTAAGGATTAATACCTTCACCAACTCATCATACCGATTAATCATACACGCAATCGAAACCAAGTCTCTCTATCAATGAAATATATTGCACTTACCTTGATTGTTATTTTCCATTTCATGTTATTGGAATACACGAAGTAATTAAGTTTTACCAACGTTTAGAAAACGCGCGACAATTTAGCACGAAATGTGAAACTAATGATTGCTCTGGACGCTAACGCTTGCTATGCTTGTAGTAGTATTTGTGATGCTTCCCAAAGCTCACCAATACTTGTTCACAAACCAAGAGATATCTGTGAACACTTCTGGGTACTTGGTGCATCCAAATGAAAAAGAAAGAAAAACGATTTTTGTCTATGGCTCAACGCACTGTGCGATGAACAGAAGCCAAAAGTCGAGGATGTTGTCATTTCGATAAAACCAATCATTTCAAACGATTTGTTATTTGACTTTGATCATATCCTATGGCCGATTCGTCGTGCATTTGCAGACTTCAAACAAACCGCAAGGAATCAATGAACTTGGAACGTTCAAATAGTACGACACCACATTTAAATTATGTTGAGGCCACATATATCGATCAAAGCAGATATAGTTTTAAATAGTCTTTGAATTTCTCTTCTTCCCATAACTTTTGAACCGCATATTAAATTGTTATGAAGTTTGTTATTTGTAAGTTTGAGAGATGACTCGTTCGTATGACACTAGTTATGTTCAAATAAGTCATGTAATCTTTGAGATACACTTTTGTTGTTTTATTAAAAATTTAATACATAACGGTTGCTTAAGTTCGATTATAATCAAATGAAATGGGAACGTGTAGGGCAGCCAAACTTTGAAACCACGTGTTCAATCATAATTCATCAGTTAACCCTTAACTAACCCGCTTATCTGATAATATTCAAATCGGTTGTGATTGATGTTTTATGATTTTCACATTTTTAAACATAACCTCTAAACTAAAAATCCGATTACAATAAAATTCAATAGGGTCTTATGGGGCAACAAGACCTTTCATTTGCAATTAATTTCATGAAAATCGGTCCAGCCATCTCTGAGAAAAGTGAGTGAGAATAAAAATCTGCACATACACACACACACACACACACACATACAGAAAATGCTCAGCTCGTCGAGCTGAGTCGAGTGATATATGCCATTCGGCCCTTTGGAGCACTTTTATACCTTCGGTTTTGCAAGTGATTACTATACCTTTCTAGGAGAAAGGCAAAACGATGCAATATATATTTTGGTGAATACCGCTAAACGCTATTTTTAACTAAGGTTTTACATTACTGCGTTGAAAATCGTTGTTATATACGTCTCCTAATATCCTCAAAATTCACTTACAACGAGTAGCAAAGCATAGCATAACTTATTTCGTCAATATTCACGAACGTCAAGTACAACATAAACAATGTTAAAATAATATAAGTGAATGTGAAGCTCTTTTTTCTTTTTGTCACCTCCGACAATGCGATGAGAGTATCCATGATATTTTTACATTTTGTGGCTCATGCTAATTTGTAAAATTACGCGAGGTTTCTTTGCAGTTTTGTTGTAATAAATTGAAATTACAAATCATCTAGATTATACACACCAAATTTTTTTTACTGAAATTCAGTAAACTTTCACTGAATTTTGCCACGCTGAAATTCCAGTAATCATTTCAGCAATAAAATATTACTGAATGTGTCAGCAATGTGAAATGTCATTCTGTTTGACGTTACTTTGCTGAATTTTCAGCAATGTGAAATGTCATGCATGGTTGACGTACTATTACTGAATTTCCAGCGAACGTCCGTTAAATTACTGAAACATCAATTCAGTGGGAATTCTTCGTGTAGATTTTAAAACACGTTGAAAGTCGATGTTTTGCTTATTATTTATTAACCTTTCACCATGTCACTAAGATAAAATTGATTCTCGAGTAATGTGTCGCCTAAGTCCGATCCGTTCATCCGATGTCCTTTTGCCAACTTCCTCCACTGAACTATGAAAAACAAGATTAATTAATTTTTCCACTCACCAAACACTTCCTGCACGTCTCAACGGTCGGCGTTCAAGCCTTTTTACGCCTTTATTACGGGTGAACTAACCTTTTTTTACGCGCGCGGACTAAAAATATTGACAACAAGCACCATTTTTTTTTCATTTTGACAGTACATTGCTGTACATTCAGTAATCGAAGGAAAGATTGCTGAATGTCGGTAAAGCAAAACGAATTGCCGAATTTTCAGTATACATTTAAATTGCTGAAATCTCAGTACATGGTAGGGTTTGCAATCCCGGGAACGATTTCCCGGGAATTACCTTTTCCCGGGATTCCGGGAACAAAAATATTGATTCCCGGGATTCCCGAGCTCTTCAAAAATTTTCGCAAGATATAATATATTTCCCCATACAATTTTGCAATATAACTTAATATACTATCAAAACACGGAACTAACGTCGTTAAAGTGTAGAGCATTATACGAAGCAAATATATCTTTGAAATGACGGTCAATATTTACTTGCCGAGTACTATCAATTTATTTGCTTCGGTAATTTGTCGAAAATTTTTGTTATCCTATTCAGTAGACGAAAAATTAGGCAATTTTTTCCTTCGTCCAATGTCGTTCATTGACAGTTAGTTTACAACTGAGCGAATAGTGATTTCTTTCTTTGTCCATTGATGAAAATTTAATTGAATTGATTAAGAAAATTTTAAACCCCTGAGTCAATGCGACCAGAAATAAATAATTTAATCAAAACTCAGTCAGCGTAATTTGGGTCGTGGCCGCGATTTCAACAAAAAACCATCTTTATTATTAATTACGTATACTTTCAAATGCTCTGAAATTAACTTATTTAGAGTCATTTTGAACAGATTTTTATTTATTCTATCATTTTCGTCTAGTTTGTCTCGGCCTTTCAAAAAAAAACGACCGAGAGGCTAAATGACGTTCTAGTTGTACAATCAAAATTCTTACATAGAATCCTTCTTTTTAATCAATGGCGATACTAATTACAAAAGGGTTTGTTGTTTGTTGAAAACTAGATTTGCTATGCAGTTTCCGCATCGTGTAATGGCATAGTAAATATATTTGATACAAATTAGCGAAGAGGCTCTGATGTAAACTTGAATAAGTTTTTTTTGTAACTCGTTTTTTAGGCGAATTGATAATGAAATTGTAAACGATTTTTAGATACTTTTTATTATTGAACTTTTTTTGAAATCTTATTTTTGCTAAGAAATTTTTTCCATTCCCGGTTCCCGGGAATTCCCGGGAAATGAGATGAGATATTTTTCTGGGTGTGAGAATCTGGTCAAGCTCACCACTGAAATGATAAGGAGCACCATAATATTTTTCCGAGTGGATATGATTTAGTTCACCCAACGGCCTACAGATGGCAAGTTCATAGTGTTGGCTTGAGATTATATGCAGCGAAGCCCAACTTGGATATCTATGTCTCTTTAGTCTATGATCGATGCCAACTTACTCGATGCCGCGAGCCCTAGTATCGATACCGCTGGTATCGATGCTAGTATCGCCCATCCCTTTTTTTGATACCGGTAGAATAACGCTCAAAGATTGTATCAATTGAAGTGCGGTGTAATCTATATAGAAAATGTTTGTGTATAATTCAAAACCTAAAAAAGTATGATTGTTTTTGCTGTATTCGCGGTTTGCATCCATATGATATTTTTATTATCAATATTTTACGTGTATTTTCAATCACCAATATTGAAAGATCTTCCGGTTGGAAAAGATGATGAAAATTCTCCAGCAAATCGGTAAATATTGACTTTCCCGTAAAATTTTATGAATTGTAATGTTTGGTTTTGTAGTAAATGGAGATTATAAGTGTTAAACGTCGAAAATGTAATCGGGAACAATACGAGAAGGCTTCCATTCTCTTTCAGCTCTTCCATGAAGCTCAGGGGTATTTGCCATTCCGAAATCTGTGTTTTGACAATAAAAATCTGTGTTCATATCTGTGACATGAATATTTGTTTAAACAGAAAACGACATTGATTGAATTGCTGAAAATAGTTTGATAGTTTGTTAATGAGTCGCTCTATAAATATTTGAACTTGGACTTTATATAAACATTAAATTTTCCTCCAAACGGTTGAATTACTATTTAGTTTTTAAAATTGCATTGAAACAGTCAACTTCATCCTCAACGTAGTTTTGCTCAGGTTGGCATTGAGACAAAACTCTCTCTCCAACTGCTGATGAAAGAGGCATTATAATTATAGAAGTTACGGAAATCCGCATCTGCATCCGTAAATGCAGAACATCTGCATGAAAATTGACATCATGTGTATGTTGAAAACAATATCGCTTCATAATATTTGTGGAAAAATTTTCTTTAGTGTGTTTGCTGCTCGCATCGATAGCTTTCGAATTGGGATGCGATTTGTCATGCAAAATAAGCGAAATAAACGAGATGTTACGGATATCCGCATCCGCATACGTAAATGCGAAACATGAAAATCGACATCCGCATCTGCAGATATTTAAAAAATCACATCCGTAACATCCCTGATTATCATAAAAGATAGAAACGAATGATCTGCGAAGAAAGTTAAAAGGTAATCATACAATTTGCTCTGTTTGCGACCTTACTGGAACAAACCAGATAAGCTGTGTATCAAAGAAAGTGGCTATGATTTAGTCAGAAGAACTCGTCCATAAATTGGACACGGTTAACTTTAAAATATCGAAAACTTAATCATAATGAGTTGATACAATCAGGTCTCCTCTCTGCATACTTCACTGAGTTAACCAGAGATGCCAGATGTTTTCGAAAAATGTCTGCAACTGCTCGAAAAACCGGAAAAATGTGCTCGAAATCTGAAAAAAATCTACCCGTGAACCGAAAAAATGTCGCTCACGCGGACAAAAGTCTGTAAAAATCTGCACACATTTTAAGAAAATCTGCGCAAATATAAGGAGACTCTGACAAAAATCTGCAGAAATTGTGGAAAAACTGCAAATATCTGCAAATCACTAAACATCTGCACACGGACTCCAAAAATCTGCGTTTTGCAGACAAATCTGCACATTTGGTATCCCTGGAGTTAACTAAGCAGCATATAGCGCGAAAAACTGGCATTCCCAGTAGTGTTGCGAAGTTTCGACACAGGAAAATGAAAGTATTCCAACAGCAGTTTCTTTCTCTCTCACTTCAAACTGATATTGAGTCTCAGTAGGGTGGTCGGTATTACCGACTTTTCGAAAAACTGGTATTTCGGTATTCATAAAAATAAAAACCGGTATTTTTATTTTTTTTCGGATTAATACAAACCAGGGGCTACTCGTGGTCTTTGAACCTACTTGTTCAACTACAAAATTCTAAAAATTATAGTTTGGGGTAGTAATGACAATCATGTTCGCGGAATAAACGCACGTCACGTCTGTACTATTGAAAAAAAAACTGAAAAACAATGTGTCGCTGTATAATTATATTTTGAATTTATGAGAACCTATGCTTCATTACGATTCTGATTTCTTTTTAAGATTTGGGCCACTGCGACCATTGCTTTGATCTCTTGTGGTATACGATCCACATACACCACTGGATAAATTTAACAGTATTTGAAAAATTTCAATAATTGGATCCAGTGATATGATCACGAAGAACATAAGTTCTAAACTCATATTAACAAAAAACATGCAAATTTTCAATTCAATTTTCTTTCACATCGCATAACTAGTTTTAAATTATTGAATAACTTCAAAATTTTTAGAGAAATAATATTTGAAACTGTTGAGCAGAGCAAATGAATGAAGAAGAAAATTAAATGACGATCAGACAAGAATTTACATTTTACGAATCCGAAGGAATCGAAGATAGATACTTATCTATTGTGTTCGACGCTCTTTAGGCAGTTCGTCCAAATTCAGTTGAGCCAGTTGAACCTGAGTTTCTCAGCTAGAATTATTGCTAATAAAATCCGCTTCGGTTTGGACGACGAAGCTTTGACCATGCTGCAGCTAATTAAATTTCACTTTTTCAAAATAAGGAACAGTAATTTTTAGGGTGAAATTCTCTATGATTGATTATTTTATCCTATAAACACTTTGTATCAGGAGCAATTTGTCCATCACTTGGTGTACCCTGTGGCATACCGAGACGCCAAACAAAAAATAAATTTTTAATCTAAATTTATATTTATTTGTAATTTTTTTATTTTTATTTTTAAATAGCACAAAACGAATAATGATTTACGTTTTTTCGCGGACATGGTTGTCATTACTGTCCCAAACTATGATCTTCAGAATTTGTAGTTGAGCTGGTAGGTTCAAAACCCACGAGTTGTCTCTGTATGTATGAGTGTGTAAAGAGATTAGCTGTTCTATTAGAAAATAAAAGTTCTGATTGATTGATATGAAGTTTTTTGACATATTATCAATACACACAAACTCATCGTCTAATTTCAAGCAGAACAAACAAGAAGGAAGCATAAAATTGATAAATAGGTGAGAAAAAATTAATTTTCAATGTTGCTTTTGTTTAAATGTATTCATTACATACACCGTCATGTGATTTGTAAAGCCTACCTAAGCAGGTAGCATTCATTAGCTCTACAATGATTTATGAATATTGTGACAATTTTTTTTTTTAATTTAAAAAAAAATACCGAAAATACCGGTTTTTTCGCCTCTTCAATACCGGTATTTCGGTATTGAGAAAAATATCGGTTTTACCGGTTTTTGTTTTACCGGTAAACCACCCTAAGTCTCACCCAAGTCAATTATCAGTCAATAATCATGTCAGTCATATAAATGATGTATCTTAATTATTATCGAAATTATTTTGCATGAAGTCAATGGAGTAGGTAGACACCTTCATCCTACACTGCATAAACATCGCTAGAGCAACATAGCGTGTGCGAAATCACAGTAATGGTACTAGTCAGCATTACCACTGTCAACTGATTGGCGCTGCAAGCAATTATCACTGTCATGTTGATAGTGATATTCGCAGTATTCAGTTTCAACTGAGAATCTATCACTGACAGTGAAAATTTGTAACCCTGATTCCCAGTGAGAATCGAATAAAAGACAAATCCGAAGTTCAAGAAAAAAAATTACTCCGGATAGTCAAACCATTTTCTCCGGATAATTAATCGAGCCTCTGGAAAATCGTACCCTCGGGTTAATGAGTCTGAGCTGTAGAAAAAATGGGTTATTTGTTATTTCCGGCATTTATGGGAAAAATCTGTGATTTTTCAAAAATATCTGTCATCTGTAATCACAGATTCTGTGATTTGAAAAAGGAAAAAAATCTGTGATTTTACAGAAAAATCTGTGAAAACGGCAACTCTGGGTATGACGTTTAATGAATACACTGAATTCTGTTTTTACGCGACTTTTTTTTACGTGATTTTATTTTACGCGATTTTCTCGAAATTACGCGATTTGGAAATTACGCGATGTGTGACATGGGAAATATTGTTTATGAGCCAATATGTAACATATACACACACATACATAGACATACATACACACACACACTTACCACATAGCGAAAGGTTTTGTAACGACGCGATCTTTTTTACGCGATTTGTTCGAAATTACGCGATTCTTTTTACGCGATTATTTTTTTGCGCGCACGTATCAATCGCGTAAAAAGAGAATCCGGTGTATTCCGGATCCAAAATCTTAATGCAATATGGCGTCATTTGTTCAGTAAGAGATTGGGAAACAATGATTTTTTTTTTGACTACAGTGCAGTACTTACATGAAGATATATTACCGTGTAGTGTTACCAAAATTAATACAATAATAATTGTCATTACTGGCATGAAAATCTTGTCGCGTCTTGCTGTGTCAGTGGTACCGCTATAAAATTTGGAAACGCGACTGTTACATCGGATTTGACCAGTGGCGTCTCGTCCTATTGTGCACTACGTGCACTACACCAGGTGTTGTGGGTGGGGGCCGATTTCAAGAATATCAAACAAAAATCAAAAGCTAAAAAAATCCAGCAAACAGTATCAATGATAAACTAGTATTGCTTGCTGTGTACCATTTCTAGCGCACAAAATGAAAAAATACATGTGACCATGCTTTACCCACTCTACCATAAGTTAACTCTGGAAATCAATGAGTGATGCGAACGAGAGACATAAAACAGACCAAAAATCTCTCTGCGCAGTGCACTTTTCAATGTACACAATATTGTTATGTATCTACATACCGAGCGTTTACGCGTGTGGCAAGTGGTTTTGGTTTCAAGACCGGTGTGTTAGGCTATTGACATACTGAGGCGTCAAATGAAGCGAAGCAAGAAGCGTCGCAAAAGCGTCCGAGCTACTTCTTCGAACGTCTATATGAAACGCTCAAACCGGTCATACTCAAGCGGCAACGACGCGTCGGTAGAGGCGGCGAAACAGAACGAGTAGTGTTTTGACGCGCGTATAGTCACGCGGTAATACCTTGTTCAGACAAAATCTTTCATCGCAAGGTGCTTTACATTTGCTTTGTTTTGGTTTGGTAATTGAAAAAAAGCAAATAGAATACATTTTCGGTTAACAAAATGTTAAAATGTTTAAAAAATGTTAGTGCAGTAATACCATGTTCAGACTAAATCTGATATCGCCAGGAGCTTTTTATTCGCTTTATTTTGGTCTTCAATATAGAAAATATCGGGAAAAATTTTCATGTCGTCAGGAAAATAACACTGGTATTTTTGATTGATATTGCATGCCTAACATACTGAACAGATATCATAAACTAGTTGAACGTTACTCGGGGTCAGCGGGTTTAAAATTTAGAATAATTTCTTATATTTTTTACTACGTCTGTAGCGCAACTGACTTCAGAAATATCATTTTACTTCATAAAAAAAATCTCTATGTTTACTAAAAACGTGATTTACTGTGCTTGAAGAAGCAAACAAATCTTCATTGGACGAATTCATATTTCCTTTAAACGAAACCGCTGCTGAAATCTAGGAATATGACAACACAATGCATTTGCGACGCTCGCTCCAGTATGTCATAGGAAGCTTCACCCAACGCTTCTGTTTATTCCGCTTCTAATACGCTCAACGCTTCGCTTCATTTGACGCCTCAGTATGTCAGTAGCCTTAGTGTTGATTCCGTGCACTCCCGTCAGTGAACTTGAAGAGATGAGAGCAAACACGGAGAGCGTTGAAATTTGACAACGTTATACACTCTCCGCAAGTATTGAATGCTGCTTCATCAGAGAAGGGATAGGTGGGAAACTGAGGCCTCTGTCATGCCGAGTGCGGCGCGGCGCGAACTACGGCCAGGGCTGCTGAATATCACTTCGTTGCATTCGTATTCATTCATTACTACCGAAGCACAACAACACGTGGCAACAGTGTATTCACTCAGCAATGGAAACAACGCCTATAGTGAACTGAACTGTTATGAGTGGCTTGTGGGCGATGAATAGTTATTAAAACGTAATATGATTACCTTCGTGTTTGATTCGTATTGGCTACGATTTACTCAAGTCATCCGAAGCGATATTGAGCGATCGGATGGGAATACATCGTTTCAGAAGCCTTTGTGACTCAGATCAATGCCGATGAATATTCACCGTGAATGGTATTACCAATCGCAATGATGCTTCGGGGCGAATCCAAACGAAAAATGAAAATTGCCGAGGAAGAAGCTTATACTGCCGTGGGCTAGGATTTTGACGTAAGCGCTAAAAGCACAAAATCGCTACAGATCTAAATCGTTTGCAAATTAACAGAAGCGCTCTATTACGCAAACTGATCTGATAGAATCTGAGTAAATATGATGAAAAACATACCCCATTGCTTTAACACGTTTATTCATGTAAACGCATTGAGTTTTAATGCCAACGTCACTTCTCTTGCAAAACAGCAAAACCATTTCAAAGTTTTGCACTAAAAGTGACGTTGGTACGCCTGAATAGTCTAGTTTGCCATGCGTACTGGTCGGTAGTCAGCAGCAAGGATATAAATAAAATTATGCACTCCACAAGCATGATACACTATCGTATTCGTACCTCAACTTCACTCTATGTAAAGTGGCGCTAACGTCACTTCTTATTTTTGATATTTCTCAGTTATTTATATAAATTTTTGGAAACGGCAACAAGCATCTTGAAGGTGATTTTCTATATTATAGTAATATGTGAAAAAATGAAATTTGAAAATTTGGCGCTTACGTAAAAATGCAAGCCCACGGCATATATAAATATATATATATATATATATATATATATATATATATATATATATATATATATATATATATATATATATATATATATATATATATATATAAATATATATATATTATATATATATATATATATATATATATATATATATATATATATATATATATATATATATATATATATATATATATATATATATATATATATATATATATATATATATATATATATATATATATATATATATATATATATATATATATATATATATATATATATATATATATATATATATGACTATGTCCGGCGGGTTGCTTCTGATTGAATAAGTAGTATGTTCACGGCCTTAGTCATTTGCTTTGATCCGTAGCTTATCTAGTTGGCTCTTGTTAGGCCAGGACGCGGAAACAGTCTCCAAGAAGATACAGGTAGAGGGTATCAAATTGTTCCGTTTAAATAAATAGAAAAGATTTTTACTTTTGAGAAAGGGTTTCTTCTTTTGATTTTTTTTTTTTTGAGATGTTTTCAAGCGACACAAAGGAACAATCATTTGTATTTATTTAAACGTAACTTAAGAGTTAAGAAAAAAATATCGACAAAAGAAACATACAAAATGGCGGACATATTCACAATTTCGTAATCATGCAATTCATAATCATTGTGAAAATCTGTCTGTCTACTATGCTATTGCTACTATGTAGCAATAAAAGTATTGAACGTTGAAATATTTTTTCTCAACTGTGGTAAAATTAATTGTCTTTCCGGTCAGAAGAGCACAACTAAAACATTACAAAATTCTATCAACGTGAGATACAAATAACATACTTTGATACAATTTTGTATTTTTCCATATAATTTTGATTACAAAATTGAATTTTAATATATATAATAACAAAACGTGTAATGAAGTAGTTCTGAAACAAGTCTTAAGCAGGTATTAGACGAAGCAAATATTTGCTATTTTTCAATACAGATTTAATTTTGTGCAAATAAAAATCGTACCAAAAATAGCAAATATTTGCTTCGTTTAATACCTGCTTAACTAACTTTTCGTTTTTATCAAAACCTGTTGTTTCTAACAATGCTTGTTATTATATTGTATTATATACTATCTTATTTTGTTAGAAAGCTAATATGTTAGTAACAAATTTTAATATGTGTTTGATACTAGTAGAATCATTTCTGTTATAATTTCTGTTATTTTAACACCCAACTAGACCAAATTGAAAACACAGCCTGGAAGGGTTTTCCCGTAACAAACTAACAACTTCTGTTACATTTTTGTTTTTTTCTTTCTGATCGGGTTTGCAACAAATGTAAATTTGTATAAATAACTTAAGTAATTTTTTTTTACACTAAAGTCGCTTTTTACGCGAGGGATACGTGTCGCGTAAAAAAAACCGCGTAAATTCCGGAATTCGCGTAAAAAACCCGCGTTAAAAAAACGCCTATGAAGCAACCTCAGTTGATTTATGCACGCCAATCCAGCACACAAGATTGTTAAAATATGCCATTTTGCGTTTTTCTCAATCAACATTTATTTTCCTATGCCCAAACCTATCTTTAAGCGTATGCAAAAGATTATTTCGCTGTATCGCATTTTCACCCCGAAAATAAAACTAAGAAAAACCACCTCCGAGCAATGAGAACACTTTGGAGAGAGCGCTATACCTTTTAAATAAAATCTGTTGGTTGCAAATTCGTTTTTTCATCTCCAAGATAAATAAATTAACCCTCTAGTACCCAGTGCCGCCTTTAGACGGTCTTCAGTTGAACCTCTAAAAAGCTTCAATCAATACTTAAAAAATGTTTATAAAGTTTCAAAGTGATTTTTTCGATGTCCGTCTGACTATTAATTTGGGCACTAGAGGGTTAAAGCTACAATTTAATTATTTACCGTATATTGCAAACATCGATTAAAAAATAATTTTTAAATATTTATGTAACCATATTTACCGAGTACAAGAATTATTAGTAAGCACACTAACTGTTCGGTTATTTCAAAAATTTGGTTATTCGGATTGGAATATTTTTAAAAATTCTAGATAAATGAGACAGACCTCGCAAATTAAGCAAATGATTAGTTGTATTAATTTACAACACAACTAACACGGCGCTGCCATGCATCTTCAAAAACCGAGAAAAATATGAACAATATGTTCCCCGTCGTCAATCATAATAAATTCAACTAAATTTTGTATGATTTCCAACATTAATTGTTTTCTTAAGAAACTATGCTCGCTGTTTTATTGAATCTTCACGACATAGATACAAAAATAAAAGCTTTTTTGATCCCGGCCGTATGAACAAAAAAGTTTGTCCTGCTTGTCTCGTAGTATTTGCAGCGGCGAATAAAGCCAACGCTTTAAGGCCGTGAACATACTAGCGCCGTAGGCTAATGTACAGCCCTAAGTAAAGCTCTGCCGCAGGTTAATGTACAGCTAACCCACGGCAAGGCGAACCGTCTCCGCAGTGCAAGACGCGCCAGTATATTTTCGGCCTAACTCATACGGCCTATTGTCTCATAGCACCAGCAAATGTACGAACAAGCTCAGAAATTCTGGTAAACTTCAGTGAACGATTCGATGCGAATGCTATTTTGTCTTCGTCCCGATTTTATTTGCCATGATGAATCTATCAATGCCACGGTGAACCGATACAAATATTTACTGAGTTGCATCGATGTGATGTTGAACCGTATCCCAGTAAGAATTGTCGGGCCGATGTCGGACCAATTCGCGTCCGATTCTCCGATAGATCGGTCCAACAACGGGTCGACATTTCGCTCAACATCGGTCCGATGTCGTGCTCAAATGCAACAAAAATGTCGGAGATGTCGGACCAGGGTTCGTTCGCTCCTAGGGGTTCATTCGTCTTCGTGCGTCGCGGGCGAGAGGGAAGTTTAGTTGTGTTTGTTTTGAAGCAAGTCCGTTGCGGCTGGCATGCGGACTTGGTCAAAACAAACAAAACCAAACTTCTCCTGCCGCAAAGAGATCACCGATGGCGGGGTGTGCGATTCAATCTTCATTGTATGCGACGCAGCAACGGCGGTGTGCAGGTTGCTTTGTTTTGATTATTTTGATAGCGCGGTTTTGGATTAGAGCGCTTTATTTATTTTAGGATGGTGCATGATTAATTATTTTTATCCACTATATAAAAATGGATTTACGTAACGCAGATTTTATTGATATTATTCCCGCCGTTACTGAGGTGCACAATAAGCACCATCATTTTAAATCAAGAAAGTAAGCGGTGACATGTGCGTTTTATTGCAATAAAATATTTGTAGAGTTCGGAACAATATATTTGTGAAACATTTAGGGTTTTGTAATAATAAAAATTGTGATATCATTCACATAACGTAAAAAGTGGTGGCGGGGCTGTGCGATTCAAACCTCATTGTGTGCGATGCAACAACGGCGATGTGCAGGTTGCTTTATTTTGATTATTTTGATAGCGCAGTATTGGATTAGAGCGCTTCATTTATAGGATGGTGCATGATCAATTATTTTTATCCACTATATAAAAATGGATTTACGTAACGCAGATTTCATTGATATTTTATTTCCGCCGTTACTGAGGTGCCCAATAAGCACCATCATTTTAAATCGTTTTAAATCAAGAAAATAAGCGGTGACATGTACGTTTTATTGCAAGAAAATATTCGTTGAGTTCGAAACAATATATTTGTGAAACATTTGGGGTTTCTTAATAATAAAAATTGTGATATCAGTCGCATAATGTAAAATGTGGCGGCAGGGCTGTGCAATTTATACCTAGTGGTATGCGACACAGCAGCGGCGATGTACAGATTGCTTTGTTTTAATTATTTTGATAGCGCAGTATTGAATTAGAGGGCTTCATTCATACGATGCTTCATGATTAATTATTTTTATCTACTATATTAAAATGGAATTACGTAACGCAGATCTTATTGATAGAAGAGAAATGAGAGTGATCTCGCCATTTTTGAGGTGCAATGGTAATGGTAATTATTTTAAATCGTTCTAAGTCATAAAGGTAAACTGTGACGTGTACGTTCTATTGCAAGAAAATATTCGTAGAGTTCGAAACAATATATTTGTAAAACATTTAGGGTTTCTTAATAGTTAAAATTGTTATATTATTCACATAACGTAAAAAGTGGTGGCGGGGCTATGCGATTCAAACCTCGTTATGTGCGATGGAGCTACGGCGATGTAGCTTTGTTTGTTTTGATTATACAGGTTGCTTTGTTTTGATTATTTTGATAGCGCAATATTGGATTAGAGCGCTTCATTTATAGGATGGTGCATGATTAATTATTTTTATCTACTATATAAAAATGAAATTTCGTAACGCCGAGCTTATTGATACTATTCCCGCCGTTTCTAAGGTACACAATAAGCACCATGATTTGAAATCGTCCTTATCAAGAAAGTAAGCAGTGGCATGTATGTTTTATCGCAAGGAAATATTGATAGAGGTCGAGGCAATATATTTGTGAAACAGTTACGGTTTTGTAATAATAAAAATTGTGATTTTTTTTTTCTTCATCTGAATGATAAAAATTGTGATATCATTCACATAACATTAAACATGAATAAAACCTGACTTTTTTTCGTTCAACCTTCAACGTTCACCATATAATTCGAAATTCAAAGCGATGGCATGTGGTTGATATTCAGATGAGGCATTCGAGGAGAAATTATAGGTATTTGATTACTAAAGATATAATCCACAAGACTTCGAAAAACATGAAAAACCGTGACTTTTCATGCTTTTTTTTTTTTTCACATAACATTTATTTGACACGGCACAAATACAATTTAATGTTTAACGGCGCCAATTATATCTGATGACTTAAAAACTAAAGCAAATTTTTTATCCTCGCTGCCGACTACGAGCTGAAATTAAGTCTAACTTAAAACTAGCATGGGATTTCCAATCAGTGTTTTGTTGTTCAATGGTCGTCTGATAATCGTCGAATGGCAAGTATGGATTCGTTCTGCTGAGCCACGATGTCGTGAGTTGGGACAGAGGCTCGTAGTCCTTGGGTCCTGGTTCTGTTGTGCGGGGTCTGGTTGCTGGTTTTGTGCTTAAGGTTCAAACGTGTTCTTGTCGTTTTGTTGGGTGTAGGCGGAGGGGAACGGGACTAGACTGGGGCGTGGATGGATTTCAGGAAAACGTATATAAGGGACATGTAGGATAGGTCACGGCTCGCCAAGACATCACGAACAGGAACAGCCGGCTGTCTACCCTCGGCCTGCAGGGAAGCTATTAATTTAGACCTGGCGTCACGGTGTACAGGGCATGACCAAACCACATGCTCTATGTCGTGATAACCTTCACCACAGGCACAGATACCACTTTCCCCGAGCCCAACACGACGGAGGAGCGCGTCAAATCTATAGTGATTGGACATAAGCCGGGACATCACGCAAATGAAATCCCGACCTACATCCAACCCCTTGAACCACGGGTTCGTCGATACTTTGGGGATTATGGAATGTAACCACCTTCCCAATTCCCCTCTGGTCCAAGCATTTTGCCAACTGATGATCGTATTCTGACGTACAAGTGCGAAAAATTCATTAAAGGCAATTGGTCTTTCATAAATATCACCGTTTGTTGCGCCCACCTTAGCCAAAGAGTCCGCTTTCTCATTACCCGGTATCGAGCAGTGAGAAGGGACCCACGCTAAGGTAATCTGAGTAGATTTTTCGGATAAAGCACTCAGATGTTCCCGTATTTTCCCCAGGAAATACGGAGAGTGCTTAACATCTTTCATCGATCGGAGAGCCTCAATGGAACTGAGACTGTCCGTAAAGATGAAATAATGGTCCGTGGGCATTTTTTCGATAATCCCTAGGGTGTACTGAATTGCAGCTAATTCTGCGACGTAAACAGAAGCAGGATTATCGAGCTTATGGGAGACGGTTAAATTGTTATTGAAGATACCGAAGCCAGTGGACCCATCAAGAAGTGATCCGTCAGTGTAGTACATATTGTCGCAGTTGATGTTTCGATATTTATTGGAAAAAATTTTAGGGATCTGCTGCACGCGTAAATGATCCGGGATTCCACGAGTTTCTTCTATCATGGATGTATCGAAAAACACAGTAGAATCAGAAGTATTTGATAAGTCGACACGATTTGGAATATTCGAAGAAGGGTTAATATTTTGGGACATGTGATTGAAATACAATGTCATAAAACGGGTTTGAGAATTAAGTTCGATTAACCTTTCAAAATTTTCAATCACGGGACGGTTCAAGACCTCACATTTGATTAGAATACGAGAAGACAGGCTCCAGAAGCGGTTTTTCAATGGTAGTACTCCAGCTAAAACCTCCAAACTCATCGTATGGGTCGACTGCATGCAACCTAAGGCGATACGCAAACAACGATATTGTATTCGCTCCAGTTTGATCAAATGTGTGTTTGCTGCGGAGCGGAAGCAGAAACACCCGTATTCAATAACAGACAATATCGTTGTTTGGTAAAGCCTTATAAGGTCTCCTGGATGGGCTCCCCACCATTGTCCGGTTATTGTACGAAGAAAATTCACTCTTTGTTGACATTTTTTCATCAGATACCTCACGTGACAACCCCAGGTGCCTTTAGAGTCGAACCAGACACCAAGATATTTGTGTACCAAAACCTGAGAAATCGTTTTACCCATTAATTGTGTTTGAAGCTGAGCAGGTTCATGCTTCCTAGAAAAAACTACTATCTCAGTCTTCTCCGGAGAGAATTCGATACCTAGCTGTAAAGCCCAAGCAGACAAATTGTCCAAGGTATCTTGCAATGGTCCTTGCAAATCGGCAGCTTTGGCTCCTGTAACAGAGATTACACTGTCGTCTGCAAGTTGTCTTATCGTGCATGAATTTGCCAGACATTCGTCGATGTCATTTACATAAAAGTTGTAAAGAAGGGGGCTTAAACATGAGCCCTGGGGAAGACCCATGTAGCTAATGCGAAAAGTTGCCAAATCGCCATGCGTAAAATGCATGTGTTTTTCGGACAACAAATTGTGCAAAAAATTGTTCAAAATTGGAGAAAATCCTTGTCGGTGAAGTTTACCCGAAAGAATGTCAATAGAAACGGAATCAAAAGCCCCCTTAATGTCCAAGAACGCAGACGCCATTTGTTCTTTGCGAGCATACGCCAGCTGAATATCTGTTGAAAGCAACGCAAGACAATCATTCGTCCCTTTGGCACGGCGGAAGCCAAATTGAGTTTCTGATAGTAGACCATTTGATTCGACCCAGTGGTCTAAACGACGGAGTATCATTTTTTCCATCAATTTCCGGATACAGGATAGCATTGCAATCGGCCTATAAGAGTTGTGATTAGAAGCTGGTTTCCCTGGTTTTTGGATGGCGATCACCTTCACTTGCCTCCAATCCTGCGGTACAATGTTTTGCTCCAGGAACTTATTGAACAAGTTCAACAAGCGCCTCTTGGCATTGCCGGGTAGATTCTTCAACAAGTTGAATTTGATTCTATCTAATCCAGGCGCGTTATTGTTACAGGACAGGAGGGCAACTGAAAATTCTGCCATCGTAAAAGGTGATTCTATCGCGTCGTGGCCCGGAGACGCATCGCGAACAATATTTTGCTCAGGAACAGAGTCCGGACATACTTTCCTGGCAAAATCAAATATCCACCTACTTGAAGACTCCTCGCTTTCGTTGACCGTTACGCGATTCCGCATTCTTCGGGCTGTGTTCCAAAGAGTGCTCATCGATGTCTCCCTCGACGTCTCGTTCACGAACCGACGCCAATATCCACGTTTCTTTGCTTTAGCCAAGCTTTTAAGCTTGGTATCAAGCTCCGAATACCGTAAATAGTCGCCAGGTATACCTCCCGTCTGGTAGGCCTTAAACGCGTCGGATCTTTGCGTGTAGACATCGGAGCACTCTTGGTCCCACCACGGAGTGGGAGGCCGTTCTTTGATCGTTACGCCGGGATATTTCTTCGTTTGGGCTTGCAACGCGGCGTCGAGAATCAAGCCCGCGAGGAGGTTGTATTCTTCAAGTGGTGAATGATGTTGAATCGACTCGACCGCTTTTGAAATCATTTCCTCGTATAACTTCCAATCGACATTTCGTGTGAGGTCATACGGAATGTCAATTGGTCGCATGCGAGTTGACCCGTTAGTAATTGAAATAAGAATAGGCAGATGGTCGCTACCGTGAGGATCGAGGATTACCTTCCATGTGCAATCCAACCGTAGCGACGTCGAACATAAGGATAGATCCAAAGCGCTTGGGCGCGCTGGAGGTTTCGGGATACGTGTCATTTCACCGTTGTTTAAAATAGTCATGTCGAAGTCATCGCAAAGGTTATAGATTAAAGAGGAGCGGTTATCATTGTATGGGGAACCCCAAGCCACGCCATGAGAGTTGAAGTCTCCCAAAATCAAACGTGGCGAGGGAAGAAGTTCTATTAAATCAAAGAGCAGCCGTTGCCCAACCTGTGCTCTGGGGGGAATATATATTGAGGCAATACAAAGCTCTTTACCTTGTATTGTCATTTGACATGCGACAACTTCGATGCCTGGAATCGAGGGGAGGTTAATACGATAGAAAGAATAGCACTTTTTAATCCCTAAAAGTACTCCTCCATATGGGGTGTCTCGATCAAGGCGAATAATATTAAAATCATGGAAGTTGAGATCAATATTTGAAGTAAGCCAAGTTTCACAAAGGGAAAATGCATCGCATTTGTTTTTATTTATCAAAACTTTAAACGAATCAATTTTTGGTAAAATACTTCTACAATTCCACTGTAAGACAGAGATAGAATCCTTCATATACGCAGTTGAATTAGGCATCGAAGGATACAATCGCTGCAAGGAGAGGCCATTGGGCAGTCAACTGCTTCAAAAATGATCTAACTGTTGGGAGGAATGCTGTAAGAAAAATTTTAATTGGATCGGGTACATTGAAAGTTTCAAAAATCCAGTCCACAATGTCAGAAAATTTCACTAATCCAGAGTTTGTTTCATCAACTGGGAGTGTAAAAGGAGCAACTGGGGTTTTAGATGTTCCTGGCAGTGCTGGGAACTCCTTCTGGGACTTTAAATTTGCCAGCCCAGGAGGAGTTTGCTTCGGTTTTTCCGCAGCACTGTTTGGTTTGTTTGTAACTTTCATTTCACTTTGAGAAATCTTAGGACCTTTTCTGGGAAGTTTAGGAGAGGAAATATTTTTCCTCTTTCTAGACTCCCCAGGATTGGCGTAAGATGCTCCCGCTGGTGAATCGTCAGAATCGGTTTCCTCAGAGGGCAACAGATCGAAGGGGTTCGAAGTAACGGGAGAAGTGGTAACGGTCTTCTTCAGCATGTCAGCGTAGGAACGCTTTGAACGCTCTTTGAGAGACCGTTTTATTTTATCCCTGCGCTGCATGTACACCGCACATGTCGAGAGCTCATGCAGATTTTCTCCGCAGTGAATACACTTTTCAGCGTTAACACTGCAAGAATCTTCCGCATGAGACTCCCCACACTTGCCACAACGTGCCTTATTGCAGCAGTAGGCGGCTGTATGGCCTAACTGCTTGCAATTCAGGCAGTTCATGACGCGGGGCACGTAGAGCCTCACAGGGAGACGAACCCGGTGGATCGAGACGTGGCTTGGTAGTGCAGACCCGGCGAACGTAACTCGAAACGAGTCTGACGGAGTGTATACTGTTTTGCCACCGATGATCGATGCTGACCGCAATTGCTTGCAGTCGAGCACCTTTACTTCGGGACACGTTTTGTTCTTAAAGCACCCTTTGGCACTTTGCAGTATACACTCGACGGACAGACTCGAATCGGTTATGACACCGTCGATCTCCACGTCTCGTGCGGGTATGTAAACGCGATACTCGCGTGTGAAGAGCTCAGAGCAAGCTATATCGTTGGCCTCTTTCAGGTTACCGACCACGACACGGAGCTTGTTAGGCCGGACCTTGGAAATTTCGGTCACGCCCTTGTACTCCTTCGTCAGGTCTTTAGAAATCTGCAAGAGGTTCAACTGTTTCGATTTCGGTCCCGCCTTTGGCCGAAAATAGACAGTATAGCTGCCCTGGGCTCCGTCTGGGTAAAGCCTGGGGCGAGGGGGGACTGAAGAATGAACAGGGGAGGGGGTAACAGAAGGGTCAGGGTCAGAAGGGTTCGGGGATGGTGGCGCGGGAGGCGAGGGATCTACATCCATCGCGCTATGTTTAGCGCACTAGCGCTGACAAGAACACGTACCTTTTTATTTCTCCCTTCCAGTAAGGTTGGTTGTCCGATCGTTCGAAGTAGCAGCCGTTACAGCCAGCAGCACCAATACAGCAGCACCAAACAGCCACCAGCAGCGAGCCAGGTGTGAGATCACTCCACACAGCGATACGACTCGCTGACACTGATGGCTTCTTCTTTTTCCTCGTTTGTGTCTCGTCCACTGCTGTAGCACAATCCAGCCAGCAGCCAAATCGGCTTACGCACCAGCTGGCAGTCACGATGCGAAACAGTTGCACAAAGGAACGACCTTGAACCCGGATTTATTTCACTCGACCAGGCAAACAATGCCAACACTTGTTCACACGTCTTTTGTTTTATACTCTATCGGACCGATCACCAAACACGTCCAGTACTGATGCGTGTTCGGCACAGAATTACTTTTCATGCTTGATTTACCTCTAAATCAAAGTCTGAAGCGATGATTTGTGTTTTTTTTTCTGTAATAAAATGTTTGTTATTGTTTCGGATAGACATGTGTGGGAAAGTTATGGTATTTTCTTTACTAAAAACTTAGTTTATAATGCAAAATCATGTCTTTTTATGCTCAATTTTCCTTGGAATCGAAGTTCTTTTTTTTCTACATTAAAATGTTCGGAAAAATATTTGAGGAGAAATATGTTTCACGCATATTTCACGTAGTTTTAGGAATAATGACTTAATGCTCAAACTTCCTCTAGATCAAATTAATGATATGTGTTTTTTTTCAAAAAAAATGTTTGATGATGTTTATAAGCGACATTTGAGGAGAAACAACAGGTACCTGATAACTAAAAATTGAGATATTATTAACTACATAAAACATTCATAATGATGATATTCAATGCGTAATTCGCCTCTAACTCGAAATTCAAAGCAATGACATAAAGTGATTTCTTACATTAAAATGTTCGGTAATGCTTAGCAATGAAATTTGAGGATATCTGACAAATGAAGAAAATATGGAAATATATTGCAAATAACTCAATCTGATAAATAAAAATGAGATATTGAAGAATAAAAAAAACAACCCCAAATGGTCATCTTTTATCAACTCCAGCTGCCATATTTAATTTTGTGATGGTAATTTCCGGTTTTTGGCGAACAGCCCAAGGTAGTCAAATACCATCCAATCTTAGTGTTTTCAGAAACAGGATGATGCCCAGAGGCCAGAAATTATTCACAACAGCCCAATAGATTTTGTATTTAAAATGACGATTGGAGTATCAGAGGTGAAATGTGACGTAATATTTCTGAAGTGAGTTGTGCTTATGCGGCAGAGAAATATAAAAAAAATGATTCGTATAACCTTTATGTGCTTGACGGAGTACCCGGGTACCTTTTAAGGTTTCATAAAACGGAATTTATCAGTTCACTGCAATCAAAGCTCATTAAAAGGGAACTTTTGATAACATTAATTTTTATGTAATAACAATATGCCTAACGGGGTACCCGCGTACCCATAGATTGTAATTCTTGTAACATTGACAATTATCTTCCGATTTCGACACTTTTAGCATCAAAAGATTCAGTTACTTCTCTGTATAGAAATCAGATTCACCGATGCCTCGAAAAAATTTTCTCATTGCCGAAAATCTGGGTTTTCGGAGATATGTTGCAAAATTGAAGAATTTCGTGAATTTTCGAGCAGAATCTCACAACTATTGGTCCGAAGTTTATAAAACTACTTCCATAATCCATTGGTCCATTTTTATGGTGTTATAGTGATATGCCTTCGAAATGGCCCTTACGGAACAGATTTCACCGGGGCTTCTAGTGGACATAGAAATAATTGAACATCCATTATGAATATCCATTATGAATATTTTCAAAACCGGTATTATATCTAGAGACTGTCAAACGACCCCCTACGCCATTTTGCATTCCAAAATGGTCACTTCCGCTATCTGGAAGAGAAACAAATTGACCGAATACGATCGAATATAGATAATTCCGAAATCGGGATGGTGCCTATAGACCGGAAATCAACTCCAGACGCCATTTAGAAAACCGAGAGGGTGACTTCCGGTTTCTGGAAAACAGCCACAATTGACTAAATACCACCCTATATGAGTACTTTCGGATTCGAAATAATGTCCAGAGACCTGAAAACGACCCAAGCGGCCATTTAGAGTATCAAAATGGCGACCTCCGGTTTCTGTAAAAGATTAAAAAATGGCCGAATGCCAGCCAAGATGGGTATATCCGGAACGTGAGGCATCAATTGTAATTATTCCAATAATATCAAATATTCATAAAAATCCTCAGTTTCAAAACATATTACCGAAAAAAAAACGGATTTCCGAGAATGAGAATTTCTTTTCGGAGCACCGCTGACACTGATTCCAATGTAGATAGTAGAGTTGCTGAATCTTTGAGTACTAAAACTATTGAAATCAGATGAAAATTGTCAAAGTTACAAGAGTTTCAATTTATGGATACCAGGGTACCCGTCGGGTATTTAAGGATGTTTTTTTGTCGAGCACATAACGGTTAGTTTTGAATCTATACCGAGCATCGCCGAAATGGTTCAACTAGTAAATAATATCGAATCAATTATTATATTTAATAAATCGGTTTTGAACTGATTATACCGCGAGTGTATTAGAAATAATTGATTGTTCTGAAGGTTTGAACAATTTACATTGTTTCCCCTTTATTTTATTTTAGGATAATCAAAAAGTGTGTATCAATATTACAACGTCGCAGGTGTTTGAGTTCATGAATAATTAGACTTGTGTAGGTCATTCGCACATCCAGGTGCGACAGCCGAAGTGATGACGTGCCTCTAATTATTAATACAGCGCTAATTCGATCTTGTTCACACCAAACCGCCGTGTAATGTCCGGGACAGTGTCGTGTTGTCGCCGTGCGAATGAAAAATATCGTTGCCGACGATATTCTTTGCTTCCCGGAGAGTGCACGGTAGTAACTTGCGAAGTTTTTACTAGGGTAATCGCTCTTATATTAATCTCATCACGCCTTTCTGATCAATTTATCGTCAAATTTTACCATATTTGCAACGTAAAACTTTCTACCACTTGACAAAATCGAGATGCAAATAGATTTACTTTCAAAATTTGCAGAAATTTGACGGGAAATTGAACAAATGAGAGGAATAAGATTATTATAGGTGCACCTAGGTGCTGAAATGAATAATGGAACGATTACCCTATGTGGCAGTGAAATATTTTCGTTTTTTTTATTGCATTTGCACCACGGCTTGGACATAGCATATAACTTTATATATACAACCCAGAAGTGGACAGGTATGACAAGAGTGGATAGATAGAGTGGCGCAGAGTCTGAAGCAAGAACAACCAAACGAACCGGTAAACGCTGAACCAAACGAGCAAAATAAATAAACTTCACTACTACGCTAGACTTGTCGGAAAGGGTATTGTAATCATTAAACAAAAGTTCACAATAAATTTAGTTTTTACTCTTCTTGTTTATTTTGATCATTTTAACATCTAAAATACCGTAAACAGATTAAATTGAATTAAATTAAGATTTATTCTTTTTGTTTATTTATTGGAATCATTTCCTGGTAACCACAAGACATGTGTATGTACGCAGCTTTTCAATTGTGTTGGCTTGTTTGCCCGATCGATGTCGCAATCGCTGAATCGTTCGTATCTAAGAAGTAAAATAAAGTAAAACATAAGCAACTGTTCTCATAACGGGAACATTAAATTTTTACCTTGGCATTCCCGCAGAGGCAAATCTACCAATCCCTTTGGAGCTTTCTGAACTTTCCAGTTGATTGTTGAACCATGCTGTAATGTTGTTCCAAGAGTTTCCACGGAGCTGCTTAGAGGCAACAATTCATCGTCGGTACCAGTTCCAGCAACAGTCGCAATAGTCCCAGCAGCAGCAGTAGTCTCAACGTCTTTTGTCTACCATCGACAATAATTTTACCATGGAAGACATTGTCAGTGACTTCTAAATTTATGAAAAATGTCTAAAAAATTGCTGTTAAGATACATAACAATGAATGAAAATGACAAACACAGTGTTTTTATTGTTCTGAACAATGATATTTAATGTAAAATTGATGTATTCACAATGAAAAACATGAACTATGTACAATTATAGCAACTTTTAAGTTTTTTTTATGTTATTTTTTTTCGGGTGCCCTTGTGCTGGTTCGTTTCACTTAAGTTCGGCATTGGGAAGCTTGAAGCACACCAGATATAGGTCTCAGCTTCCTGTTGGCTGCGGCCACATACAGATCCTGCTCGTAATTAATATAAAGCATCCGCTTAACAAAGCGGACTCTGTAGCCTTGCGGCTATGCAGCTTCCCACTTCGAACTACCGATGCTCGTGGTACGCATTTTTTATATTTCAGTCAAATAGCCTAAATATTTTCGATAAAGAATTTATTTTTATCAAACGTATTGTTCAATTAGTATGCTATGAAGTATTTTGTTGAGTCGTTGATAGAATATTGCATTTTTACAAGAGTAAAAAATTGTTTGCTCGATTTGATTAGTGAACCAAGATCAGCGTGATTAGAACCAGGATCATTCTTTCTCTGTCATCAGAAGTAAATCCATTGAAATCTAGAAACACTGAGATCAATCAAATTGTATCATGAAAAACACTGAAACTGGTTCGAACCAGGTTTACAAACCCTGCATTTATTCATCTGCTTTGCGCCTCGGCTATGTTCTAGAACTGATGCACTTTTTGTTGTTTTCAATAGAAACGCCTAAACAAGGATTTGAATTTAAAGTTTATATATACTTGTGTGCTCGCGATCAAAAGTATTTTTTCTTTCTTTAGAGTTGAAAAGTTAATTAGTTTTTTTTTTTAAATAATGAGATCTTACCTTTTTTTTTTCAAAAGAAAATATAAATAACTGGACTCACTGGAGTTCATGTACCAAAATATAATTTTTTCGACATTCCTCGCAATGAGCATGATACAGAAAGAACTACTTGTCAGAAACACGAAAAATCCTGTACGCTATACCTGAACGAAGGATTTTGCATCATTAACTTTAAATCGGTTCTACTGCTCAGACATCCTTCAAATCGGTTCTACTGCTCCAGCAACCTCCCAGATGGTCTCGAGGTACGATGCTGGCCAGTCGTCGTAGGTTCGAGTCTCGACTCGGGTGAGACTGTTAGTGTCAGTAGGATCGTAGCGCTAGCCCCGCAATTGTCCCGTACACTAAACAGTTGGCTGCGAAGTCTGTGTAAAATAAACAGAAGGTCGAGTTCCGAATCGGAATGTAGCACCAAGGCTTTGCTTTTTTTACTGCTCAGACCTTTCTGATTTTTAAAGGAAAGATAATCTAGTCTAAAACATCAAATATTTTTAATTGCAATTTTTTGAAATTCCGTATCCTTTTAAATAAGAGAAATAAAAAATATATTTCGATTTTTTCTCTTTAACATGAGAGTAACCCCTTTTAGTATAGATTAATTTATTATTTTAAAAATGATGAACGCATACTTAACTTTCCCTGAGAGGTGACTGTATTTTTTTGTAAAGAGCAATTCCACAAGAACGGGTCCCCAATTGATTCGACCCTTTTCAATTTGGCTGAAAATTTGCATAGTTGTTTCTATGGGCAAAAGATGTAATTTTGTGCTATTGGTTTAACTTCCTGAAGCACGTCTAATTTTTGGGGAGCTATTTAAAAATGCTATTTCGGGAAGGTATGGGTAATTACAAATATTTTTAGAGCCGCTTAAAAGGTTTTTTGATAGGTATGATGTCTTTGGCAAATATTGTCTTTCCGAAAATATAACTATAATATTTTTTGTTTGAAAAAAAAGGAAGAGAAAAACAAAAAAAAAATATATAAAAAAGCTCATTTTTTTAGTACCGATTTTTTTTTATAAAAATACAATAAAATACCTAAACACTGAAATTGGTTCAATCGTGGAGAAATAAAAAAGAAATTAAGATGTTTTGGATTTTTTTTTAATTATTATATTTGGAAGGACCAAATTGTTATCTGCAACTGTGCAGAAGACACTATGCCAATCAAAGAAAACGTTTTAGCTTTAAAAATTATTCGAATCACCAATAGAGCAGTCAAATTAGTTTCTAATTTTTCTGCTAACTATTTTTTGAAAGAAAAATTTTTTTTCAGGGTATTTTCTTCGGAAAAAAATATTATCTACAACTTTGCCGAAGACGACACTACGATCACGAAACTGAGCAATTTTTATTGGCAGTGGTATTTTTTAAAACTCAATTGTAACCCTATTCATACGATTGAAATGATTTAATGTTGAAAATGTTACTAAAAACATTTATTCTGCTCGGTGCAATAAGTGAAGTATATATATATATATATATATATTGGCAGAGCTGTATGCCACCACGAGTCGGTATTTGGCGATTACCGTAGGCCACGGAAGTGCTAACTGCAAGAACGCAGTCCCGGACCATCAGCGAGAGCTAGCCTAGGTTGTGGTGAGACTCAGGCATTGGGCCGCCGAATTCTCACAAAAGCCACATTATCCGGAAGCAGCTCTGACGGAGCGAATAGTGCCGCTCCCACCACCCAAATGCACTAATTCGATTGATGCCAGTAAGTTCCCAATTACGGTAACTGGTCGCAACGCCATATGATAAGAGTCGGATTTCGTTTTCGTACCACGATTCTGGGCTGGCACCTGCGCCGAGCTCCCTTAGTAAGGTCGTGTGACAACGGCTTGAAACGGCGAGACAACAACCGGTGCAGGGGTCTCCGTCCCGTAAAACCTGGCAGGCCTTCCAGTACGTTCCAAATTCATTGCCCGGTGGGAACCGGGCAGGAGTGGGATCAGATGTCCTTTCCTGACTTGCGCCGGTCGGGGGTGTCATAGTTGCTCATAAGGCGCTATGGCAGCCGCCCCTAGCCATGGCCTCACTGCTTCGGCATAGACTACCATGGGACCAGATAGGCGACCACTCCAGTATGGATAAGGATAGCGGCTGGAAAGGGGACCCACTTAACAAAAATGAACAGTAATAATGAAGATCAACAATTGGGCGCAGATGGGTTGAAAAACCCGTTTGCACGAGGAGGCATCCAGAGGTCTCCGCCGAGAAAGGCGGAGATGGATGCAGTAAAGGACGCCTGCGAAGACGGCAAAGGCAGTACGCCTACCGGATCGACGCAAGACATCGCAGTGGCTGGTCCACTGTTGATAAAGGCGGTCGGAAGACAGCGAGACACGCTACCGAAGGTAGTAGCGCTGTCGGAGCAGCTCGATGCCATAATCGAGTTTGCGAAAAGTCGCACCAACACGACGAAGTACCTGAAGCAGGCTCTCTACATGCTTCGGTCCTCCGTCGATGCTGCGAAGAAGGAGCACGCCGAGCTCAAGGCAAGAGCGGTGGCTGCAGAGAAGAATGCAACGGAGGTGACCGGAAGGGCGACGAAGTCGGTCCAAACGGACACCTGCACGTTTGCAGCGGTTTGCGCCTCCGGGTCAGCCGCAAAAAGAGCAAGGCAGTCTCCGGGGGAAGCCCCCGAGAACAGCAAGAAACGGTTGGTTGTGCTAAGCCCGCGAGATAGCACACCAACGGCCTCCAAGTCCGCCGAAAAGTCTGCCGAAGTGGCAGCTACGGGAAACCCTTGGGTTACCGTGGGAGGAAGGAAGCGCCAAAAAGACAGCAAGCGCAACGACGAGAAGGCGACAAATCGTCCAAAAATGGGAAAGAAGGCGCGAAGCAGGGGCGACGCCCTCATACTCAAGACGGAGGGGTCCAAGTACTCCGAAGTCTTGAAGAAAATGAGAGGCGAAACCCAGCTCAAGGATCTGGGAGCGGATGTGCGGACCATCCGTCGTTCTCGCACCGGCGAGATGATCCTTGAGCTCCGTAAGGATGCTAAAAACAAGGGCGCTGCCTACAAGACGGTAGCCGAGCAGGTCCTCGGGAAAGATGTGCAAATTCGGGCACTCACCTCAGAGGTGACTCTCCAGCTCAAAAACCTGGATGAAATCACCGAGTGGTGCGATATTGCACAGGCCCTCAAGGAGAAGTGCGGAGTGGAAGTAGCCACTGAGGTAATTCGCCTCCGAAAGGGTCCAGCGGGGACCCAGGTGGCCACTTTCCGGCTTGCATCGGCCGATGCAACTCTGGCCCTGAAGACAGCCAAACTTAAGGTTGGCTGGTCAGTATGTCCCCTGAGCATACTCCAGCAGCCGGACGTTTGCTTCAGGTGTTTCGAGGGAGGACACAAGTCCTGGACCTGCAAGGGGCCCGATAGGAGCCAGTTATGTAGGCGTTGTGGTGGTGCTGGCCATAAAGCTAAAGACTGCGGGGAGCCTCCCAAGTGCTTGGTATGTACTGGAAAACGGGACGCCAAGCACTTTATGGGAGGCCCACGGTGCCCAGCCGGTAAGGCGGCCACGAAACCACGGGCGTGAGGGTGACACAATTGAACCTGAACCATTGCTATGCGGCACAGCAGCTGCTATACCAAGCAGCGTCTGAGTCGCGGTCGGACATCGCAATCGTATCGGACCCCTACTGCATTCCTCCCGGAAACGGTAATTGGGTTGCAGATAAGTCCAGTACGGCGGCCATATGCACGACCAGCAAGTTCCCGGTTCAGGAGGTTGTGTCAACCTCAAATGAAGGATACGCGGTTGCCAAGGTGGACGGAGTGTTCTACTGCAGTTGTTATGCTCCGCCGCGTTGGTCTATCGAAAGGTTCACCCAGATGGTCGATTTGTTATCTATGGAGCTGACGGGACTAACACCCTTAGTAGTGGCGGGCGACTTCAACGCTTGGGCTGTTGAGTGGGGAAGCCGCCGCACGAACCGGAGGGGTCAGATCTTGTTGGAAGCTTTGGCAAAGCTCAACCTAGATCTGGCCAACGTTGGAACCAAGTGTACATTCAGCAGAAATGGTGCGGAGTCGATCATCGACGTGACGTTCTCCAGCCCAGGACTGATCGTGAACTGGAGGGTAGACGATGGCTACACCTATAGTGACCACCAGTCGGTCTGCTATAGCGTAGTCCATAACGTGGTGCGGCAGGTGACGGGTAGAGCCAATACTCCGACCGTCCGCGGTTGAAAGACATCGCATTTCGATGCCGAGGTATTTGCAGAAGCAATGAGAAGAGAGCGCGAGGGGGGCAGTTGGCTCCGCCCGAGTGCTGACCAATTAGTTGCCACATTATCGCGGGCGTGCGACGCCACCATGCCTAGGACCCGCCAACCTAGGAATGGTAAGTCACCGGTATACTGGTGGACCGACGCGATAGCGGACCTCCGTAGCGCGTGCCTCCGTGCAAGACGGATGTTGCAACGTGCACGTACCGATGCACAGAGGGTAGAGCGCCGTGTAGTATTCGGATCTGCAAGATCGGCGCTTAAAAGTGCGATAAAAGCGAGCAAAAGGGCCTGCTTCGATAGGCTATGCGCGAGTGCCAATACGAATCCGTGGGGCAACGCCTACAGAGTCGTTATGGCGAAGACCAAAGGCGTGTTGGCGCCTGCAGAGCGATCACCAGCGATGCTGGAGCGTATCATCGAGGGACTCTTTCCACGACACGAGCCAAATCCTTGGCCTCCGGTTGCTGAGTCTCACGTCCGACGTTCCAGTATCTCAGACACAGACCAGGGATGGTCGGCCAACCTGCCGGGCATCCAATCCGTGAGAGACGGCAGCCGTGCAGAGGTTGTGGAGGAGGTAAGGGTTACGAATGAGGAACTCATCGTGATCGCCAACTCCCTAAAGGTGAGCAAGGCACCGGGACCGGATGGAATCCCGAACTTGGCCATCAGGACGGCTATGAAAGTGGCCCCCGATCTATTTCGAGCAGTCATGCAGAAGTGCCTGGATGACTGCCTCTTTCCGGACAGGTGGAAGCGACAGAGATTGGTGCTGTTGCCGAAGGCTGGGAAACCGCCAGGGGACCCATCGGCATACAGACCTATCTGTCTGCTGGACATTACGGGCAAGGTGCTTGAGAGGATTATCCTCAACAGACTGGTGAAGTACACAGAGGGTGTAAACGGTCTGGCAAGTAACCAGTTCGGCTTCCGGAAAGGTAGATCCACGCTGGATGCTATTCTCTCTGTCACCAAGACGGCAGAGGTAGCACTCCAGCGTAAGAGTTGGGGCAATCGCTATTGCGCAATCGTCACGCTTGACGTGAAGAATGCATTCAATAGCGCCAGTTGGGACTCCATAGCGCTCGCGCTTAGGAGCATCCACGTACCGGTGTCGTTGTACAAGATTTTGGAAAATTATTTCCAGAATCGGGTACTAGTTTACAACACGGAGGAGGGTCAGAAGTGCGTCCCAATCACCGCAGGGGTACCGCAAGGTTCCATCCTGGGCCCGGTGTTGTGGAATGTCATGTAAGACGGGGTGTTGAAACTAAAGTTCCCTGTAGGGGTTGTGATCGTCGGTTTCGCAGACGACATCACGCTAGAGGTCTACGGCGAGTCGATCGAAGAGGTCGAGTTGACGGCCGCGCACTGCATACGCAAGGTCGAAGACTGGATGCACTCTAGGAAACTGGAGTTAGCGCACCATAAAACGGAGGTTACGGTTGTGAACAACCGCAAATTAGAGCAACAGGCGGTGGTCAGAGTCGGTGACTGCACCATTACCTCAAGGCGTTCCTTGAAGCTCTTGGGGGTTATGGTTGACGATAAGCTCACATTTAAGAGTCACGTCGACTATGCCTGTAAGAGGGCTTCAACGGCCGCTGCAGGACTATCTCGAATGATGTCCAATAGCTCAGCGGTATATGGCAGCAAGCGTAAACTTCTTGCCAGCGTGGTTTCGTCCATACTTAGGTATGGTGGGCCAGCGTGGTCCAAAGCGTTAGGTACCAACAGTCATCGTCGAAAACTGGAAAGTACCTACAGGCTCATGTGCCTGAGGGTTGTGAGCGCGTACCGTACAGTGTCATACGACGCAATCTGCGTCCTGTCCGGCATGATGCCTATCAGCATAGCCATTAAGGAGGACGTAGAATGCTTCGATCAACGTGACACAAGGGGTATACGAGGCACCAGAAGGTCATTCTCGATGATCAGATGGCAGCAGGAATGGTCCAATGCCGCAAAGGGTAGATGGACGCATCGACTTATTCCGGACGTATCCGGATGGGTCGGGAGGCGCCATGGAGAAGTTAACTTCCACTTGACACAGATTCTGTCAGGTCATGGTTGCGGAGCGGAGCGACATGATGGTAGTGAGCGGGCCAGACACCACTCCGGACAACCTAGTTCGGAGGATGTGTAAAGACCCAAACATTTGGAGGGCGGTTTGTACAGCCGCCTCTCAAATAGTTTTAGAATTGCAAAACAGGCGACAGGTTGACCACCGACACGCCAGTGTTAGCTAACGGCCAGTCTCCAGGTTAGTTAGCTAAGTTAGCAAAGAGATCTATAGAACCAAGAGGGTGCACAGAGCACAAAAGCCGCTCTCCGAAGCAATACCTAGCGGTGGTCCCGGGGAGTATTATGGGCTGGAGACTGGAGGGGTTTTAGTGGGTCCGGTCACTGATTCAAACCACACTCTCTGAGGTTTGGGGTTTGTATGCAAATTTCCCCTCCACCTGAAACAAAAAAAAAAAAAAAAAAAAAAAAATATATGTATATATATATATATATATATATATATATATATATATATATATATATATATATATATATATATATATATATATATATATATATATATATATATATATATATATATATATATATATATATATATATATATATATATATATATATACATATATATATATATATATATATATATATATATATATATATATATATATATATATATAATAAAGTAAAGTTTATATATATATAATAAAGTAAAGTAAAGTAGAGGCACGATCGCGCTATGGAACACTCAAAATGATTAATTAACAAAAAATGTGTCGCTGCTCGGTGCGCTTCGGTGCAGTGACGATTCCGACGGTAACTTATATATTGTTAATACATTTCAAATATAATATGTTTCAATAGCTTTTCAAAAATTAGTTGTTTCAAAAAATTAAACCAAGCGCAAAATGACGTCTTTTGCCCATAGAAACGTCTATTGAAATTGATTCCCGTCGATTGTTAAAACGTTTTTTAAGAAGACCGCATTTAAAAACTTTAGTATCCTAGAGTCGCGAGAGTTTCTAAAAAACGCGTTAATTTCAAAATCCGCGAGTAAATTCTGAAATTCGCGTAGAAAAATGTTATTTCGTAAAAAAATTTTAATCATATCTGCTTAATTCTTTCGAAAAAATTAAAAAGAAGTGCTATTTCATATACGAATGATTATGAAAAAAACCCTTAGAAACATATCTCGTAAAATAACGACTTTTTTGGGAAATTCGAGTAAAATACGCGTTAATTCCAAAATTCGTTGTTTACCCACTTTTGAAGTATTTAGAAAAGTTTTGGAATTAATGATGATTCCGGACTCTCCATGTTTGTTCCATGTGTCGGGTATTCCCCGCGTGAAAAGCGATTTAAACGCCAGTGCATCGGGCATTCCAAGTAAAGTAAAATAAAAAAAAAGAAATATTTATTTTATATCCGTTAAACACAAATTTGAGTATATTTTCTATGATTCGATTATCCGGAAAAATCGATAATCCAGAATGATTGTTTTCTATGTTCCTGATAATCGAGTCCGGCCTGTAACGATGAACCACGACAGTCGAAAAGTTAAGAAACTTTATAAATTGCCGACAATTAAAAAAAAAACATCAAGCTCATACTGGCATGATATTACCTGTAGCCAATTTTAAACATCATTTAAACTTAGCATGCCCTGGGCCTGTTGACAATTGCAGTTTTCTACAGGTGCTATTCTGCCCATAATTCAAAAATTGGCTAATACGTCATAGGCATCAAATCGAGAAAAACGCATTTTAAAGTTTTTCGTCGGTACAACATATTTTGACTGTCGATGACAACATTCTATTGAGTATATCACCCTTCATATATGCTGGAACTTTGCCCTTGAGTTGAAACAGAGAAATCTGCAGGAAAATTCCATCCGCTACGTATTTTTAACGCAGTAGCCGTTTTTTCAAATATAAACGAAAGGACAGTCGACAAACCGGTGTGCAATTTGGCTGATATCCGTACGATGTGAATTATATCGTGCTCGTTGGTGATGAAAATTGTTTGTAATTTAGTAGAACAACACGGAAGCACAAGTGAGGGCGAAAAGGACGACAAGACAATTGTTTCGTGCAATAATATAACAATACATATAACGAAAATATTATTATTCATGATAATCTCACAATCCACTTTCCTATTTTTTCACATCAAATATAAAATGAAATCTGAATTTTCTCTTCAATATTACTTCTAATCAAAGAGCTGAATAGCATTTTTAAGAATGTAAAGATTTATGACAGAAGGAAACAGTCACGCGTTTTGATCATTGGGTTTCGCAGCACCGCAAATAAATTCTTGTTGCATCAAATATGTTGTTCATAAATAGTCAAATTTGATGCAAGGGCCTTACGATCGCTTACCTGTCGCCAGTAACCACCAGGCTACAACACACTTTCGAAAGTTAGATGAAACAAAGTACAGTAATAATACACTGGTTCGTGAACATGCCACTGGTAGAAACATATTGGATATTAGCCAACTTCTGAATTATTTTGGATATTAGCCAAAATTGTTTCACCTCTGCTGCCTTCCCAAATGCGTTTTTTGACAATCGGCTTCCGTACGGACCTTGTTTAGGGTGTTAACCGTCTTGAGAAACTGTTTTCCCGATTTTGGTGAAAATGGCATATTAGCTAATTTCTGAATTATGGGCAGTATTGTGTTAAACTAATATTAACATATTGTATTTTACATTACATTATTTAACATAAAATAAATTTATTTGACAAAAAAAAACTGGACAAAAAAGTTTCCAGTTCAGTCGATCAAGTCTAAGTTTCTTGAAGCTTTAAGGATTGAGAAATCATCCCTTTTGAGAGTCAGTAGTCCCCGTCAACTACGTGAAACGAAAAAATAGCAGACTTGATCAACTAATCACATATTTTTCATTCTACAACGAAGTTTGGCAAAGTAACAACCATTTTTGCAAGATTTCATTTTTACAAAGTGCACACTGATTTTAGTAAACGCACTCTATAATGTTTCAAAGCGAGATAGTTTTTATTTTCATTTACATCTTGTGTATATATATATATATATATATATATATATATATATATATATATATATATATATATATATATATATATATATATATATTTTTTTTTTTTTTTTGTTTCAGGTGGAGGGGAAATTTGCATCCAAACCCCTGAGGTGACCAACCTCAGGGAGTGTGGGGTTGGTTTGAATCAGTGACCGGACCCACTAAAACCCCTCCAGTATCCAGCCCATAATACTCCCCGGGACCACCGCTAGGTATTGCTTCGGGGAGCGGCTTTTGTGCTCTGTGCACCCTCTTGGTTCTATAGATCTCTTTGCTAACTTAGCTAACTAACCTGGAGACTGGCCGTTAGCTAACACTGGCGTGTCGGTGGTCAACCTGTCGCCTGTTTTGCAATTCTAAAACTATTTGAGAGGCGGCTGTACAAACCGCCCTCCAAATGTTTGGGTCTTTACACATCCTCCGAACTAGGTTGTCCGGAGTGGTGTCTGGCCCGCTCACTACCATCATGTCGCTCCGCGCATGCACAAAACGAGGGCACACGAAGAAGACGTGCTCAGCAGTTTCTTCCGCATCCGCACACTCGGGACACATGGGGGACCCCGCATGCCCGAATCTGTGTAGATACTGCCTGAAGCAACCATGACCTGACAGAATCTGTGTCAAGTGGAAGTTAACTTCTCCATGGCGCCTCCCGACCCATCCGGATACGTCCGGAATAAGTCGATGCGTCCATCTACCCTTTGCGGAATTGGACCATTCCTGCTGCCATCTGATCATCGAGAATGACCTTCTGGTGCCTCGTATACCCCTTGTGTCACGTTGATCGAAGCATTCTACGTCCTCCTTAATGGCTATGCTGATAGGCATCATGCCGGACAGGACGCAGATTGCGTCGTATGACACTGTACGGTACGCGCTCACAACCCTCAGGCACATGAGCCTGTAGGTACTTTCCAGTTTTCGACGATGACTGTTGGTACCTAACGCTTTGGACCACGCTGGCCCACCATACCTAAGTATGGACGAAACCACGCTGGCAAGAAGTTTACGCTTGCTGCCATATACCGCTGAGCTATTGGACATCATTCGAGATAGTCCTGCAGCGGCCGTTGAAGCCCTCTTACAGGCATAGTCGACGTGACTCTTAAATGTGAGCTTATCGTCAACCATAACCCCCAAGAGCTTCAAGGAACGCCTTGAGGTAATGGTGCAGTCACCGACTCTGACCACCGCCTGTTGCTCTAATTTGCGGTTGTTCACAACCGTAACCTCCGTTTTATGGTGCGCTAACTCCAGTTTCCTAGAGTGCATCCAGTCTTCGACCTTGCGTATGCAGTGCGCGGCCGTCAACTCGACCTCTTCGATCGACTCGCCGTAGACCTCTAGCGTGATGTCGTCTGCGAAACCGACGATCACAACCCCTACAGGGAACTTTAGTTTCAACACCCCGTCATACATGACATTCCACAACACCGGGCCCAGGATGGAACCTTGCGGTACCCCTGCGGTGATTGGGACACACTTCTGACCCTCCTCCGTGTTGTAAACTAGTACCCGATTCTGGAAATAATTTTCCAAAATCTTGTACAACGACACCGGTACGTGGATGCTCCTAAGCGCGAGCGCTATGGAGTCCCAACTGGCGCTATTGAATGCATTCTTCACGTCAAGCGTGACGATTGCGCAATAGCGAATGCCCCAACTCTTACGCTGGAGTGCTACCTCTGCCGTCTTGGTGACAGAGAGAATAGCATCCAGCGTGGATCTACCTTTCCGGAAGCCGAACTGGTTACTTGCCAGACCGTTTACACCCTCTGTGTACTTCACCAGTCTGTTGAGGATAATCCTCTCAAGCACCTTGCCCGTAGTGTCCAGCAGACAGATAGGTCTGTATGCCGATGGGTCCCCTGGCGGTTTCCCAGCCTTCGGCAACAGCACCAATCTCTGTCGCTTCCACCTGTCCGGAAAGAGGCAGTCATCCAGGCACTTCTGCATGACTGCTCGAAATAGATCAGGGGCCACTTTCATGGCCGTCCTGATGGCCAAGTTCGGGATTCCATCCGGTCCCGGTGCCTTGCTCACCTTTAGGGAGTTGGCGATCACGATGAGTTCCTCATTCGTAACCCTTACCTCCTCCACAACCTCTGCACGGCTGCCGTCTCTCACGGATTGGATGCCCGGCAGGTTGGCCGACCATCCCTGGTCTGTGTCTGAAATACTGGAACGTCGGACGTGAGACTCAGCAACCGGAGGCCAAGGATTTGGCTCGTGTCGTGGAAAGAGTCCCTCGATGATGCGCTCCAGCATCGCTGGTGATCGCTCTGCAGGCGCCAACACGCCTTTGGTCTTCGCCATTACGACTCTGTAGGCGTTGCCCCACGGATTCGTATTGGCACTCGCGCATAGCCTATCGAAGCAGGCCCTTTTGCTCGCCTTTATCGCACTTTTAAGCGCCGATCTTGCAGATCCGAATACTACACGGCGCTCTACCCTCTGTGCATCGGTACGTGCACGTTGCAACATCCGTCTTGCACGGAGGCACGCGCTACGGAGGTCCGCTATCGCGTCGGTCCACCAGTATACCGGTGACTTACCATTCCTAGGTTGGCGGGTCCTAGGCATGGTGGCGTCGCACGCCCGCGATAATGTGGCAACTAATTGGTCAGCACTCGGGCGGAGCCAACTGCCCCCCTCGCGCTCTCTTCTCATTGCTTCTGCAAATACCTCGGCATCGAAATGCGATGTCTTCCACCCGCGGACGGTCGGAGTATTGGCTCTGCCCGTCGCCTGCCGCCTCACGTTCTGGACTACGCTATAGCAGACCGACTGGTGGTCACTATAGGTGTAGCCATCGTCTACCCTCCAGTTCACGATCAGTCCTGGGCTGGAGAACGTCACGTCGATGATCGACTCCGCACCATTTCTGCTGAATGTACACTTGGTTCCAACGTTGGCCAGATCTAGGTTGAGCTTTGCCAAAGCTTCCAACAAGATCTGACCCCTCCGGTTCGTGCGGCGGCTTCCCCACTCAACAGCCCAAGCGTTGAAGTCGCCCGCCACTACTAAGGGTGTTAGTCCCGTCAGCTCCATAGATAACAGATCGACCATCTGGGTGAACCTTTCGATAGACCAACGCGGCGGAGCATAACAACTGCAGTAGAACACTCCGTCCACCTTGGCAACCGCGTATCCTTCATTTGAGGTTGACACAACCTCCTGAACCGGGAACTTGCTGGTCGTGCATATGGCCGCCGTACTGGACTTATCTGCAACCCAATTACCGTTTCCGGGAGGAATGCAGTAGGGGTCCGATACGATTGCGATGTCCGACCGCGACTCAGACGCTGCTTGGTATAGCAGCTGCTGTGCCGCATAGCAATGGTTCAGGTTCAATTGTGTCACCCTCACGCCCGTGGTTTCGTGGCCGCCTTACCGGCTGGGCACCGTGGGCCTCCCATAAAGTGCTTGGCGTCCCGTTTTCCAGTACATACCAAGCACTTGGGAGGCTCCCCGCAGTCTTTAGCTTTATGGCCAGCACCACCACAACGCCTACATAACTGGCTCCTATCGGGCCCCTTGCAGGTCCAGGACTTGTGTCCTCCCTCGAAACACCTGAAGCAAACGTCCGGCTGCTGGAGTATGCTCAGGGGACATACTGACCAGCCAACCTTAAGTTTGGCTGTCTTCAGGGCCAGAGTTGCATCGGCCGATGCAAGCCGGAAAGTGGCCACCTGGGTCCCCGCTGGACCCTTTCTGAGGCGAATTACCTCAGTGGCTACTTCCACTCCGCACTTCTCCTTGAGGGCCTGTGCAATATCGCACCTCTCGGTGATTTCATCCAGGTTTTTGAGCTGGAGAGTCACCTCTGAGGTGAGTGCCCGAATTTGCACATCTTTCCCGAGGACCTGCTCGGCTACCGTCTTGTAGGCAGCGCCCTTGTTTTTAGCATCCTTACGGAGCTCAAGGATCATCTCGCCGGTGCGAGAACGACGGATGGTCCGCACATCCGCTCCCAGATCCTTGAGCTGGGTTTCGCCTCTCATTTTCTTCAAGACTTCGGAGTACTTGGACCCATCCGTCTTGAGTATGAGGGCGTCGCCCCTGCTTCGCGCCTTCTTTCCCGTTTTTGGACGATTTGTCGCCTTCTCGTCGTTGCGCTTGCTGTCTTTTTGGCGCTTCCTTCCTCCCACGGTAACCCAAGGGTTTCCCGTAGCTGCCACTTCGGCAGACTTTTCGGCGGACTTGGAGGCCGTTGGTGTGCTATCTCGCGGGCTTAGCACAACCAACCGTTTCTTGCTGTTCTCGGGGGCTTCCCCCGGAGACTGCCTTGCTCTTTTTGCGGCTGACCCGGAGGCGCAAACCGCTGCAAACATGCAGGTGTCCGTTTGGACCGACTTCGTCGCCCTTCCGGTCACCTCCGTTGCATTCTTCTCTGCAGCCACCGCTCTTGCCTTGAGCTCGGTGTGCTCCTTATTCGCAGCATCGACGGAGGACCGAAGCATGTAGAGAGCCTGCTTCAGGTACTTCGTCGTGTTGGTGCGACTATTCGCAAACTCGATTATGGCATCGAGCTGCTCCGACAGCGCAACTACCTTTGGTAGCGTGTCTCGCTGTCTCCCGACCGCCTTTATCAACAGTGGACCAGCCACTGCGATGTCTTGCGTCGATCCGGTAGGCGTACTGCCTTTGCCGTCTTCGCAGGCGTCCTTTACTGCATCCATCTCCGCCTTTCTCGGCGGAGACCTCTGGATGCCTCCTCGTGCAAACGGGTTTTTCAACCCATCTGCGCCCAATTGTTGATCTTCATTATTTTTGTTCATTTTTGTTAAGTGGGTCCCCCTTCCAGCCGCTATCCTTATCCATACTGGAGTGGTCGCCTATCTGGTCCCATGGTAGTCTATGCCGAAGCAGTGAGGCCATGGCTAGGGGCGGCTGCCATAGCGCCTTATGAGCAACTATGACACCCCCGACCGGCGCAAGTCAGGAAAGGACATCTGATCCCACTCCTGCCCGGTTCTCACCGGGCAATGAATTTGGAACGTACTGGAAGGCCTGCCAGGTTTTACGGGACGGAGACCCCTGCACCGGTTGTTGTCTCGCCGTTTCAAGCCGTTGTCACACGATTTTACTAAGGAAGCTCGGCGCAGGTGCCAGCCCAGAATCGTGGTACGAAAACGAAATCCGACTCTTATCATATGGCGTTGCGACCAGTTACCGTAATTGGGAACTTACTGGCATCAATCCCAATGGGCGAATTAGTGCATTTGGGTGGTGGGAGCGGCACTATTCGCTCCGTCAGAGCTGCTTCCGGATAATGTGGCTTTTGTGAGAATTCGGCGGCCCAATGCCTGAGTCTCACCACATCCTAGGCTAGCTCTCGCTGATGGTCCGGGACTGCGTTCTTGCAGTTAGCACTTCCGTGGCCTACGGTAATCGCCAAATACCGACCCGTGGTGGCATACAGCTCTGCCAAATATATATATATATATATGTATATATATATATATATATATATATATATATATATATATATATATATATATATATATATATATATATATATATATATATATATATATATATATATATATATATATATATATATATATATATATATATATATATATATATATATATATATATATATATATATATATATATATATATATATATGTATATACAGTCATACCTCGCTATAAGGCAACCTTGATAACTCGATATAACGTGACTTTTTGAGATGTATTGAAATTGAAAACAAATAATACAGCAACTGTTTATGGGGTATAAAATGCTTCAAAAAACTGTTTGTAGTAAGTGTAGAAACCAATGAAACCAATGCGAAAATTGTTCTAAATGGGCATAAGATAGGTTTGAAAATACTAATAGGTAATGCGAAATAGGTTTTCACGCATCCTTCAGTAACAGTTCACAGTCGTGCATCAAAAAAAAATTTTTTTGCTTGTTGAAATTTTCTTTGAATGGGCATAACCAAGGTTTAAAAAGACTGATAGGTGTTGGAAAATAGGTTTTCGCGCATCTTTGAGTAACCATCAGCAGTCTTGCATCAATAAGATTTTTTTTTTGCTTGTTGAAAATTTACTAAATGGGCATAAGAAAGGTTTGAAAATACTAATAGGTAATGCGAAATAGGTTTTCACGCATCCTTCAGTAACAGTTCACAGTCGTGCATCAAAAAAAAATTTTTTTGCTTGTTGAAATTTTCTTTGAATGGGCATAACCAAGGTTTAAAAAGACTGATAGGTGTTGGAAAATAGGTTTTCGCGCATCTTTGAGTAACCATCAGCAGTCTTGCATCAATAAGAATTTTTTTTTGCTTGTTGAAAATTGTACTAAATGGGCATAAGAAAGGTTTGAAAATACTAATAGGTAATGCGAAATAGGTTTTCACGCATCCTTCAGTAACAGTTCACAGTCGTGCATAAAAAAAAAATTTTTTTGCTTGTTGAAATTTTCTTTGAATGGGCATAACCAAGGTTTAAAAAGACTGATAGGTGTTGGAAAATAGGTTTTCGCGCATCTTTGAGTAACCATCAGCAGTCTTGCATCAATAAGAAATTTTTTTTGCTTGTTGAAAATTGTACTAAATGGGCATAAGACTACGGTTTGAAAATACACTGGGGTCGCTTTTTACGCGGTTGGTTGTACCGCATTTAAAAGATTAGATTAGACATACTTATACTAAACCTATTTTATACCGCGTACAAATAATCTTATAATCGAGTAAAAATAATCCGCGTTATTGTAAAAATATCCCGTTTAGAAAAACGCATAAAGAGAACCCGCGTAAAAAGCGGCCCCAGTGTACCGATAGATTGTGGAATAAATTTTTGCATAAATTAAAAAAAATTTTTTACGCGGGTTTTTTTTACGCGGATTCCGGAATTTACGTGTTTTTTTTACGCGGATTCCGGAATTTACGCGGTATTTTTTTTTTGCCCGGATTTCGGTTTTCCTTCTTTCGGAATGCAAAATTAACGATGGTTTTTTTTACGCGGAGTCCGGAATTTACGCGGTTTTTTTTACGCGGATTTCGGAATTTACGCGGTTTTTTTTTACGCGGCACGTATCCCCCGCGTAAAAAGCGACTTTAGTGTATATATATATAAATATATATATATATATATATATATATATATATATATATATATATATATATATATATATATATATATATATATATATATATATATATATATATAAATATATATATATATATATATATATATATATATATATATATATATATATATATATATATATATATATATATATATATATATATATATATATATATATAAATATATATATAAATATATATATATATATATATATATATATATATATATATATATATATATATATATATATATATATATATATATATATATATATATATATATATATATATATATATATATATATATATATATATATATATATATATATATATTTATGGCAGAGCTGTATGCCACCACGGGTCGGTAATTGGCGATTACCGAAGGCCACGGAAGTGCTCACTGCTAGCAAGCAGTCCCGGACCATCAGCGGGAGCTAGCCTAGGTCGTGGCGAGATTCAGGCACTGGGCCGCTGAATTCTCGCAAAAGCCACACTGGCCGGAAGCAGCTCCGACGGAGCGAGTAGTGCCGCTCCCACCACCCAAATGCACTATACCGCCCATTGGGACTGATGCCAGTAATGTTCCCAATTACGGCAACTGGTCGCATCACTATAGGATAAGAGTCGGATTTCGTTTTCGTACCATGATTTTGGGCTGGCACCTGCGCCGAGCTCCCTTAGTAATGTCGTGTGATAACGGCTTGAAACGGCGAGAGTACAACCGGTGCAGGGGTCTCCGTCCCGTAAAACCTGGCAGGCCTTCCAGTACGTTCCGAGTCCATTGCCTGGTGGGAACCCGGCAGGAGTAGGATCAGATGTCTTTTCCTGACTTGCGCCGGTCGGGGGTGTCATAGTTGCCCATGAGGCGCTATGGCAGCCGCCCCTAGCCATGGCCTCACTGCTCCGGCATAGACTACCTTGGGACCATTTAGGCGACTACTCCATTATGGATAAGGATAGCGGCTGGTAGGGGGACCCAATAAACAAAAATGCAGCAAAACAAAACTCTGGAGATGGGGGCAGATGGGTTGGAAAACCCATTTGCGCGAGGTGGCATCCAGCGGTCTCCGCCTAGAAAAGTGGAGACGGATGCAGTGAAGGTCGCCTGCGAAGACGGTAAAGGCAGTACGCCTACCGGATCTACGCAAGACATCGCGGTGGCTGGTCCACAGCTATTAAAGGCGGTCGGAAGACAGCGGGACACGCTACCGAGGGTAGTGGCCCTGTCTGAGCAGCTCGATGCTATAATCGAGTTTGCGAAAAGTCGCAGCAATACAACGAAGTACTTGAAGCAGGCCCTCTACATGCTTCGGTCCTCCGTCGATGCTGCGAAAAAGGAGCATGCCGAGCTCGAAATGAAAGCTGCGGCTGCGGAGAAAGAGGAGACGAAGGTGACCGAGCTGGCGACGAAGTCGGTCCAAACGGACGCCAGCACGTTTGCGGCGGTTTGCGCGGCAGGACCAGCTGCCAAACGAACGCGACAGTCCCCGGGGGCACCAAGAAGCGTTTAATCGCAAACAGCCCTCAGACCGGTGTAGGAGTGGCGCAAGCAACGCCCACGGTGGCAGCCAAGGAGCAGAAGGCTCCCGGTAACCCGTGGGTAACGGTTCCGGGAAGGAGTAGGAACCAAAAAGTGGTGGCCAAAAAACCGCACCCGGTTACAAATCCTGCGACGAAGAAAGTTAAAAATAAGGGCGACGCACTCATCCTTAAGACAGAAGAGTCAAAGTACTCGGAAGTCCTTAAGGCAATGAGAGGCGATGCGAAGCTCAAAGATCTGGGGGCAGATGTGCGTAGCATCCGCCGATCCCGCAAGGGAGAAATGATCGTCGAGCTCCGCAAGGAAGCCAGAAATAAGGGCCCAGCCTATCGGGCATTGGCCCAAGAGGCGCTTGGAGATAGAGTGCAGGTTCGGGCACTCACGTCGCAGGTAACCCTACAACTTAAATACCTGGACGAAGTCACCGAGGCATGCGAAGTCGTGGATGCCCTCAAGGAGCAGTGCAAAGTGGTTGTGGCACCAGAGGCAGTTCGACTGCGCAAAGGCCCAGTAGGAACCCAGACCGCCACTGTCAGGCTTCCGTCAGTAGACGCAAACCAGGCGCTAAAGGTAGCGAGGCTCAAAGTGGGCTGGTCAATGTGCCCACTCAGCATCTACCAGCCGCCGGAGGTCTGCTTTCGATGCTTTGAGCAAGGACACAAGTCCTTTAGCTGCAAGGGGCCTGACAGGAGCTCCCTATGCAGGCGGTGCGGTGCTGCAGGCCACAAAAGCAAAGACTGCGGAGAACCCCCGAAGTGCTTGGCGTGCGCCGGGAAGCGTGACGCAAAGCACATAATGGGAGGCCCGAGGTGCACAGCCGGTAAGCCGACTAGCAAGCCACGGGCGCGAGAGTGACACAGCTAAATTTGAACCACTGCTTCGCGGCTCAGCAACTGCTATACCAAGCAGTCACTGAGTCGTTGTCGGACATCGCCATAATCTCGGACCCCTACCGAATTCCTTCCGGAAACGGTAACTGGATTTCGGACGGGTCCGGTATGGCGGCAATATGGACGACGAGCAGGTTCCCGGTTCAAGAGATAGTGTCAACTTCAAACGAAGGATACGCGGTTGCCAAGGTGAACGGAGTGTACTACTGCAGCTGCTATGCTCCACCTCGTTGGTCTACCGAGCAGTTCGCAAGGATGATCGACCGAGCCACCGTGGAGCTGATCGGTCTATCACCGTTGGTAGTGGCGGGCGACTTCAACGCATGGGCAACTGAGTGGGGAAGTCGACGCACAAACCAGAGAGGCCGGATCTTGTTGGAGGCTTTGGCGAAGCTCAACATAGATCTGGCCAACGTCGGCTTGAAGAGCACCTTCAGTAGAAACGGCGCGGAGTCGATCATCGATGTGACATTCTGTAGTCCAGGATTGATCACGAACTGGAGGGTAGACGATGGCTACACTCATAGCGACCATCTGGCGGTCTGTTATAGCGTAGACTGTAAAACGAGACCGCATGTGGCGAGTAGATTTAACACTCCAGCTCCTCGCGGGTGGAGGATATCACACTTCAACGAAGAGGTATTTGCGGAAGCAATTAGACTAGAACACGAGGCGAGCAGAACTCGTAACCTGAGCGCTGATCAACTTGTTGCATTACTTTCGCGGGCGTGCGACGCCACTATGCCTAGGAACCGCCAGCCTAGGCATGGAAGGCCACCAGTCTACTGGTGGACCGACGCGATAGCGGACCTCCGCAGAGCGTGTCTTCAAGCGAGAAGAAGGATTCAACGTGCGCGAACCGACGAAGAAAGGGAAGATCGTCGAGGGGCATTCAGTTCCGCAAAAGCGGCGCTTAAGAGAGTAATAAAAGCTAGTAAACGTGCGTGCTTCGAAAGACTGTGCGCTAGTGCCAACACTAACCCGTGGGGTAACGCCTATAGGATGGTGATGGCCAAGACTAAGGGTGCGATGGCGCCCGCAGAAAAATCACCAGCGATGCTTGAGCGGATCATAGAGGGACTCTTTCCACGCCACGAGCCAAATCCTTGGCCTCCGGCTGGCGAGTCACTTCACCGACGTTCCAGTATCTCAAACTCAGACCAGAGGTGGTCGGCCAACCTGCCGAACACCCAATATATGAGTGACGGCGTTAGTCGTGCCGAGGCAGAGGAGGCGGAAACGGTTACGAATGAGGAACTCATCGCGATCGCCAACTCCCTGAAGGTGAGCATGGCACCGGGATTGGATGGGATTCCGAATCTGGCTGTGAAGAAGGCCATCAAAGAGGCCCCCAGACTATTCCGGGAAGTCATGCAGAAGTGCCTGGATGACTGTACATTCCCAGAGAGATGGAAGCGACAGAAGCTGGTCTTATTGCCGAAGACAGGGAAACCACCTGGTGACCCGTCGGCATACAGACCGATATGTCTGCTCGATACGGCGGGTAAGGTGCTCGAGAAGGTTATTCTCAATAGACTGGTTAGGTACACCGAAAGTGCAAACGGTCTGTCGAGTAACCAGTTCGGCTTCCGAAAAGGCAAGTCTACGGTGGATGCTATTCTGTCCGTCACCAAAACAGCAGAGGTAGCACTCCAGCGTAAAAGATGGGGCATTCGCTATTGCGCAATCGTCACGTTGGACGTGAAAAATGCGTTCAATAGTGTTAGCTGGGATTCCATAACCCACTCGCTTCGGAAACTAGACATTCCGGTATCTTTGTACAGGATTCTGGGAAATTATTTCCAGAATCGTGTGCTAGTTTACAGCACAGACGAGGGTCAAAAATGTGTCCCAATTACCGCAGGGGTTCCACAAGGTTCCATCCTGGGCCCGGTACTGTGGAATATCATGTACGATGAAGTGCTGAAACTAAAGCTCCCTCAAGGGGTTGTGATCGTTGGGTTTGCGGACGACATCACACTTGAGGTCTACGGCGAGTCGATCGAGGAGGTTGAGTTGACGGCTTCGCACTCTATAAGCGTCGTCGAGGACTGGATGCGCTCCAAAAAACTGGAGCTTGCGCATCATAAGACGGAGATTTCAGTTGTCAATAACCGCAAGTCGAAGCAACAGGCGTTGATCAGTGTCGGGAATTGCACCATCGCCTCTAAGCGCTCCCTGAAGCTGCTGGGGGTGATGATCGATGACAAGCTCGCCTTCGGGAGCCATGTCGAATATGCCTGTAAGAGGGCTTCAATGGCTATTGCAGCATTATCTCGCATGATGTCCAATAGCTCAGCAGTGTACGGCAGCAAGCGGAAACTTCTAGCTAGCGTGACTTCGTCCATACTGAGATACGGCGGGCCAGTGTGGTCCAAAGCACTAGGTACTAGTAAACATCGGGGTAAGTTGGAAAGTACCTACAGGCTCATGTGCCTGAGGGTTGCGAGCGCGTATCGAACTGTGTCATACGACGCAATCTGCGTCCTGTCCGGCATGATGCCTATCAGCATAGCCATTAAGGAGGACGTAGAATGCTTCGATCAACGTGACACAAGGGGCATACGAGGTACCAGAAGATCATTCTCGATGATCAGATGGCAGCAGGAGTGGTCCAATTCCGTGAAGGGTAGATGGACGCATCGACTTATTCCGGATGTATCCGGATGGGTCGGGAGGCGCCATGGAGAAGTGAACTTCCATCTGACACAGATTCTGTCAGGCCATGGTTGCTTTAGGCAGTATCTACACAGATTCGGGCATGCGGGGTCCCCCATGTGTCCCGAGTGCGCGGAAGCGGAAGAGACTGCTGAGCATGTCTTCTTCGTGTGCCCTCGTTTTGTGCATGCGCGGAGCGACATGATGGTAGTGAGCGGGCCAGACACCACTCCGGACAACCTAGTTCGGAGGATGTGTAAAGACCCAAACATTTGGAGGGCGGTTTGTACAGCCGCCTCTCAAATAGTTTTAGAATTGCAAAACAGGCGACAGGTTGACCACCGACACGCCAGTGTTAGCTAACGGCCAGTCTCCAGGTTAGTTAGCTAAGTTAGCAAAAAGACCTAAAGAACCAAGAGGGTGCACAGAGCACAAAAGCCGCTCCCCGAAGCAATACCTAGCGGTGGTCCCGGGGAGTATTATGGGCTGGAGACTGAAGGGGTTTTAGTGGGTCCGGTCACTGATTCAAACCAACCCCACACTCCCTGAGGTTGGTCACCTCAGGGGTTTGGATGCAAATTTCCCCTTCACCTGAAACAAAAAAAAAAAAAAAAAAAAAAAAAAAATATATATATATATATATATATATATATATATATATATATATATATATATATATTTTTTTTTTTTTTTTTTTTTTTTTCCCAACTTCCCAATAATTTTTATGAAATGTTCCAAAATAAAATTAAACAACGACAATCAGTGGCTAGAAAACGTGTCACAGTAAAATTCACAACAAAACTTGAATGCAAAGTTTTAATTTGATAAATCTGTTTCCAGCATGCATATGAGAGCAGTCGGAGAAAAGAAACCAACTCAAAAAACCAATTCAAATTTCATTTAAATTATTGTTGTGGTTTGAATTTTAATTTTGGTTAAAACACTAACCTGGCGAGTGCAATTGCACTTGTTGCAGAAGAGTTAACACCCAAACAACACACTTGCTGGTTACCAACCAGCATTTTTTATCTAGCTCGTATCATTTTTTTTTTTAATCCGCTAGATCTCAACTGCACTGCACTGACCGATGATATCCACCGCACTTCACCTTTTACCACCTAAGTTTTACGGTTTTATTCACATAAAACAAATATTTTCACATTGCTGCCTTTCAGCAAATTTATCACCGAAAAAACCACGCACTATTGGCCAGCAGCCGGACAAACACTTTAAACACTTTTGAAACCGCCGCGACAGTCTTGTTGTTTTTTAAACACGCGAAATTTTTTTTTTGCCGAGCGCGAAATAATCGAACTTTTATTACCAACTCGATTGAAAATAAAAATGCGCTACGTTTGCTATCGATGAGAAAAAAGAAAGTTTAACACACACACCAATACAATAAACCGTGCATCTGTTTGCGCGACGTTGCTATCGGTGAGAATAAGGTCTGCGCCAATGCGAGAAAGACAGAAAAAAATCCGAAAGAATATGCCCGGCGCCAAAAGAGAAAGACGAAAAAACAGAAATAGAGCGTCCAGCGCACACACCAATGCGAGAGATCGTGTATTTCGAGCGAATCCGCATGAATTTTGAGAGAGATGGGTCCGATGGTCCGATTCGCGTTCCATGAAATTCTGACTGGGTCCAATCGGCAAATAATGAGAAACAGCAGGAAAAGAGAATAACACGAATCGATCGTTTCAGTTCATCCGAACACATGTACGCGCCCGATGAAGTATGCGTTCGTGTTACATTGACATTAGTCCACAGCGAACGGTTCACGAAGCGAATGAAGATTCAATGCAGGAATCAGGAGCCCTGACTACGGCAAAACAGTTCGGGATCTGCTCTGACGCGCGTGAGTCTTCATTGCTGATATTATTCCTCACCGTGAGAAGAGACGCAGCTCGCGCCGCGTCGCACTCGGCATGACAGAGGCCTGAGTGAGGCCCTCGCCATGCAGTATGCGGCAAAACGCGACAAGTGTCTTTTTTCACGGTGAGGAATAATATTAACAATGAAAATCCCGAACTGTTTCGACGCAATTCGCGTCTCGCCGCATTCTGCATGACTAGGGCCTAAGGCCGGTGTTAGTATTGGCTACTGAAAATACGCTCGGTGGCATTGTATATATGTAACACACACGCGATGTTGTATTGCCTGGGTGGTAGAATGAAATGATTTTCATTCAGTACTTTTTAAGAGGCAAGTGCAGTACGTTAAAATAAATATGGAGCTAGATCTTGTTGAAGACCTTCTAGTCAAGCCATTCGTAAGGCGATCTGTTGAAGAAAAGCTTTTGATCACAAAAATGCAAGTTCCTCGACCAAAGCTAGAAAATCTCAAGTCAACGTTTGTCAGAGGTGGAAAGACAATTACACGAAAATTCAACGTGAACGCTTATGATGCAACGTGGCTGTGCGGCTCACAGACACGTGGTAAACTATTTTACTGGGCGTGTCTCTTGTTTCAAAATCCTAGTGATAAATGCGTGTGGATTAAGGATGGATATGGAGATTTGAACCATCTTTCCTCGGCCATGGAGGGGCATGCAGCGACTAAAGAGCATATTAACAACGCTATGGCACACCGCACGTTTGGAAGAACGAGGATTGATGAGGCGCTGGATCATGCACACGAAATTGCAAGGAAAAACCATAACGCTCAAGTGAAAAGAAATAGGGAAGGAATGACAACATTGATTGATTTAACATGTTTCCTTGGCTCGCATGGTCTAAGCTTTCGAGGTCATAACGAACAACACGATTCCGTCAATAAAGGCAACTATAAGGATCTCTTTGAATTCATAGCATCCAGAGACGTGGCCTTCGCTGAATTCGTGAACAACAATTCAGTGTTTTCGGGAACATCCGCTTCCATTCAGAACGAGCTTATAGAAGTCATTGGATCTTTTATGATTGAAGAAATCTTCCGGGAAGTGCAAAATGCTGAATTTATTTCTGTGATGGTCGATGAAACCACTGATGTTGCGAGAAAATCTCAGTTGGCTACGACTTTTCGATATTGTTTGAAAGATGGTAAGTAAAATTAATAGTATTTTATGTGTTATGAAAAGGATTGAGTTGAAATGCATTGTTATCTTTGTGAAACCCGTCTGTAGGTACGCCCGTTGAAAGATTCGTGGATTTGTGTGATGTAAGCAACGACAAAACCGCTGTAGCCCTTGCCAGAGAAGTAGTTTCGTTGTTGGAAAAATTCAGCGTGACCCCTGAAAAATTGGTAGCACAGACATACGATGGAGCTCATGTTATGTCGGGTGTTGCTGGCGGAACGCAAGCGATCGTCAAAAAATCATACCCTGATGCCGACTACATACATTGTAAGGCCCATGTTTTAAATCTTGTTTTGCTGCACGCTTGCAACTACCAAGATACAAGAAAGTTTTTCACTACACTGTCTACACTGGCTTCGTTCTTTACTCAAAGTCCTAAAAGAGATTCAGAAACTACATCCAGCGTAAAATTCCAAACGTTTGTAAAGTGAAGTGGGCATATACATCCAGAATGGTTAATATTGTAGAAGCTCACTATCCTGAACTAACCACGTGTTTGGGCGAAATGTATCTCGGAAACGTTAAATTGGACGGCGAAACTTGTTCCCTAGCAAGGGGGTTACACAGTTTCATGCTTGAATTTGACACCATCTTTTATTTGAAAGTATTTTCGGCAGTATTTTCGTTCACTGATATTTTGTATCAAACTCTTCAAACGAAGGAACTTGACTACATTGAATGCGGCAAAAGCGTGAGAAATACTCGTGAAAACATTAGTAATTTACAGACGGACAAGAAGTACAAAGCGATCTGGCAGGAATGCTTGGAAATTACTGGTGAAACATACGACGGAAATCGATACGATCAATACTTCAAGAAATATACGCAGTGATCACACGTATAATTTCTGAATTGGACCAACGTTTTGCTGACTTTAACAAGCGGAGCTATTTGAGTTTGCTGGACTGTTCTAAGTTTAGCGGATATTGCGAGCAGTTCCCTAAGGATTTGGTTGATGCTATCTGTTCTCGGTACACTGGTTTTGACAAAGTGAAACTGGGAAACGAACTTAAAGTTTTCTACTCAAAAGAGGAATTTTCGGGAAAAAAAGTACCGGAAATCATGCAGATCCTAATGGAAAAAACCCTTGAAGACATCTTCTCGGAGATTTCACGCCTTGTCCGATTGGTCTTGACGCTCCCTTCCACAACAGCATCAGTCGAAAGAAGCTTCTCAATCCTGAGAAGACTCAAATCATATCTACGATCAACGATGGGAGACAATAGGCTAAAATGGCTTATGCTGATGGCTGTTGAAAGTTCTCTGCTACACAAATTACAACATCAGAGTGGTTTCAGTGATGAAATAATTGATAGATTCGCCCGTAGAGCGGATCGTAGAATTCCGCTGCTGTACAAATGAATGCTTAATTGAGAATTTCTAAGAATAAATCTGGTGTTTGAAGACGATATTTTTATAAATAAATTTGATTCTTTTTATGACAGCTAATGATAGATTTTCAGAAAATATGAATACTAAATCAGATAAATGCAATGCATGTGTTTTATTATGTACATTTCTGGCGATGGCCACTGGGGAAGGGGGAGGGGAGGGGGTAGGTGTTTGTATGGGACAACCTTGAGTGCACAGTCAATATCCAAATCCACGAGACGCCACTGGATTTGACGTTTTTAGCATGGCCATGGTCAGGGGTCTGACGTTTGATGAGTATCCCGTATCCAAAATCTTAATGCGATATGGCGTCATTTGCTCAGTAAACAACTTGAAACCATGATCTTTCTCGACCACAGTGCAGTTCTAACATGAAGATATATTACCGTGTGAATGGTGTTACCAAAATTAACACAATAATGATTGTCATAACTGGCAATTTTTGTCGTGTCTTGTGTCAGTGGTACCGCAACGTCAGTGGTACCACAATTGTCAGTGGTACCGCTATAAAATTTGGTAACGCGACTTTTTAACGGATTTGTCGTTTATAGCATAGCCCTAGCTAGAGTGCCTGTAAACATATACAGCAACTGTTCGCTAACTGGGCGACGAGCACTTTCCAGTTATTGAAATCAGCTCGCTAACTGGGATATCATCTCAACGCCGAGGGGGAATTCGATGGATAACGCTGCTTCGCGACAGTTTCATAAAAGGCTTTCGTTCTCAAGTTGATCACCAAATAGGGAAGCCACAACTACAAATTTATCTTTCAAATAAAGCTTTTAATATAGCGAGTACATTTATCAGTTCTATTATTGTTTATGTATTTTAAATATGCTGGATTACAAAAACTTTAATTTTTCAGTTTTCGTTCCCAATTCACATGCCCCCAGCTCGTTTTGATATTTGACGTTTGTTGTCTTTTTAACTGGGAATCCTCCCAGTTAGCGAGCGCCCAGTTAAAGCGTGCCCAGTTAGCGAATAGTTTCTGTATACAGTGTGGCGACACTGTCAAAATTGGAATAAACATTATCTGTCAGTGTCATTCCAATTGGGTTGTTTAGCTACTCACGGATTTCTGATTTTAATATATTAGGTAAAAAAAGTGTAATTTTTTGAGCAAAACGTGATTTTTAAAAATTTAACATCATTGTCCTTCGATTTGTAAATGAAAAATAAAAAATCACTCCAAATCGCTACAATGACAGTTGGTATATGGGCGAACTGTCATTGTAGCGATTTCGAGCTGATTTCAAGCAGTTTTAATTCGTGATTTAAAAATTGAATGAAAACGATAGAAAATTTTTGAAAATCACGTTTTGCGTAGAAAATGCAGCTCTTTCAGGTGACATAAGAAACTGATGTACACGCTCGTAAATAATAACTCATGAACTGAGCAACTCAGACTCAGTTTAGAATAGCGAACCTATACATTAGAGAAATGACAAGACACTCACCGTTAAGGCAACTGTCAACATCAAAACGGGCGAGCTGTATAATTTTGCATTGCCGTTATCCCTTTTGATGTTGACAGCTGCCTTAACGGTGAGTGTCTTGTCATTTCTCTAATGTATAGGTTCGCTAGTTTAGAACGATGTTCGTAGACGTCAAAAAATGAGTAGAAGTCCTTTTTGATTTTGAGTAACTTTAACTCACTTTTTGGGTTCCCTTCATATATCTTCTTTCTGAGTAACGTCGCATGTAACGACGTCCATTTTGAAAGATGATTACGATGTGCTTCAGTTTGTGACAAATGTTTTTTAATTGTGTGCGCCTCAGACGGCATTATAACTGTTTACTTTTATTACAGGGTAATTATTGATGAACATGTGGTGTCGTTTATTGGCCGTGGTGGTTTTCTAGCCAGTAATAAAACTGAACTGTACCCAGAAAATGAGTAATGTCGTACTCAAATTTTGAGTAATGATGACTCATTTTAAAGACGCCTAGTGTTACTCAGTTTTGAGTATATATGGAGTTACTCAATTTAAGTGTTGTTCCACTTTTTACGAAAATGCGTCAAATGTTACTCATTTTAGAGTTATTTTTTACGAGCGTGTGTGCTTCAGTTTGTGACATGTTTTTTAATTGTGTGCGCCTCAGAAGGCATTATAACTGTTTACTTTTATTACAAGGTAATTATTGATGAACCTGTTGTGTCGTTTATTGGCCGTGGCGGATTTCTAGCCAGTAATGAAACTGAACTGTACCCAAAAAAATGAGTAATGTCGTACTCAAATTTTGAGTAATAATGACTCATTTTAAAGACGCCTAGTGTTACTCAGTTTTGAGTATTTGTGGAGCTACTCAATTTAAGAGTTGTTCCACTTTTTACGAAAATGCGTCAAATGTTACTCATTTTAGAGTTATTATTTACGAGTGTGTAGCTAAACAACACAATTGAACAAACAACCTATTAAACTCGTGCGGGGAAAAGAGAAAGGATGTTCAGTGTTACCTGTGTTACCAGCGTTACTTTGGATGACACGGCGCCACTCTAGTTATTATATAGGCACTCTAGCCCTAGCTAGAGTGCCTGTAAATATATAGAGTGGCGACACTGTCAAAATAAAAACAAAAATTATCTGTCAGTGTCATTCCAATTGAGCAAACAACCAATTAAACACGTGTGTGGAAAAGAGAAAGGATGTTTAGTGTTACCAGCGTTACTTTGGATGGGGACGGGACACGAGGCTAGGCAAATGGATGTTAGGCATAGTATGCTAGGCATACAGACGCGAGGCATAATGGATGTTAGGCATAATGGATACGAGGCATACTGCCAAAAGGCATAATGGACGCGAGGCCGAATGGACGGGAAGCCGAATGGACTCGAGGCCAAATGGACGCGAGGCTGAATGGACGCGAGGCTGAATGAACGCAAGGCCGAATGGACGCGAGGCCGAATGCGATGTTGTACGATCGCATGAGATCCAATTATGTAGTTTAGGTGTTAGTGTGGTCCCCGTGGTTCTGTGGTTAGCGATGTCGGTCGGCTAGCTCTCCCACACGGTTGTGATATCGGGTTCGATTCCGGATCAGGTCGAGGAACTTTTCGAGCTGGAAATTCTCTCGACTCAGCACTGGGGCACGGTGTATCGTTGTACTTATCCTACAACATGCAAAATGTGCCGAAAACAATATCGATAACAAATTCTCTCAACTAATCTAGTTGATCGAGACCGCATTAGCCCCCAGGCTAGCGTGCGATATTGTTTCAGGTGTTATTATATTCCTGAAGAGTTTAAGTTGGGTATAATACTTTTCTTGAAATTATGCGGCGAAGACGCATAATCGAGGGCAAGGAAACGAGGCGGCTATAAGCCGCCGTGGTTTCCGCAGTCCGAGCCGGCCGCCGTCGGAAGTGGCGGCCTCTCGCACCCAAACGACTGATCTACTGGTTTGCTAGGTCTACTCAAACAGAGTTTTCTTCCCTTAGTTAAGTCCGAACGAGCGGTAGCGAGTAAGGACAGCATTCGTTCGAACAGCGAATCGGTCGAAGGCCGCGAGTGTATTGCTTTCCAAATGACACTTTGAAGCGAAATACATGTTATTGAATGCTGTGATGATGATGACGATAATAAAATTCCGCATCACTTCCCCTTGGTCTTGTGTCCTTTAGGCCTTGTATCCATTCGGCCTCGCGTCCATTCGGCGTTGCATCCATTCGGCCTCGCGTCCATTTGGCCTCGCGTCCATTCGGCCTCGCGTCTATTCAGCCTCGCGTCCATATGCCTTGTGTCCGTATGCCTGCCGTCCATTATGCTAAGCGTACTATGCCTCGCGTCTGTATGCTTAACGGGGTGTCATCACTTTGGATGACACGGCGCCACTCTAGTTATATATAGGCACTCTAGCCCTAGCCATGGTTATATCCAGAGATGCCAGATGTTTTTGAAAAATGTCTGCAACTGCTCGAAAATTCTACTTGAAATCTCGAAAAAATTATCCGTGATTAGAAAAAATTTCGCTCGCGCGGGCAAGTCTACAAAAATCTGCACACCTTTCGAGAAAATTTGCGCAAATATAAGGAGACTGACAAAAATCTGCAGAAACTATTGAAAACCTGGAAATATCTGCAAGTCAACAAAAGTCTGCACACAGACTCTAAAAATCTGCGTTTTGCAGACAAATCTGCACATTTAGTTTCCCTGGTTATATCCTAAGACAAGACGCGACAGCTGGCTTCTCATTTTTCTTTTTGTAACGGCCCCGTAACGGCGTAATCTCCGTTGAAATTTTTTTGAACGTTCCACACCGTTGATGCCAGAATGATTATTTTTAACAACTTTTGCAGGTCAATGAAAATAAAACAAATTTAAAATGCATTATATATAGGCGAAAAATACTCAATTTTTATTATTTTATGTTTAATAAAGCATACTTTGTTTTTAAATAGTTTATTTGACACGGCACGATACATCTTATGTTTTACTGAGCCAAATACAAGTCTTATTATGTCTAAGTTAGCAGGAAAAGAGGGAGGCAAGTTTTTATTTCTCGCGGCCGACTACGATCTAGTGGGGATTAAAGGTGAGAGGAGGGGAGTACAATTTTGACTTAAAACTATTTTAACACTTTATTTTTCAACTGGCAGAGCAGTAATAGTGATGTGGCGCAGTTTTGGTCTGAAGTATTTGCGTTAACATAGATGTTGGCTCTCCATTATCGTGTCTCCAGCATAGTGGTATTCTGACAAGTAGACAAAATAATTTTAAATTTTAATGTCGGCATTTTTCAAAAAACAGTATTGCCACATACATAAGACAAACGTAACACTGGCGTTATTTTCTGGTACACGTTGCCCCATAGTACTCCGTACCTCGCCCTGTCTCGTCTCGGCTCGACAAATGATGAACCAAATAAATTTTCTTTTTCCCGGCTTTATAGAGCCCCAAAGAAAATCCCATAAGAAACTGTCAAAAAGTTATTTACAAAATCAATGCAGCATTTTTCAAGTAGGAACGAGACAAATGCAGGGCTGTGCAGGTACACTGTCCTAAAAACAACTCAAACAGTGATTTTATTCAGAGTGTGGTACCATCGGATCAGTTCATTTTGTACCAACATTTTAGGAAGATTTTCTCCTGTGTGTTACGTATGTCTTATGTATGTGGTATAGCTGTGTCATGTACTGGAGATCACCGCTACCCAAAATGTCTCTAACGGGAACGTTCTGTTGTTTTCAAGGGGATGGCAGCTCTATCTGAACTCTACACGTTTGGCAGTAGGCAACATATCGGGGCTTTATTTAAAATAAAGCCCCGAGGCAGACGCCCAGCAAACATTCCATATACTTATCACTTTTGTCGGGAAGACTCTTCACTCATTCAACATAGAACGAGATAGCATGTTGCCATCCCCTTGGCTGTTTACCTCGGGCCCGAAGGGAATCTATCAGCTTGGACCTAGCACCAGAGAATTCGGTACACGACCAAACAACATGCTCAATGTCGTGGCAGCCATCGCCACAAATGCAGTGATTACTTTCCACAAGCCCTATACGAAAGAGATGCGTGTTTAACGTGTAGTGATTGGACATAAGTCTAGATATCACGCGAATGAAGTCTCGACCTACATCCAACCCCTTGAACCATGCTTTCGTCGATACCTTAAGAGAAATGGAATGTAGCCACCGTCCCAGTTCATCTGTATCTCATGATGATTGCCAACTTCTGAGCGTCCTCTGTCGCAAAATACTGAAAAATTCATCATAATCAATTTGTCTATCATAAATAGCGCCTCTATGACACTGAGACTGTCTGTGAAGATGAAGTAGTGGTCAGTGGGCAGGGTTTCGATGATCCCAAGGGAGTACTGAATAGCAGCAAGTTCTGCAACGTACACGTAAGGAGGAGCATCGAGTTTGTAGGAGGCGGTAGAATTTTCGTGAAAAACACCGAAGCCAGTGGACTCATCTAGATTAGATCCGTCAGTGTAAAACATTTTATAACAACTAACATGAAGAATATAGCATTTTAAGAAGTATCTAAAAGTGCGACATTGAAAGGAACGTATGAAGAAGGGGTAATATCTTGAGCCATATAGTCAAAATATAAAGTCATAAATCTAGATTGAGATTGAAAGTCGACCAACCTCTCGAAATTTTTCAATTATTAATGGGTTCACAGGTTGGCGAATGGTTGGACACGTGTCACTTGAGATCCTATTGTGGTCATTCACCTCTGTCCAGCAACTCCTATCCCAACCTCCACGTTGTGCCGACCGGGATACGAGTAACCTTAGCGGAGATCGGGTAACCAACCCCGGTGGAAACTTTGGTCGTATGCTGACTGGGAAGGGGGAACGTACGCGGCTGATTCCCCATGTTAGGGGCGGCGTACAACAGCGTCTGATCCGGAGCGGGCGGCTGAATCATGAAACGCGGTGTCTCGCCAGCTATATCAAAGACGGCAGCCCCGTCGCGAGACTAGGTATCGCAGCCCTAGTAAGCATACTGAATATTAAATACTACGAACAATTCAGATATAAATACGGAACGGAATAATCGGCATGGACCTAGGCGAACGAAAAAGGACAACGATTATTGGAAACTCGGTACTTGGAATGTAAGGACTCTACTCGAACCGGCACGCGCAAGTATACTGGCTAGAGAGCTGAGGAAGGTGAATGTGGGGGTTGCAGCTATCCAAGAGGTGCGGTGGCCGAAATCGGGAGAACGCGAATTCCGAGCAGTAGATTCTATTGTGGACACTTCATTTAAGTACCACATCTACTATAGCGGCGGCGTGAAAGCAGAAAGAGGAGTCGGTTTCGTGCTAATTGGAAAACAGATGAAGCGTGTCATTAGATAGAGGCCGATCAGTGACCGTATATGCGTGTTGAGAATTAAGGGCAAATTCTTCAACTACAGCCTGATAAATGTGTACGCACCGACCAACGAGAAACTCGATGTCGAAAAGGAGGAGTTCTATGAGCACCTGGAAAAGACATACAATGAGTGCCCAGGACACGATATAAAGATTGTCATCGGAGATGCAAATGCACAGGTCGGGCAGGAAGACTTCTTCCGCCCCGTAACTGGTAGGGAAAGCTTCCACTCTACTACGAACGACAATGGCCTGAGGCTTGTTAATTTCGCTGCAGCTAGGGGGATGGCTATCTGTAGCACATATTTTGCACGCCGGAACATACGTAAGCACACCTGGATGCAGCCGAATGGAGAGCTTTGCTCTTAAATTGACCACGTTCTGATTGATGGACGGCACTTTTCAGACGTTACAGACGTGAGGTCGTTCAGAGGACCGAACGTTGACTCGGATCACTATCTCGTAGTAGCCAAAATCCGCGCCCGGCTGTCCAAAGTGCTGAAATCCAAGGCAACGAGGAGGATGCAGTTGAACATCCAGCGGCTATCAACTGAAGGAGTGGCTGCAGAGTACTCGCAGAAAGTTGATGAACGGATTGAGGAAAAAGTTGAAGGGAACCTGAATGAACAGTGGAGGCACATCCAAAGTTCGATCAGCACTACAGCGCGAGAAGTGTTGGGTACAACTGCGGTAGCTGCGCCTAATGAGTGGTTTGACGCTGAGTGCCAGCGAGTAACGGAGGAGAAGAACCGCGCCAGGGGTCATATGTTGGCCACGGCTGTGACTCGTCAGAGCATGAGTAGATATCGAGATGCAAGAGCCGCTGAAAAGAGACTCCATCGCCGGAAGAAACGACAGCACTGGGAGCGTATTCTTGCGGAGGCGGAAGGTTGCTTCTCCAGGCACGATGCGAGGAGCTTCTACAAGAAGGTCAACGGAATCAGGAATCCAAACGTGTCAGTCCCTGTCATGTGCAACGATAGGGAGGGGAACCTGATAACCGATAAAACAGAGGTGGCCAGGCGTTGGAAGGAACACTTCAGTGTGCTGTTGAACGGTGAGGGAAACAGTGGAGTCGAAAGGGGCAGGATGACTATTGAGAATGATGGTCAAGCTGTGGATCCACCATCCATGGACGAGGTGAAGAAAGCAGTGAAAGAGCTGAGAAACTGCAAGACAGTCGAGAAGGACGGCATTCCCGCCAAACTCTTCAAAATCGGGAGCGAACAGCTGTATCGTGCCATCCATCGGATCATGCTGAGAGTGTGGTCTGATGATACCCTCGGACTGGTTGGAGGGTCTCATATGCCCGATCTACAAAAAAGGCCATCGCCTGGACTGTAGCAATTATCGGGGCATAAAACTTCTCAATACCGTGTACAAAATTCTCTCCCGCATCCTGTTCCACAGACTGAGGCCGTTGCAGGAGACCTTTTCGCCTTTCTCCTAGAAAGGTATAGCAATCACTTGCAAAACCGAAAGTATAAAAGTGCTCCAAAAGGCCGAATGGCATATATCACTCAACTCAGCTCGACGAGCTGAGCATTTTCTGTATGTGTGTGTGTGTGTGTGTGTGTGTGTGTGTGTGTGTGTGTGTGTGTGTGTGTGTGTATGTGTGTATGTGTGTGTATGTGCAGATTTTTATTCTCACTCACTTTACTCAGAGATGGCTGGACCGATTTTCATGAAATTAATTGCAAATGAAAGGTCTTGTTGCCCCATAAGACCCTATTGAATTTAATTGTAATCGGATTTTTAGTTTAGAGGTTTTGTTTAAAAATGTGAAAATCATGAAACATCAATATCTCAGAAACTACACAACCGATTTAAACAAAATTGGTATCAAAAAAAAAACGGGCTGCCTAGAAAACCCTTAAGTTTTGAATTTCATAAAGATTGAACTTGTGGTTCAAAAGTTATGAAAAAAAACGTGTTCTGAAGACTGTTTAATCTCATTCATGTTTCTCAAAGATGGCTGTACCGATTTTCATAAAATCAGTGTCAAATGGAAGGTCTAATTGCCCCATAAGACCCTATTGATTTGTTTTGCAATCGGACTATTACTTTGCCTGCTATGTTTAAAAATGTGAAATCCAGCTATGCAAAGGAACATATTCCGAAGACTACTTGGACTCACTCACTTTTCTCAGAGATGGCTGACCCGATTTCCACAAAATTAGTGTCAAATGAATGGTCTAGCTTCCTCAGAAGACCCTATTGAATTTTACTGTAATCGAACTGTAACTTCATTTGTAATGTGCCGACTTGTGATAATCACGAAACTTCGTTATCTCAGAAACTACACAACCGATTTGATTATTATTATCAGATGAGCGGGCTAGTTAAGGGTTAACTGATGAATTATGATTGAACACGTGGTTTCACAGTTTGGCTGCCCTATACGTTCCCATTTCATTTGATTATAATTGAACTTAAGCCATCGTTATGTATTAAATTGTTAATAAAACAACGAAAGTCTATTATTTCAAAGATTACATGACTAATTTGAACATAACTAGTGTCATACGAACAAGTCATCTCTCAAACTTACAAATAACAAACTTCAAAACAATTTGATATGTGGCTCAAAAGTTATGGAAAGAGAAGAAATTCAAAGGCTATTGAAAACTATACCTGCTTTGATTGATATATGTGGTCTCAACATAATTTAAATGTGGTTTTGTACTATTTGAACATTCCAAATTCATTGATTCCTTGCGATGTGTTTAAAGTCTGCAAATGCACGAAGAATCGGCCATAGGATATGATCAAAGTCAAAAGACAAATCGTTTGAAATGAATGGTTTTATCGAAATGACAAAATCTTCAACTTTTGGCATTTGGCGCCCTAATTCTGAGTATATTCATATTGGGTGATATTCGGTCATATTCAGCAAATTTTCTGGCATCAATCTGACACCGGAAATACTCATATTGGGAGGTATTTAGTTATTTTGGTTGTTTTCCAGAAACTAACAGTGGTCGTCTTTAAATTCAAAATGGTGTCAAGGGTCAATGTTTGGTTTCTATGCATCATCACGTTTACGGAAATATCCATATTGAGTATTATTCGGTCATTTCCGACTGTTGCCTATAAGTTGCCATTTAGCAATTCAAAATGGTGCCTGAGGTCAATTGTTAGCTCCTTGCATCATTCTGGTTCCAGAGATACTCATATTGGATAGTATTTGTTTATTTTAGGCTGTTTTTCACAAACCGGTAATCGCCATCTTGGATTTCAAAATGGTATTTAGGATACTGGTTAAAGAAAAACTCATATTGGGTGATATTTGGTCGCTTTGGACTGTTTTTCAGAAGCCGAAAGTCGTCATTTTGGACTTTAAAATTGCCAGTGAAATCAATTTCTGTCATCTGGGCTTAATTCTGGTTCCGAAAACATTCATATTGAATGGTATTTGGTCATTTCCGGCTGTTTGCCAGACAGAAGTCACCATCTCAAAATTCAAGATTGTGTCTGTGATCAATTTTTAGCTTCTGTGCATCTTTCTGGTTCCAGAAATACTAATATTTAATGGGAATCGTCTATTTCAGGCTGTTTTCCAGAAACCGGAAGTTGTCATCTTACAATTAAAAATGTTGTCTGAAGTCGATTTGTGGCTGCAGCGCATCATTACGGTTCCGGAAATGCCCATATTGGGTGGTATTTGGTCGTTTGCCGCTGTTTTTCCGACACCGGAAGTCGCCATTTTGGATTTCATAATGGCATTTGGAGACAATTTCTGGATTTTGAACAGCATACTGGTTAAAGAAAAACTCATATTGAGTGGTATTTGGTCATTTTCTGCTGTTTTCAGAAACCGGAAGTTACCATCTCACAATCCAAAATGTTGTCTGAGATCGATTATGGAACACTAAAAACATTCACCTGCCAATATGGTTCCATTTAGTTGATTAGTTCGCTAGATGTGCACAAATTTGTGTTTCATCCAACTGTTATGGACATATTAGTTACATCCAGTTATTAGTAACATCCACATGCCAAATTCGGTTTCATTTGCTTGGTTTGTTCTTGAGTTGTGCAGAAATTTATGTTTCATTTTTATGGGACCCCTCCCTTTCAGAAGAGGGAGGGGTCTTAAACTATCATAGGAACCTTTATCGGCACCAAAAACCCCTACATACAAATTTTCACGTCGATCGGTTCGGTAATTTTCGGGCCTATATGGATCAGACAGACAGACAGACTTGACTGCATTTTTATATGTAAAGATTACAACATCAACATTTTAGAACCTAAAGAGTGAATATACATTTATTGGATTGAAGCGTTCATGTAAATCTATTTTTACAAATAAAAAATAGAATGAGAAAGGCTGGGTCTGACCGCTAGGTGGATTAATTTAGGTTTTTTTTTTTATTCTCGCTTATTTTCCGTCGGTCTAGTTCCGCCACTGTTGTGGCCAATCACCGACGCCCAGGGAGGCGACTTCACACCCAGGACCCTAACTCACGACCCGTTATTAACGGACCGGCGCCAACGGCTTTACTTCCTCATGCGATGGAAGGCGTGATCCCAGAGATTTTTCGCCTCAGAAAATCTCCCGGTGTCGGCTAGGATTGAATCTAGACCAGTTGGGTTGGTTGTGGGTGGATCACGCCACCTCACAACCCTCGACACCTATGTCGGCGGTGGGATTCGAACCCGGGCGTCGAGCGTGGTTGGCGGAGACGTTACCAACCACACTAGACCCCCGCTCAAGAAGACCTTTGTTGGCGAGTACCAATGCGGTTTTCGAGGGGGACGCTCTACGACGGACTAAATGTTTACCTTGTGACAAATCCTCGATAAATTTCGAGAATACAACTTGCAGACGCACGCATCTGTTCATAGACTTCAGGGCAGCGTGCGATTCAGTCAAGAGAAATGAGTTATGGCAGATTATGATTGAACATGGCTTCCCAACAAAGCTGATTAGGCTGATACGTGCCACCCTTGAAGGTTCTACATCAAGCGTCAGGATAGCCGGTGAAATATCGGACTCGTTCGTGACGTTAGATAGTTTGAAGCAGGGTGACGGGCTGTCGAACTTATTGTTCAACATCGCATTGGAAGGTGCTATACGGAGGGCTGGTGTGCAGAGAAGCGGCACCATCATTACGGAGTCGCACATGCTTCTCGGTTTTGCGGACGATATCGACATTATTGGTATCAACCGTAGAGCTGTGGAAGAGGCCTTCGGACCTCTCCGGAGGGAAGCTGCGAGATTAGGGCTTGTCATAAACTCTGCCAAAACGAAATACATGGTGGCTGGCAGAGTGCGTGGTAGTCCGTCGGAGGTTGGTGCTGTGGTGGTGCTTGATGGGAAACATTTGAAGTAGTCGACGAATTTATTTACCTAGGAACATTAGTGACATGTGACAACGAGGTTAGCCGTGAGATAAAGAGGCGGATAGCAGCCGCAAACAGGGCCTTTTACGGACTACGTAACCAGCTAAGGTCCCGCAGTCTGCAAATCCGTATTAAGCTTGCACTCTATAAAACACTGATTCTTCCGGTGGCTCTCTGCGGCCATGAATCATGGATGCTGAAAGAGGCTGATCGGCGAGCTCTTGGTGTTTTTGAGCGTAGGATTTTGCGTTCAATCCTTGGCGGCAAACTAGAAAATGGTGTTTGGCGCAGACGCATGAACCATGAAGTGTACCAGGCATACAAATCGGTGGATATAGTCAAGCGGATAAAACACATAAGGCTTCAGTGGGCTGGGCATGTAGCGGGAATACCGGATGAGCGTCAAGCGAAGGCTATATTTAGCAGGAATTCCGATAGAGGTCGCCGACTTCGGGGTAGACCCCGCACTCGTTGGATGTGTGCTGTCGACGAGGATGCACGCGAAATAGCTGTTAGGGGCGATTAAAGGATAGCAGCCCAAGACCGAGGGACATGGGACGTATTCTGGATTCGGCACTGGATCGATAAGCGGTCTGTCGCCTTAAAATTAAAGTAAGTAATGGGTTCACAACTGTGCATCTAATTAGCAACCGGTAAGAGAGATTCCAAAAACGATGTTTCAACGGAAGAATACCCGCTAGCACTTTAAGACTCATCATATGGGTCGACTGCATGCAGTCCATGACAATACGCAATACATTTTACCCGTTAGTAGGAGCTCCAGCTGGGCTGGGTTATGCTTCCTAGAAAAAACGACCAGCTCAGTTTTCTCCGGAGAGAATTCGATACCCAGCTTAAGAGCCCATTCAGACAAATTGTCTAAGGTATCTTGCAATGGACTTTGCAGATCGTTAGCTTCGCTTCCAGTAATGGGAACAACGCTACCGTCTGCAAGTTGCCTCAGCGTGCGTTAATTTGCAAGACATTCATCGATGTCATTGACGTAAAATTTATTTAAGAGAGGGCTTAAACATGAACCCTGGGAAAGACCCATGTAACCAATTCGGGAAGTTGTCGAATCACCATGTGAGAAATACATATCCTTTTCTGACAACAAATTGAGCAAAAAATCATTCAAATTTGATGAAAGTCCCTGTAAATGAAGTTTCTCGGTTAAAACTTCTACAGAGACACAGTCAAAAGCCCCCTTAATGTCCAAGAATGCAGAAGCCATTTGCTCTTTTCGAGCAAAGGCGAGTTGAATTTCAGTAGAAAGCAACACTAGACAATCGTTCATTCCTTTGCCCCGGCGGAAGCCAAATTGAGTATCGGAAAGTAAACCATTTGTTTCGACCCATTTGTCTAACCGTAAGAGGATCATTTTCTCCATTAATTTCCAGGGGCAAGAGAGCATAGGCCAGATGCAGGTTTTCCGGGTTTTTGAATAGCAATGGCTTTTACCTCCCTTCAGCCGTGCGGAACAATGTTTTGCTCAAGAAACTTGTTGAACAGGTTCAACAAGCGTCTTTTTGCAGAGTCGGGTAGATTCTTCAGCAAGTTGAATATAGTTCTATCCAATCTCGCAAAATTGTTGCACGAGAGGAGAGCCATTGAAAATTCCAACATCGAAAATGGAGGCTTTCCGTAGCTACTAAACACGCGTCGTGAAAGGTCTTCTGTTCCGGTACAGAGTCCGAACAGATCTTCTTGGCAAAATCAAGTACTGGATACTCCTCACTCTCATTCGAATACTCCTCACTCTCATTCGAAACGTTACGATTCCGCATGCGTCTGGCGGCATCCCAAAGAGTGCTCATCGCTGTTTCCCTCGACAACGCGTTTACAAACCGCCGCCAGTATCCGCGTTTTTTTTGCTTTTATCAAACTCTTCATCTGTCTATCCAGTACATCGTATTTTCGGAGCAAATCAATAGTGCCTTGTTCTCGGAAGGCCAAATACATCGAGGACCTTCGCGCGTACAGGTCTGAGCACTCTTTGTCCCTCCGCTTGGAGGGAGGGCGCCGTCTGATCGTTACCCCGGGTATCGGCTTCGTCTGAGCTTGAGTCGCGGTGTCGATGATCAAGCCAGAAAGGAACGCGTATTCTTCCTCCGGAGGAAGTTCCATGTGGGACTCGATTCTTTGCATATTATGGTCTCATAAGACTTCCAATCAATGTTACGTGTGAGGTCATACGCAATATTGATTGGATCCGCTGGAGTTGACCCATTAGCAATTGAAATAACGATTGGTAGGTGATCACTACCGTGGGGATCGTTGATTACTTTCCACCGGCAATCTAACGCTAGTGATGTCGAGCAAAGGGATAGGTCAAGCACGCTTTCACGTGCTGGAGGATTAAGAACACGTGTCGCTTCCCCAGTATTCAAAAGTGTCATATTGAAGTCGTCGATTAAGTTACAGATTGAAGAAGATCGGTTGTCGCGTACAGCGTACAGCGACCTCAATAGCGAACAGTGAGAATTAAAATCTGCCAATATCAAAAAAGGCGCGGGAAGCAACTCTGCTATATCAGTAAGATGCCTCTCTTCAATCCGCGCGGATGGAGGGATATATAACGAAACAAGGCATAAGTCATTTCCATTCATATTCGTTTGAATGGCAACGACTTCAATATTCGAGATCGAGGGGAGGTCGATTCTGAAAAAAGAATAGCACTTTTTGATCCCTAAAAGTACCCCTCCACCGTGTTATTTTCGATCTTGACGAATTACGCTAGTGAAGTCGAGCAAAATATTGGAAAATCGATGGAAACAAACCATAAATTGCTCACAAATTATCAAACACTCAGCAAGACCCACGTCGACTCGCTCGAGGAAATAGAAAAACACCTAAATTCTATCAAACATAACATTTCTATTGCCGCAAGCAACAACAATGCCAGGGCCACCGAAATGAAAAATAAAATATCCTCGCTTCTCGACGCACCTACCTGCGCCGCACCTAGTCGGAGCGCATGCAGAAAAAATGCTTAAAGAAATAAACCGAAGCATTTCTAGCATTGCCAGCAGCAACGAAGCCAGTACAGCTGAAATTAAAAATACAATATCATCATTTTTCGACACCTTCGGACACCACATCAGCTGTTGAAGCGGTGGTCAAATCGACAGCAACAGCAACAGCAGCAGTAGCAACAATAACATCAACTACAAATGCAACGACAGACTCAATCAATAAATTAATCACTACCCTAAAAAATGACTTAGCTGAATCTCGTGCTGCCCTTACGCGTGACGTTAGGTCTCACATAGAAGAAATGGCAAAAAAATACCTGCACCCGTCAATGTCCCAATACTGAGCATAGTAGCAATACTGAATCAACTTCTGGCTGGCGCTTCATTGGAAGCAGAAAAATTTGGAAATGTGACTAGTCACAAAACGACCCAAAGCAGCGTTTACGTCGTCTGCAAGAAAAAAAGGAAGACAAAGCCAAGCAAAAGCGAAAGCAATGGAAGCAGCACAACCAACTTTTCAATCACAACTCTAGTACCAACAACAATAATAACATTATTAGTAGCAGAAATAACAGTAACATCCAGATATAACAACAACAGTAGCAACAACAATATCATCACCTACAGTAACAGCAACAGCAACGAAACTGAAACCATCACGCAGCGCAACACACCTTCACTTTTGCCTCTTGACAAGGAATTATTGGCCGCAGCACGCGTACAATTCTCTGGACATCAAAATAAGGACATTAGAACAAAATTCATCAATTTTCAAAAAGGCGAAACTATTACCCCGTACCGAACTGAAAAGACTTTTAATGACCAGACAGAAAAAAACAGCAGCATCAACAACAATAGTATACCTTCATCATCATCATCACCACACGACAGCCAATCCGAGCTAGATCCAATGCGGCCTCCTATAGTGCGTTAAACGCAGCAATCAACAAACGGCGACGGGCGCTTTTTAAAAGCAAAACTTCGCGACCCGCATATAATGAAAATAGTGCGCTTGTACCTGGCATTCATGAACGACCAACCGTCATATGTGTAGAAGGGCTAACGCCAACCAGCATCAGAATGCTCCTAGCATCGGAGGGTCTTCCAATATCTCCCGACCATCTACGGAACATTTTCATAATTAATCAAATTATATCAGAAAATGTACCACTAAAAAAAGAGAAGACGTACGAGCACCAACAAATATCCAGTGTGGTTTAATCCACAATTGAAGAATTAAAAAAATAGAAAACAGAAGGCATATAAAATATACAAAAAAGACAACAATAGCGAAAATCTTCAGAATTACCAAGAAATTTGCCGTCAACTTGACGCAGCCACAGACTAACAGACATAACACGTCGAACAAATTCTCAATAAAATCATCGTTTGGATGATTCCAGTACTTTACGTTAGTAACACTAGCACCATCTGCTGTCGTGTTCGCGCTGCGTCATGTATTTTGACATCAGCGCCAGCGTTACTGCATGTGTCAAATGGGGAACTACAAAATATGTATGAGATTGCATGACAGCGCCCCAGACGACGTTTTCGCGCGATGACTTATTCGAATGAAAATTCGAAATGAACGTTTTTTGTAGCGATGGAGCTAGGTTCCAGTGTTACGTCTGTTAGTCTGTGACGCAGCCATTAAAATTGCACATGAAGAACCGTAAAATCGAACATCAAATCAAGTCTTGCCCTAAGAACTTCTTCAATTACGTAAAAACCAAACTAAAAAGTAACAACTTTGCATCACGAATGCATCTTGACAGTAATGTAGGGCACACTAGTAATGAAATATGTAGACTTTTTGCCACATTTTTTCAAGAAATGTACACCGCATTCGAAGAAACAGACCGCGACCGCGATAATTTCTCGTATTTTCCTCAATATTCGAATTCTTTATCTGTCAATCAAATATCTGAAGTCGAAATTCAGAACGCACTTAGAAATTTAGACGCTACGAAAGGTCCTGTACCTGACAGAATAGCAGAACTATCTACACCTTAACCATACCTCTTTAATATGTCTCTGAAGAATGGAATCGGACATACGTAATTATCGTGGAATTGCCATTATTTCATGCATTCCAAAATTATTTGAATCAATAATTAATAAAAAAAATCTTTCAGCAATTAAAAAACCAAATTACAACTCAACGCTTTTATAAAGGCCGATCAACTACCACAAATCTTTTGGAATTCATAACTTTCACTTTGACTGTAATGGACAACGGCAACCACGTAGGAGCTCTTTATACGGACTTTAGCAAGGCATTTGACAGAATCGACATACCTTTATAGCTCTTCAAGCTCGAAAAATACGGAATGGAAACAAAATTTTTGGAATGGCTGCAGTCATACTTAACGAAACGAGCATAAATAGTACGCTTCCAAAATTCCTTTTCAAACCAAATAGAAGTAACTTCCGGGGTTCCTCAAGGTTCTCACCAGGGCCCTCTTCTTTTTATATTATACGTGAATAACATTTCCTTTCTTCTTAAGTCAATACATGTGCTTGTATATGCGGACGACATGAAGCTCTTTATAGAAATAATCAATGCAGAAGACTTCGAAATATTCCAGAAGGAAATTAATGTATTCTACACTTGGTGCAACAAAAGTCTATTGCAACTCAACATTAAAAAATGTAATTCAATATCCTTTAGCAGAAAAACAGCAACACCTCCAACAGATATTTTCTTAGGAAACCAACCAGTAGAAAAATGCAAAATCGTAAGGGACCTAGGCGTAGTCTTCGACTCCAAACTTACATTCATAGAACATCATAACACATATTGTAACACATGAAGAACGCATTGAATCTGTCCAAAAACAATTTCTTTTGTACGCGCTTCGTAAGCTCAATTGGACAGCATTTCCCTTACCATCATATGAAGCACGCTGCATGCTTATAGACATACAAGCACTTAAAAAACGCCGCGAACTTTCAATGCTTTACTTTATCAATGACATTATTTCTCAACGCGTGCAATCTTCTAAATTATTATCGCAACTAAATTTTTATGCACTCAGTCGTCAATTAAGAAATCGTAAAATATTTTCGGAAAGCTCTCACAGAACTAACTACTCAAAAAAAGGCCCAATAAATCGCATGATGCGTCACTATAATCAGCACTGCGAAAATATCGACATCACTATGGGCAGAAATCAAATCAAAAAACGACTAACTACTGGAAATAATGTATAGAATATAAGAAAAGATTGTATTATTATAACTGTAGTGTACATTTGCTTGATGAAATAAATAAACTATGTCAAAATCGTGAAATTGAGTTGATCGTTTGAAATGAGAAAAGTTTCACAGAGCGCAAATGCGTCACAATTGTATGTATTTATCAAATGAGAAAATAGATCGAATTTGGGGATGATACTTCTGCAATTCCACTGTAATACAGTGATAAAATTCCTAACCTTTTTCGCCGTATTAGTCATCGAAAGATATGATAGCTGAAATGAAGGGCCAAGTTGCTGCTAGTTGCTTCAAAAAGGTTTTCACTGTAGGAAGAAGGGCAAGAAGAATATTTTGTAGAAGATCTGGTATGTTGAATGTTTTAAATATCCAGTCCGCACTATTTTATGAACCCTGTTTCTGTTTTATCTTCTGATCGTGAAATGAGTGCACGAGCGGTTTTTTGTGCCCCAGGAAGGGTACTCCTGATTTGATTTGAAATTAAAACCAGGAGGTACAGGTCGGATTCGACTATCCGGAGACTCGATCATCCGGAATTCGATTATCCGGAATTTTAGACTCGATTATCCGGAATGTTATTTTTTCGGTGTTCGTTTACAATTTTCGCCTTTCTCCTAGAAAGGTATAGCAATCACTTGCAAAACCGAAAATATGAAAGTGCTCCAAAGGGCCGAATGGCATATATCACTCGACTCAGTTCGACGAGCTGAGCATTTTCTGTTTGTGTGTGTGTGTGTTTTTTTTTTTATTTCAGGTGGAGGGGAAATTTGCAACCAAACCCCTGAGGTGACCAACCTCAGGGAGTGTGAGGTTGGTTTGAATCAGTGACCGGACCCACTAAAACCCATCCTGTCTTCAGCCCATAATACTCCCCGGGACCACCGCTAAGTATTGTTTCGGGGAGCGGCTTTTATGCTTTGAGCAACCTCCTGTCTCTATAAGTCTCTTAGCTAATTAGCTAACTAACCTGGAGACTGGCCGTTAGCTAACACTGGCGTGTTGGTGGTCATCCTGTCGCCTGCTTTGCAACTCAAGGACTATTTGAGAGGCGGTTGCACAAACCGTCCTCCAGATGTTCGAGTCTTCACACATCCTATGAACTAGGTTGTCCGGAGTAGTGTCTGGCCCGCTCATAGCCATCATGTCGCTCCGCGCACGCGCAAAACGAGGACATACGAAGAAGACATGCTCAGCAGTCTCTTCCGCATCCAGGCACTCGGGGCACATGGGGGATTCCGCATGCCCGAACCTGTATAGGTACTGCCTGAAGCAACCATGACCCGACAGAATCTGTGTCAGGTGGAAGTTGACTTCTCCATGGCGTCTCCCGATAATTCGGTGCGTCCATCTACCTTTCGTGGAGTTGGACCATTCCTGCTGCCATCTGATCATCGATAGTGATCTTCTGGTACCTCGTATGCCCCTTGTATCACGTTGATCGAAGCATTCTACGTCCTCCCTAATGGCTATGCTGATAGGCATAATGCCGGACAGGACACAAATTGCGTCGTATGACACTGTACGGAACGCACTCGCAACCCTCAGGCACATGAGCCTGTAGGTACTTTCCAGTTTGCCACGATAACTGTTAGTACCTAGCGCTTTGGACCACACTGGCCCACCATACCTAAGTATGGACGAAACCACGCTGGCAAGAAGTTTACGCTTGCTGCCATTCATCGCTGAGCTGTTCGACATCATTCGAGATAGTGTTGCAATAGCAGTTGAAGCCTTCTTGCAAGCATAGTTGACGTGGCTCTTATATGTGAGCTTATTGTCAACCATAACCCCCAAGAGCTTCGAAGATCGCTTTGAGGTGATGGTGCAGTCTCCGACTCTGACCACCGCCTGTTGCTCTGTTTTGCGGTTATTCACAACCGTTACCTCCGTCTTATGGTGTGCTAACTCCAGTTTCCTGGAGTGCATCCAGTCTTCGACCTTGCGTATACAGTGCGCGGCCGTCAACTCGACCTCCTCGATCGACTCGCCGTAGACCTCTAGCGTTATGTCGTCTGCGAAGCCGACGATCACAACTCCTACAGGGAACTTGAGTTTCAACACCCCGTCATACATGACATTCCACAACACCGGTCCCAGGATAGAACCTCGCGGAACTCCGGCGGTAATTGGGACGCACTTTTGACCCTCCTCCGTGTTGTAAACAAGTACTCGGTTCTGGAAGTAGTTTTCCAGAATCTTGTACAGCGACACCGGTACATGGATGCTCCTGAGCGCAAGCGCTATGGAGTCCCAACTGGCGCTATTGAACGCATTCTACACGTCAAGCGTGACGATTGCGCAATAGCGTATGCCCCTTCTCTTGCGCTGGAGTGCTACCTCCGTCGTCTTGGTGACGGAGAAGATAGCATCCAGCGTGGACCTGCCCTTCCGGAAACCGAACTGGTTACTTGCCAGACCGTTTACACCCTCCGTGTACCTCACCAGTCTGTTGAGGATAATCCTCTCAAGCACCTTGCCCGCAGTGTCCAGCAGGCAGATAGGCCTGTATGCCGATGGATCCCCTGGCGGTTTCCCGGCTTTCGGCAGTAAGACCAAACTCTGCCGCTTCCACCTGTCCGGGAAGAGGCAGTCATCCAGGCACCTCTGCATGACTGCCCGAAACAGTCCGGGGGCCGTTTTAATCGCCAGCCTGATTGCCAGGTTGGGGATTCCATCCGGTCCCGGTGCCTTGCTCACCTTTAGGGAGTTGGCGATCACGATGAGTTCCTCGTTCGTAACCCTTACCTCTCCCTTGATCTCGACACGGCTGTTGTCGCTCACGGATTGGATGTTCGGCAGGTTGGCCGACCATCCCTGGTCTGTGTCTGAGATACTGGAACGTCGGACGTGAGACTCGACTGCCGGAGGCCAAGGACTAGGCTCGTGGCGTGGAAAGAGTCCCCCGATGATACGCTCCAGCATCGCTGGTGATCGCTCTGCAGGCGCCAGCGCGCCTTTGGTCTTGGCCATTACGATCCTATAGGCGTTACCCCACGGGTTCGTATTGGCACTCGTGCACAATCTATCGAAGCAGGCCCTCTTGCTGGCCTTAATCGCACTCTTTAGCGCCGATCTTGCAGAACCGAATGCTGCGCGGCGCTCAATCCTCTGTTCGTCTGTTCGCGCGCGCTGCATCCTCCGTCTTGCACGGAGGCACGCACTACGGAGGTCCGCTATCGCATCGGTCTACCAGTAAGCCGGTGGCTTCCCATTTCTAGGTTGGCGGGTCCTAGGCATGGTGGCGTCGCACGCCCGCGATAGTACGGCAACTAATTGGTCAACAGTCGGGCGGAGCCAACTGCCTCCATTGCACTCTCTTTCCATTGCTTCTTCGAATACCTCGGCATCGAAATGCGATGTCTTCCAGCCGCGGACGGTGTGAGTGTTGGTTCTACCTGTCACTCGCCTCCTCGCGTTGTTTCCTACACTATAGCAAACCGACTGGTGGTCGCTATTGGTGTAGCCATCGTCTACCCTCCAGTTCGTGATCAGTCCTGGGCTGGAGAACGTCACATCGATGATCGTCTCCGCACCATTTCTGCTAAATGTACATTTGGTCCCAACGTTGGCCAGATCTAAGTTGAGCTTTGCCAAAGCTTCCAACAGGATCTGACCTCTCTGGTTCGTAGTGCGACATCCCCACTCAACAGCCCAAGCGTTGAAATCGCCCGCCACCACCAACGGCGTTAGGCCCGCTAGCACAATGGATAGCTGGTCGATCATCTGAGTGAACCTTTCGGTGGACCAACGTGGCGGAGCATAGACACTGCAGTAGAACACTCCGTTCACCTTGGCAACCGCGTACCCTTCGTTAGAGGTGGAAAAACCTCCTGAACCGAGAATCTGCTTGTCGTCCATACGGCCGCCATACTGGACTTATCCGCAACCCAGTTACCGTTTCCGGGTGGAATGCGGTAGGGGTCCGATACGATGGCGATGTCCGACAGCGACTCAGTGACTGTAGCTGCTGAGCCGCATAGCAGTGGTTCAGGTTCAGTTGCGTTACTCTTATGCCCGTGGTTTCGCAGCCGGCTCACCAGCTGGGCACCTGGGGCCTCCCATAAAGTGTTTGGCGTCCCGTTTTCCGGAACACACCATGCACTTGGGAGACTCCCTGCAATCCTTCGCTTTATGGCCTGCACCACCGTAACGCCTTCATAACTGGCTCCTGTCGGGCCCCTTGCAGGTCCAGGACTTATGTCCTCCCTCGAAGCACCGGAAACAAACGTCCGGTTGTTGGAGTATGCTAAGAGGGCATACTGACCAGCCAACCTTTAGCTTGCCTTCCTTTAGTGCCAGATTTGCATCTGCCGATGCTAACCGGAAGGTGGCCACCTGGGTCCCTGCTGGGCCCTTTCGGAGCTAAGAAAGTACACTCCTTTGTTGACCAATCTCCTGGGATGGAACATTGGTATTTCCTCCTTATGTTCGGGTTTCAAAACCAAGGATATAGCGCCTTTACTCGCTTCAACTGTTACGGTTGGAACTTGAGTACTAACTCTAGTCCTAGCATTTTTGCTTATGGTTATAGCGCCATTACTCGCTCTCTTGAAGGAATATTGATTAGTAAATAAGACATTTTACGTTGATCAGACACCTATCATTCGGTTTCTGAGACTTTTTTACTCAAAATAAGATAATTTGACTACCACTTTAAGATATTAGCGAATTACCACCAACACTCAGAAATAATCGATATTATTTTGCTTTGTGAAATATACTAAAACTATGCCAAAACCGGTTTCATAGAATCACCGTTTTGAGCTCAGTTTTTGTCCGATTTGAGATATGTTTTTTTCAAAAGATGGGTAAAAGGATGCTAATATGTGGACAAACTCTGAGAATTTTGATATTTGGCCTCAAAACAAAATGGCGTCGAAAAAACCACAAAAATTACCGGTTTCTCAAAAATTAAAAATGGCGCCATTGTTGCCCCTTAAGTTGAAATATGTTTAAACTCAGGGAAATTTATTTTCGCATCAAACTTCATCAAAAAATCGTACATAGGAGCCAAGGCAAAAAAATTGTTGCACTGTGTAATTATAGAGAAATACTAAGCTAGAAAAATAACGCTCTCACCATCTACAATTCGATCCAGATCCTATACAGTCGATCCTTATTTTGTGTCCTTAATCGATCATACTCATCTGTCGAGCATCACTCGGCGTGGATAAATTGAAGAGAAAAATTCATAGGACATTCTTTGGCTCCTGTTGCGAAAACTTCTCCTTATGACGGTTTCGATTACTTCCTAAGTTTTAAGAGGCATTTTAATCCGCTTGATCTTCATGCACTTTGACTAATACTGCGACCTGCGTGTTGACTAATATCGGCTGTTTCTTCAAACACGGAAGGCAACGTTGGTGGTTTTCGGTGAAAACTAGCTTTGTATAACACTGTTTCAACCAAAAACAATAAATTAAAAATATTTAGCGAGAAAATTGTGACGCAGTAGAAAAATTGCGCCCGTTCGCGTTTACTTCGATCAAACTTCATAACAGTTTGATATGTGGCTCAAAAGTCATGGAAAGAAAAGAAATTCAAAGACTATTCAAAACTATACCTGCTTTGAACCATATGTGTGGCCTCAATATAATTTAAATGTGGTATCGTACTATTTGAACGTTCCAAATTCATTGATTCCTTGCGATGTGTTTGAAGGCAGCACAAAGCCGCCGTGGTTTCCGCGGTCCGAGCCGGTCGCCGACCCGCCGTCGGAAGTGGCGGCCTATCGCATACAAACAACTGATCTACTGGTTTTCTAGGATTATTCAAACAGCTTTTCTTTCCCTCAGTAAAGTCCGAACGAGCGGTAGCGAGTAAGGACAGCATACACTTGGACAATAGAGTCGGCCAAATGCCGCGAGTGTGTGTTGTTAAAAAGAAAAAAGACCTTTTTTTGATTCTGCCATTCGCTATTCTGCCTTATGAAATATTCTGCCTTTCGTAATTCTGCTTTTCGTGATTCTGCCTTTTGATTTTCTGCCTTTCGTAGGAGACCCGAATCCAAAATGGGGTCTGTGGTCGATTTCAGCTGCTGTGTACTATTCTAGACCCGGAGTTATTCATGTTAGACGGAAATCGGCCATTTTTGGCTGTTTTCCAGAAACCAGAAGTTGCCATCCTACAATTCATAATGGTGTCTGAGGGCAATTTTTAGCTTCTTGCAAAATTCTGGCTCCGGAGATACTCCGGAGATATTGGGTGGTATATGGTCACTTTGGGCTGTTGTTCAGAAATCGTAAATCGTCATTTTGGACTTTGAAATTGCCTGTGAAATCAATTTCTGTCATCTCGGCTTAAATCTGGTCCCGAAAACATTCATATTGTATGGTATTTGGTCATTTCCGGCTGTTTGCCAGACACCGGATGCCACCATCTTAAAATTCAAGATTGTGTATGTGATTAATTTTTAGCTTCTGTGCATCTTTCTGGTTCCGGAGATACTCATATTTAATGGGAATCGTCCATTTCAGGCTGTTTTCCAGAAACCGGAAGTTGCCATCTCACAATTCAAAATGTTGTCTGAGGTCGATTTGTGGCTCCAGTGCATCATTTTTGTCATATGACTTACATTTTACATAGAAGTTTAGTAAAGCGGGAAATGTATGTAGTTTGCGAGAATGCGAAAATTAACGGGAATCGAAGGTGTGACTTAAGGCTTAGAAAAAATTTCTTTCTAAGCCTGAAGTCACACATTCTATTTCCGTTCATTTTCGCTTTCTCGCAAACTAGATACATTGCCCGCTTTCTTGATTGGTTCTTGAAGCTGTGCGAAATTTGTGTTCCATTTGTATAGGACCCCTCCCTTATAGAAGAGGGAGGGGAGTCAAACCATTATGCACATATTAGTTACCTCTTAAAATATTTACCTGCCGAATTTTGTTCCATTTAGTTGGTTAGCTCTAGAAATGTGCAGAAATTTGTGTTTCATTTGGATGGAATCAGAAGAGGGAGGGATCTCAAACTATCATAGGAATCTTTATCGGCACCAAAAACCTCTACATACAAATGTTCACGTCGATCGGTTCGGTAGTTTTCGAGCCTACATGGATCAGACAGACAGACCGGACTGCATTTTTATATGTATAGATTACAACATCAATATTATAGAACCTAAAGAGTGAATATACATTTATTGGATTGAAGCGTTCATGTAAATCCATTTTTACAAATAAAAGTTTGAATGAGAAAGGCTGGGTCTGGCCGCTTGGTGGATTAATTTAGGTTTTTATCCGAAATTTTACCTTTACCCTCCCTTCTGGCATATTTTTTATCATTCATGTCACTTTCGGCATGTTTGGGACATATTCGAAATAAGTAAAAATAATAAATGTCCAATTTATATTTTTATGCTTCTCAAGAAATCACCCCTTTTCGCCTCAAAAATAATTTCTGGTTACGCCACTGCAGCATACAAAAAAAAAGTGAGTATTTAATATAATTAATATGTTCGTTAATCGCAAATTTTAATTTTTTCCGTGATTCGATTATCTCGATAACTCGATTATCCGGAATGAAATTTTTTTTTATGTTCCGGATAATCGAGTCCGACCTGTACTTGCTTCGGTTTTTCTTCACCGCTTCCTTTTTGTGTTGGCTTATTGGTCATTCCGCCAGAGGTTATCTTGCGACCTTTGCGAGAAAGATTGGGAGAGTTGATAATTCTCCTCATCATGGCATAAGAACACCCTTCAATGGGATCGTCAGATGTACCCTCAGAGGTTGGCAAAAACGAAAATATGTTTCCTGTCGAGGGTGGCTCAGCCCTCTTAAGCATTTCTGCAAAAAAGACGCTTTGATCGTTCCATGAGGGAACGCTTAATTTTTTCCTCGCGCTGTTTGTACGGGGGACACGCCGAAAGGTCATGCCGAGCTCCCTCGCAGTAAAGACACTTTTCAGTATCCTCACTGCAAGCGGACTCAGCATGATTGCCTCCGCACTTACTGCAGCGTGCCTTGTTGCAGCAGTAGGTGGCTGTATGACCTAACTGCTTGCAGTTTTGGCAATGCATGACCCGCGGTACAAAGAGGCATACAGGCAGACGGACCCTGTCCAAAGCTATGTAGCTCGACAGTGCGGATCCGGCGAATGTCACCTGGAAGGAATCCGAAGAGAGGAATTTCTTCTTCCCTTCTTCGATGGATACTGAATGCAATTGTTTGACATCCAGTATCTTTACATCTTGAATCAGAGGGTTCTTTTAACAGCCAAACCCGTGACGCAAAATGTCATCGACCGTGAGGTTTCCTTCGGTAACCACACCGTCGATCTCCACGTCCTTGGCAGGGATGTACACGCGGTACCCTCTTGTAAAGAGCTCGTAGCTAGCAATTGCGTTTGCTTGCTTCAAGCTACTCACGACAACTCGCAGTTTGTTCGGCCTTACCTTCGTAATCTCGGTTACGGCCGAAAACTGTTTTGCCAGGTCCTTGCCGATTTGAATAATGTTCAGTGGCTTCTTTATGGGCCTAAAGTAAACTACGAACGGACCTTTCGCGGCATCTGGGTAAGCTTTTACCCGTACTTCCGGTGCCCTTGATACAGGGCTAGGTAAAGGGGAAGTTACAGGAGATGGTAGAGGGGAATCGCTGGGGGAGATTTTAATCTCTTTCCCATTTGTTTCCACATCCAGGAATAGTTGCACCTGCATTTCGTAAATTTTTTGCGGGAGCGTTTTGCTCTACCGCACGCAAACAAATATGCGTATATTGTGGGAATCCAATAATTGTTGTAAAATGTAAAAACAATTTTTCAAAATAAGGTGTATTAAATAAGAAAAAAGACAACCGTATTGAAAAAAAAAAATAATAATAAAGGAAATAAAAACAAATGTGAATACTTCACCACACTTCTTGTATTTTCGCCTACGTGCCCTCCTGGCTGATAGTTGGATAAAGCCAGTAGGTGGCTTGGCAGGAATCGCAATCCGTCTCCTCCAGCTGAACCAGCACTGGGGGCTAACCAGCGGTTGGTGGTGCGAGGGAATTTTTTCGGCAGAATCTGCACACAATGTACACTCTCGTACCTCGCTAGGGGACAGCCGGCGTTCGGCGGCGCGGGGAATTTGCAGTGACTACTGAACTGCTTTTTTGTCAGTGTCGGTACCGAAAACACTAGTAGCACGCATACAGTCTGGACACATTGCACAAAGTCTTCTGTGTCGCAAGGGGTAACCAGCGCCCGGCGGCGCGGGGATTTGCTCTGGCTGCTAGATGTCTATTGTCTATCAGCAATGAAACCGAGCACACAAACAAACACAAGCGACGCGTACTGTCTGGACACCAAACAATATTGTTCGTTAGAGCGAGCAAAAATAACGGACCTATTTTCGAATGCTTCCTTTCGCAACGATAGCAGAGAAGCGAATGATAGTTATTGATATATATATATATATATATATATATATATATATATATATATATATATATATATATATATATATATATATATATATATATATATATATATATATATATATATATATATATATATATATATATATATATATATATATATATATATATATATATATATATATATATATATATATATATATATATATATATATATATACGAAACATATAGCATGTCACATGTAAGATGTCTCGTGTAACCAACATGTTACATATTACATGATATTTCACATGTTACATTTTGCGTGTTGCATTACATGTTACATATCACGTGTGACATGTACAACACAAGTGGCATGTTACTTATCACATGTAATATGCTACATGTTACGTGTTACTTGATAGTATTACACTGATTTATGTACATAAACCACTCTGTTCCGAAACAGAATTCTGTTTCGGACGAATTTTCAACACGGTACAAATCAGCTTTGAAGTTCGATTTTTCGAAACTTTCTTAATTTCCCAACATCAGCTTCATGAATAGATGCGGTTTATACAAAAAACTCATTTTCGAAAAAATGGTCTTTAGACCACTCTGTTCCGCAACGGCTCAATTGTCGATAGCCATTTTAATCGATATTTCCCATCTCTAGTATAGAAGCGCACTGTTATAGGTATGCCCTTAGAAGGAGAGTCGACATGGGCTAGGACAGGACGTGACAAGTGGCTTCTAGTTATTCTTCTTTTCGTTCAAAATTGCCCTCATGAAAAACATTGTGATTTTTCGGCACGACACTTGCCAGTGTTGCCAACAATGTTTAATTAGCAAATTATAAATATCAAGGATTTTCCAAGTCCTGGATTTTAATTTTAATTAACTCATTTGATAATGCTAGTTCAATTGATTTAAAGATATATGTTAAATTTATTTGAACCAGCCATAATTTCAACTCATTTTGGGTTCCTCTTGCTTTTCATGAAATGAATCTGCTATTGTTTATCATACGTAGTTTCAAAAACATGAATAACAATTCGAATGCTGATTTTTATAGGCATTACACATATAGTGTATGAAAAAGTTTCAAAAAATTGTTGAACCAAAAGCTGTTTATTCACTTGATAAGCAAAAACAGTGTGAACAAAAAATACCGATAGTTTTCGCAGCACGACTAATAATAAAATTTAACAGTGCGCTAAGTAAAATAGACCAATCAAAGAGTGCTTTCGCTTTGAACTTTGGGTGATTTTTGGTTTCTCTTGTCACGTCCTGTCCTAGGACATGGGTAGTGAGATTGGGCGATCTACAGAAAAACATCGATTTTTGGGATCGATGCAGCTGAGCAGTCAAAGGATCGAACCACCTGAAAAATCGTACACAGAAAAATAAAACTACCCAAATATGCGTACTTTTGACGCAAATCAGCACGTTTGTGTGGGAAGGTACTTTTAGGTAAAAGTGATTTACCTACTTTACCTGTACGGCAGTCATCATTTATGTAAAATTGAATACCTTGAAACATTAATATCAATATCAAAAACTCCATACAAATTTTTATCCAAAATTAGGTATTCCCTTTTTCTTGAGCTGTTGCGTTGTTTCCACCAATTTTTATGCGTATTATTTTAGATTATTAAAACATAGATATCCAACTCAACCAACAATACGGGCAACAAAAATATGGCGCCCCTCCGAGTATGATGGCGGTTGGGTGAACTTAGTTCACTGAACTATATTTCATGCGCACACACAAAAAAATATAAAGGTAACTTCTATCTTTTTAGACTTGGTCAGATTTGTGCGGTGTTTTTAACAGACTTATCTATATGGTCAAGATAATAATAATCATTTATTACAACAGGACTAACAAGCAAATGATGAAATTGTCTATGTATGAGATGACTATGATATGAATTAATTATTTTGATAATAGTACGACTAGTCGCTTATACTTTTTAATAATTTAACGCTAACGTAAGAACTAGCACAATAATCGCGAACACAGATGGAACACGACGAGTGATTAGACAAGACACTTATTGCTCTTACAGATATAAAAGGATAATAATAAAATTACCTTTCGTCTACCGGTTTCGGGCTAAACACTGCCCATCGACAGGACGAGATCCCATGTCCAACTGGTTAAAGTTCTCGTACGTTGTATCGCACGCGTCGAAGAGTGTGAGCTGGAGACTATTTTCTCCCCGTTGTCAAGGTGAAGAGAAATTGAGACTTCGCGTAAAAAGCGCTCGTAAAAATCCACCTAAAAAATCTGCGTAGAAAACATAGACCTTCCTATCTGCGCTAGTATTAGTGGTCGATTTCACTAATACAAGTTTTATTTTTGGTTGCAAATAATCAACACGCTGGTAACAAAAAATTTTTTCTTGTTGTCGTCTACAAGAGAGTCGTCGTTTAAAGGCATCAATCGAAATCCCAAAGTCGAAAAGTTCGTAGACAGCATTGAATTGTGCGGCCATAAATCGAATTGGATTAAACAGCCCATAGTTCACTCTGCTTGGCTCGAGGTACAGGAAGTCTCTTGTGCGGAGTGGTCTCTCGGGTGCGTAAAGGTTCATCTGTTGTAGTATTGCAGGGCAGTCAATTTGTCCGGAAAGGATTTTAGCAACAAAAACGGCTTGAGCAGTAGTTCGTCGCTGCTCGAGTGTTTCAAGTCCTAGTAGCTTACATCGAGCTTCATACGAGGGTAAGTCTAACGGGTTGTTCCAGGGTAGCATGCGAAGTGCGTATCGAAGAAATTTTTTCTGGACAGACTCGATTCTAGCGATCCAGTTTGCTTGTGATGGGCACCAGACTACCGAGCAAGACTCGAGGATAGAGCGCACTAGCGAACAGTAGAGCGATCGAAGGCAGTAAGGATCCAGAAACTCATTAGCTATCTTGAAAATAAATCCCAGCAGACGATTAGCCTTTGAGATCATTTCATCAAAGTGTGGACGAAATGTTAGCGCACAATCAAGTTTTACACCTAGATCACGAATGTGAGCTACCCGTAGCAATGTATGATTAAGTATGGTGTAATCGAATAAGACTGGATTCAGCTTGCGGTGAAATGTTATTACGTTGCACTTCTGAACACTTAGTGTTCTTCGTGCACCATGCCTCAAATTCGTTGATCAAACGTTGTAGTTCCAGACAGTCGGATAAGGCTTTGATTACCGCGGATATTTTTACATCATCTGCGTAAAATGGGCGACACCCAGGTGGCAGTAAAGAGGAAACTTCGTTAATGAACAGAGTGAAAAGCAGGGGACCTAAATTGCTTCCTTGTGGGACGCCAGAAAGATTCGTGAAATATTCTGACTCTTCCGAACCAATTTTCACGCAGAGATCTCGGTCCGTCAGGTATGATTTAATCCATTTTACGAGATCACCAGAAACCCCAAGTTTCTCTATCCTACTCAGTAGAATTCCGTGGTCGACTCGATCGAAAGCAGCTTTCAGGTCTGTGTAAACAGCGTCTACTTGTTCCCCGTCACCCAGACGGCTCAAACAAAAAGAGACAAATTGAGTCAAATTCGTTGCTACAGATCTTTTGGGAAAGAAGCCGTGCTGATCCACGGAAATGTATTGAGAGCTACAAACAAACAACGCTTCATGGACGATGATTTCAAACACCTTCGAACAAGCACAAAGTGACGTGATTCCGCGATAGTTTTCGATATTTCGTTTGTCTCCTTTTTTGTGTACTGGAAACATTATCGATTTCTTCCACATCGTTGGAAATGTTTTCTGCTGAAGGAAAAGATTCAGTATAATAACTAGAGGTCGAATAAGCGCTGCCATGCATTTTTTGAGAACGCAAGAGGGAATCCCATCAGGTCCAGCAGAACACGAATATTTCAGTTTTTTTATAGCTTTTTCAACTAGATGATCGGTCACGTGGAAGATATTCAACTGAAGGAGATCACGTGGAGTGTTTTCGATAGCAGCGTTTATCTGTGCGTCTGAAGCAATGACCGAATTAAACGTATCCTTGAAATGCGCAGCAAAAAGTTCGCATTTTTCGCGCGATGTGCTGGCCTCTTCGTCTTTTAAGAACATGCATACTGGTAAACCTTCCTCTTTTTTCTTAGAAGTCACAAATGACCAGAACAGTTTCGGGTTTTTACGAAGGCTTGCTTGCTTGTGCAAGGTATATCGTCGGTACAAGAAACGATTGTAGGAGCGGTAATTATCACTAGCCAAGCTGAACTGCTGTTTAGAGAGTGGGCAGCGTAGTCTACTGTAAGCACGTAAAGCAGAAGATCTCAGACGTTTCAAACGTCGCAAATGTGCATTGCCCCAAGGTGGCTTTCGAGGAGGTTGGCGGACAGGTACCGAGTCTGATATCAGTTGTTTCAAAATATGTGTGAAGTGATTGACCGCATCGTCAACATTTTCGAACAACTCTAAGCGACGCCAATCGACACGCATAAGTGCCGCACTGAGGGACGCGAAATCAGCTCTACCAAAATCCAGGTTATTTTCGTCCAGAGTTTCAACGAATTCAATGGGTGCGAAGGGCTGAACAGTAATTTCGATTGCGGGGTGGTCAGCGTCAAGTGAAGTCAATGGCTCAGCAGCTTCCCGAACGCAGCAAACCGGGAACGTACATTCATTGACCAAAACTAAGTCAAGTAGGCGAGAATTTCTGTTTGTAACATGATTGATCTGCACGAAGCCCTGCTCACTAAAACCATCCAGGAGAGATGCACAAGCAACAGATATACGAGACTTCAAGCTGTCAACTGTTGGTGGCGCATTCATCGGGAAGCTCCAAACTCAACCTGATTGATTATAATCACCAAATAACAATACCAGATCACATAGACTAAGGTTGGAGGTAATTGCTTCTACTGAACGTATGTGGTCCCTGATGCAAATTTGGTCACCTCTGCGGTTGGGAGGCTGATAAATGACGCCAACACTCAGTGATTGATGCGGTAGCTTCACTCTGATCCAAATCTGCTTTGAAGGCAGTGTACCTGTTTTGAAGGCAGTGTACCTGTGCAGCCCTGAATTTTTCTCGTTCCTACTCGACATGCTGCATTGATTTTGCGAATAACTTTTTGACAGTTCCTTATGGGATTTTCTTTGGGGCTCGATAAAGCCGAGAAAAAGAAAATTCATTTTGTTCATTATTTATCGAGCAGTTTGACAAGACGAGGTACGGAGTACTATGGGGCAACGTGTACCAGAAAAAACGCCAGTGTTACGTATATCTTATATATGTGGTATTGCCATCTTGTTTTGTTTTCATCTGGCGCATTTAGCACGATAAATCGATTTTGCTAATAATCACAGTTTTGGGCGCATTGAGGTCATCAGATAGTAGCACTTACCGTTATAAAGGTGTTGCGGGCATAATGTATAAAGTCAGGTATCTTGTTCTAGTCAGAATTACCATAACTCATGCATTTGTTGTTTGTACCAATTTTAATAGTCGATTGAAAACCACCATACAGCTTTAATCCCTGTGCGACACTGGTTGGGTTAATAATTCTGCCTCAGCCGTCAAAGAATGCTGCAGAATGTTCTCCTATTCGGTTTGTAGCTTCCGTTACAGATTATTGTTTGTGATCTCACACATTATCAATCTCACTATTCCGTGCATAAATTTTCAAATCGATTTATCGGCATATGCAAAGAACTCCTCAAGCTCGGAATAAACAACTAAATGTTCCAGTTCGTGATATCTTTGCTGATTTTGATTTTCCCTACATGTATCTCCTGTATTCCTTCCTTAAATCCATTGATGTGCCTATTCAGTACATTTTTTTTCAGGTTGTGTATATGTATATACTGAAATATATATTAAGACGCTCCAGAATTTTTCTCGGACTGCAGAAACTGCAAAAAATATAAAGAATTCTTCAAGATCTATTATTTGTCCTAATTTCAAATTTGGATTTGTTATATATCTATAATTGTATTTACTTGTTTGAAAAGATGAGGGGGTTTTATGCCTATTTGAGGAGGAATAACCATATAAATTCTACTCAAGCAGGCTTTTCCCTACTCCAACTGAATCTACGGACTCGTTATGCTTTCTGCGTCTGGGCCTTCTATTATTATTGTTGATAAGAATAAAAATAGTAGGAGGGTGTTATTCAAGATTCTTATATTCCATTAAAACAAATAGTAGAGGGAAATGCAACGCTTCTTTTACAAAACTTCAAGGCACCAAAAGGTGCCAGTTGCCGATTATTCTTGTTTACTGGTTAGTCCGTCCAGAATTCCAGCCATTTTAGTTTTTTGCAGTAGCCACCAGCATTACGGGTGAAACCGGCACGAGATGACCGGTACTATTTTGTTTTTCCTCCCTTCAGCTGCTAACACCTAGCGTCCGTATGTAACCGGTACGGTTTAGTAATAAAACTGATGGGGTGAAAGGTTCGAACGATAGGTTTCATACCAAGGCTTCGTCAGATAATTAGAAAGAAGGAGGAGCTAAGTAGATGATGGAATGGTAAGGAAAATTTTTTTTCTTGAAAGCTGCGCCGGCCGCTGTCGTAATATTAACACCAGCACAAACATGCATTTTTGCAAGGTTTTTTCCGCTAGCAGCAGCATTTTGTAGAACAGAAAATTCAATTAACCGCTTCTATTTTGAAACTTCGAGGCACCAAAAGGTGCCAGTTGCCGATTATTCTCGTTTACTGGTTAGTCCGTCCAGAATTCCAGTCATTTTAGTATTTCGCAGTAGCCATGTATTACTAACAGCCACCAGCATTACGGGTGAAACCGGCACGAGATGACCGGTACTATTTTGTTTTTCCTCCTTTCAGCTGCTAACACCTAGCGTCCGTATGTAATTGGTACGGTTTAGTAATGAGACTGATGGGGTGAAATGTTCGAAAGGTACGTTTTATACCAAGGCTTCGTCAGTTAGTTAAAAAAAAGGAGGGGCTACATAGAGAATGGATTGACAAGGAACGCAAATAAACATCGGAAACAGAAAGTGACAACAACAATAACAACAAAGTTAGATCGATTGTATCCGTTAGTGTCGACTGTGCTTGGGAAGAGAAGTAGTGATTGGCTGCGTGGTATGATTTAGACAATCCATTATTATTACCAATTTTTCAATAGTGTATCTCGAACAATAGTTTGTTTTTGTTACATAAATTTAACCGTAAAAGAATTTCTGATCGATTGATGCCAAAACCTCGAAAACCTAACTATAGATGACTGCAAAATAAGCGCTCAAAACCTGACCACTTTTCCCTGGTTTTCTCTGGTTGAATTACTAGATTTTCAAATTCAGGTACCTAACTTCGGTATAGACGTTAGTCAACGTCAAAAGAAACTGAGAAACATAGGCGTAGCTAGAGAGGGGCAGGGGGGGGGCCGTTGCCTCCCCCTAGTTGTTGACATTGGTGCAGAATTTTGTTTTCAATAACTCTAATAGCACAAAACGACATCTTTAGCCCATAGAAACATCTGTGTAAAGTATGAGCCAGATAAAAAAAATTGATTGAAATGCTTGCCCTATGTTGCGTGGAATTGCACAGGTTTTTCAGTTGATCCACCAAGGACATTGCAGTGGCCCGGGAAAATCCGCCTGCATCAACTAACTTGGAGTATTGGAACCGAGCTATGACAATTCCTTACCTTGATTCTCTTGTAACCTCACTGGAAACACGGTTCGGTGAAGATAGTGGACCTGCCTGCGCGTTGTCCTTGCTGCATCCCACTAACATAATACGCTTGTCGTTGGAAAAGTTCAAGCGCAAAACCGAAAGTTGCGTAATTTTTTACGAAGTTGACAATGTTGTTGGAGAGGTAGAAGTTTGGTATCAACATTGCAGCAGCATGAGAGCAGACAGTAAGAACTTGGAAGAGCTGGATCTTATAGACCTGCTCGCCGAAAGCCCGTTCAGCACATTACGTCGGGTCAACAGTGGTTGAACAGCGGTTGAGTGCTTTCTGCTGGCTGAGTGTTCATTGGCAGATGGTTATCAACAATCGTGAAAAGACACATGAACCGCTTCCGGAGCGTTGACGTTTGATGCCCGAAGATTTCATTGAGAATTTTGACTGTGTCTTCAAACTTCACGTCCTTGGGGAGTAGTTTTGACAGGATGTAGTTGAGATAGCGGCTGTGCGAATGGGTGTCCAGCTTCCGGAGAAGTAGACGTACCTTCGTCGCATCATTCAGCTGGCCTGCATTGTTCTGGAAGAGGTCCTGGTAGCGGTTAAACCAGCGTCCGAACGTAACTCCGTTTTCTTAGTCGAAGGCAAACTTGGTGATGTTCGATGAGAGGGACTCCAAAATCTGCTCCGGGGTTTGATACTGAGGCTGCTGCTGCTGGGCCGCCATCTGCTGTAAAAGTTGGACCATCTTGAGAATCATATCTTGAAATCCCGGTTGCGACTGCTGATCCACTCTATCTTCTGCCATGTTTGTGGATGCTTGAGATCCTCGTCGCCAAAATGATATGTTCAAAGATTTAACTGAACTAAAGAATTTTTACTAAAGCACATCTATTTATACCCGAGGTTGGGATAATCAAGAAAAGAATAATCAAATTTTCCACTCTGATGTCAAAGACAACCATAGGCGTAGCCAAAGGGGAGCACGAGAGGGGGGGGGGCGTTGCCCCCCCCTAATTGTTGAAATTGGTGCAGAATTTTTTTAAATAACTAAACGTTTGCGCTAAGAAAAAATAGACAAAAATTGCCAAATTTTCATAAGTTTACCTTTACACCCACTGACGAAACTATGCATGCAGCAACAATCATATTAACCCATGAGTCATCAGAAAAAAATTGATTTGCACGTTTAAATAACGGTACCCCGCCGCGTCGAAAACGAACATCGTGCGGCAGTTCGTGGATACCGGATACGCCCGTTCCGGCATCTACAACATCATGGCACTATTGGACACCCATCAGAGCATTGAAAGAAAGCCCGGTTCCGGACGGCCGCCGACCCTGAGGGACAAGAAGCTCCAAAGGATGCTGAAGAGGAAGACCGTGGGAAAAGTGGCTACATCGCTGCGTGCGCTTGATCGCTTGCGTGCTGCGTGATCGAACAGTGCTTGGCGAACATAGACATACATGTCAGGCGAACATGGACGACCAATACCCGTTCACTAGTCTCGGAGCTGCAGGCAATGAAGCAGCGGCAGCGCCTGAATAAGATGGTCAAATAGATTTTCCCGGCAATTCACGACGTGGCGGTGGTGATGGACGACGAGACCTGTCTTACCCTGGATGGCAACGACTGGTAGGCCACTTTGTATTTTACTTTCACCACGAAAGAAGTAAGCACTAAGGTGAAATTTCTTTCACACACCAAGTTCCCCAAGACGGTGTTGCTGTGGCTGACAATCAGCAAGAAGGGGATGTCAAAGCTGCTCTTCTTTCGCTCTGGACTGGCCGTGAACGGGGGAATTTATAGTACGAAGTAGTGCTAGGACTTTTAACCGGATGTACTCGAGATCCGGTTATCCGAAGCTCTGATCACGGATGGGTAAACGAATACTATCCGGATACGGATCATCGAATAGTCGGATATCCGGGTATCCGGATATTTATTATCCGGATATCCGTAATTTTTTTTCCTGTCTTTTGAAACCCCGTCAAATAAAACGTAACACGAAATTTCACAATCCCCCATTCCCTTGTAAGTAGTTTTTACATAATTCACTTTAAACTATACATACGATACAAAATCCGACTATCCGAAAATCCGGATGTCCTGTCGGATAATATCCGGATATCCGTTTGATCCGGTTTTAGGATATTTGTCGGATATCCGGATATTTTAATCCGGATAGTCCCAGCACTAGTACGAAGTACCTGCCGGAAGTTGCGTCGTGCACCAAAAAATACCGAAAAAGGCCGAAGACACGGTGTTTGGCCGGATCTGGAGTCGGCTCATTATTCGAGGCGATCGTTTGAGGAGATGGAACGGCTAAATGTCGATGTGGTACCCAAGTTGGCGAACCCACTCAACGTTCCCAAGTTGCGTCTCATCGAGGATTTCTGGCTAGCCTGAAGCGTAAGATCTACTTCAACAATTTTGTCGCGAAATTTCAGGAGGAATTGATAAATAAAACGAAAAAAGAATTAAAAAGCATGCCTACACGCATGTATTCGTCCGCCATGGCGAATGTTGCGGTTGACTGCCGGAAGGCCGCACGCAAGATCGTAATTTTTTTTTGCAAGTAAGCTAATATAATTACCTTCCATAGGAAATTTATGAAACTCAAATGTCTGTCTTAGTTAAAGTCAATTTTTTTAACGCATACGTTAGCACAAAACGACATTTTTAGCCCATTTAAACATCTGTGTAAAGTATCAGCCAGATCAAAAATAATTAATTAAAATGCTTGGCCTATGTTGCGTGGAATTGCACAGGTTTTTCAGTTCATCCACTAAGGACATTGCAGCGGCAAAAGTACCGGGTAAATCCGTGTTGATCACTAACTACTAGTATTTATTTCTATACTTCAAAATACCATTTTTTTACTTCTAAAATTTTGGAGAACTGAGCCCCCCAACACCAACCAGTGTGTTATAACTGTATATTGTTTTAGCACTTGGGCTGGCAACTTGAAATATAGCATTTCTTATGTAAAATTGGTCAATAAATCGATTGTTGATATTTTCATTCTGTGCAGGGCACGCGAAAGGGTCTCTATTTCCAAAAATACGCAAAAATAGGGTGAAAAGGGGCAAAATAGACTATTTCCCGTACCCTGCCTTGAATAAAACCATCATCAATCGATTTTTGACCAATTTTCATAAGAAATGCTATAATTCAGGCTGCCAGTCTATCTTGGACGTTCATAACTTGTGAACTGAACTGACACATTTGAAATGCGTTTTTCTCGATTTCATGTCTATGGCATATTGGACCAGTTGGCAGTTATGGGCGGATCAGTTATTAAATAACTCATGTCTTTCTGATATTTAAAACTTTCGGAATATTTTAGTATAGTTGAAAGATTTACTCTGTTTTATATTATATTTTATAACTAGAACTGTTTTAACTTCTGAGTCGGTTCTTTGTTCCTGAATCAATTCTTGGGTCTTTAATCTCTTTTTGACGTTGGCTAACGTCTATATCGAAGTTAGGCACCTGAATTTGAAAATCTAGTAATTGAACCAGGGAAAACCAGGGAAAAGTGGTCAGGTTTTGTGCGCTTATTTTTCAGTCATTTATAATCAGGTTTTCGAGGTTTTGGCATCAATCGATCAGAATATCTTCTACGGTTAAATTTATGTAACAAAAACAAACTATTGTTTGAGACAAACCATTGGAAAATTGGTAATTAATATCGATTGTCTAAATCATACCGCGCAGCCAATCACTAACTCTCATCCCAAGCACAGTCGACACTAATGGATACAATCGATCTGACTTTGTTGTTATTGTTGTTGTCACTTTTTGTTTCCGATGCTTATTTACGTTCCTTGTCATTTCATTTTCTACTTAGCCCCTCCTTCTTTCTAACTAACTGACCAAGCCTTGATATAAAATGTACCGTTCGAACATTTCACCCCATCAGTTTCATTACTAAACCGTACCGGTTACATACGGACGCTAGGTGTTAGCAGCTGAAAGGCGGAAAAACAAAATAGTACCGGTCATCTTGTGCCGGTTTCACCCGTAATGCTAGTGGCTGTTAGTAGTACATGGCTACTGCAAAATACTAAAATGGCTGGAATATCGGACGGACTAACTAGTAAACAAGAATAATCGGCAACTGTCACCTTTTGGTGCCTCGAAGTTTTGTAATAGAAGTGGCTAATTAAATTTTCTGTTTTACAAAATGCTGCTGCCAGCAGAATAACCCTTAAAAAATGCATGTTTTTGTTGGTATTAATTTTACGACAGCGCTAGGTGTTAGCAGCTGAAAGGAGAAAAGACAAAATAGTACCGGTCATCTCGTGCCGGTTTCACCCGTAATGGAAGTGTTAGTGCATTCAAGAGTGATAACACGTTCTTTTCACCGCGCTACAATTTTCGGCAACTGCGCAATAAAACGACTACAAAAGTTGTTAATTTTTAAACGTCACTATTGAATAAACTGACTGTGAACTTTTGGGACTATTGTGGATAGTGCATTTGATCGTATACCGAGAAATTTCTAGTATCGGCGGAAAACGATTTCTGTTATGAGTGCACGTAACAAAAGAACAACCATGGACGAATGCCTGGTCTGTAATTGTGATATTAAGTCCGACGAGAAAAGTCTTAAGTGTTTGTTCTGCAGCAACTCTTTACACATAAAGTGCTCTGGCATGTTTGAAGTAAACCTACAAAAAAGTGCAAAAAACAAACTGCTACTACTGCTCACCACAATGTGAGGCAACCAGGGCAGGAATTCACCTTAGTGCAGACAGAACCACACAAATTTGTACACAACACATTTGCCATCAAACCGTGCGTGCGACTCCCGATATTTCGTTTGTGTTCTCTTCTCCCCATTCGCTTTTTTGTATTTCTTCCGCACCGAAAAAATGCGATTGAGTACACTTTGTGTATTTGCCAAAATGAGCGACACCACACAATGTGTCTTACTTTGTGTGTTGCTTGGGGCAATGATTATCGGATATGACAAACGAACGATTGTAGTATCAATTTTTTTGGTTTTTGCACTTCACTTGACTCTTACTGAAAAAATTTAGGAGCTAATTTTCAGTGCCGCTCAATGGGCTTTGTTTCAAAACTAAAAATGATTTCTTCCCGGAGATAGCCGCAATATGGTTCGTACATGAACAGTAGGGTGGCAATAGAAATCGACTTTTTGAATTTCGTTTAGAAGTAGGGCTCAATAGTTTCGTTCTCGAAAAAAGTTCCCATGCTATACTTCAGCTTAATCTGACTTCCGAAACACGAAAGCATTATTTTGTGACCAATGAAAAAAATGCACAGGTAGTTCATAAATTTTTGAATATCAAAAAATTCTGATGCCAAATGTCTTAAAAATACATGAAACATCGAGATTTGGTGTTATCCAAAAACAAAAAATGAAAAAAATCGTTCGGTTAAAGTTTCACTTTTCGTTTGAACGAACTTCTAAATGCGACGAAGGACATTTTTTTCCATACAAGTCATTACCACCCTAATGAACGGTATCAGTAGTGAATGCATGTAGCGATTGTATATGGAGACCGGGACAGAAACATGTCTGGACGTGCGTAATATGTCCTAAGAAACACGTCCACGCCATTGAGAATCGTGTTTAAATGAATTCCCAAAAATGTATATGGTCCTTTCTTGGTTCCTTTTCTCTGCTATTTTTTTCTACCCGCAACGCAATGCAAACTGCTCAAACTAATAGCGAATTTCTTTATTCCACCAGCTCACCTCGTTTTGACCTGGAAGCGCACTAACTGCTGTCAAAACCCTTCTTTATTCGCTCGATTCTGACCCAGTTTTGACCTGCCGTGCTGCCCGAAGCGCACTGTAAAATTTGTCAGCTTCAACCCACCACCGCACGTGCTAAGTTCGTAAACAATAATCTGCATCTCTTCCTTATTTGCGTCTTAAATGACGATGACGTTTTATTATTCTTCGGCAGTTTTGCCCGCACACAGTGGAATAAAGAAATTCTCTATAAAGCTCTTTGTTCTCACGCAATGTGTCACAAAAAGCAGCACAAAGAGTTGTTCCGTTCTCACTCTCTTGAAATATTGGAGAACACTTGGTGTTATCTTTCATAGTTATTTCGTTTTCGCTTTTTCTCTTTGTGCCTGTTGGTTGTCAAAATGTGTAGGTACCGTTCTCGTTGTGGCTTGACGTAAAATTAACACACTGAGCGCAATGAGTGTGCGAATGACAGCCTTGGAGGCAACACACTTACACTACCCGTCATAAGTTTGGAATCGCTTTTCTGAGTATTGCAACACCCTGAAAAGTTTAGCATCACTTAATATGGGCAGATCAATGTAACTCTATCTCTTGATTCTGAAAACCTAGAGAGTTGTGGTCGTCAGCAAAGTTGCTCAGCAGGTCAAGGGCTTGTGATTGGAGGAGAGTTTAGTTCGGAATTCAGCCACAACGCAGCGCTAGTGTGTATGAAGTTTTGAACGCTATTTAGCTCAATAATCCCACCATCTGGATCTGGATTGCGATTTTCAGCAAAGTTACTCAAGAAGTCAAAGGCTTGTAATTAGCAGACAGTATAGTGCGGAATTCAGCCGCAACGCAGCGCTAGTGTGTATGTAGTTTTGAGCGTTTCGAACTTAGTTTAGCTCAATAATCACATCGTTTAGACTGATAGTTTACACAAGACGAAGTGAAAATAATTTGAATGTTAACAATTTGATCACCACACACAATAGCTTGTGTGTGTTTATTCTAAAGAAGTGCTTTCATTTGAGGAGGTTACAACATATAGCATGCGACTGTGTTGGTATGTTGACAGTTTGATCAGCAGCATACACAACCCTTTTTACTAAGGGGAAAATTGACGATATCGCGACTAAATTGATTACCTCGGCTAAAAAGAGTTGCAATAGACTTGCCTCTAATCCGATATTGAAGGATTTGACTACCACAGGGGGCATTTCGTATTACTTTCCGCTGCAAGCTGGAGACCAAACACGCAACGCCGTCGCCTTACATGCAAGTCGAGTGGTTCTGACTTCACTACATGGTGCGTTCGAGAAAGCGCATATAAGCCCCATCCAACGAGTAGACACCCGAAATGTATACACGAAATCAAAAACACTTGCCCTGGTGGTTGCTGAAGTTGTCAAAGTCGTCGAAGTCGTATTTTAATTAGAACACTGGATGATTTTGATTTGTGTTGACACTGAATTGTAATGGAAATAGTCTCAATGGAATAGTTCGGAACACATATGCGGCGTTATACCAGCGTTGCAAATCGAGCGAGAAGCAAAACCTTTCTTCTCCTTTCTGCTTGAGAACGAGACATATGCTACGCTTCTCAAGTCTTTTGCACACACGCTTTGGAGATACTCTTTCTTCTTCATGCATTCCCCTGAGTGGCAGCAAGCATGTACCGACACGAACAAACTCTTTCGTATTGCTTCTCAGCTACCGTAAAAGAGTACGCGAGTTCCTGCTAGTGAGTAGGAGTACTCGACTAAAATTGCTTGACTAGGAGGAGTGCTTGAAAAACTGTGCTCGAAAACGAAAATGCTTTCTTCCCGACATGCACCGACAGCCGACAGTGGGGCAACGTGTTGGGGTATCGGACTGCTTCGGTAAGTTTTTTACAGCAGTGTAATGCAAAACCAGCCGAAGCGAACCGCTGCCGAAGTAGTCCGATACCCTATCATTTTTTCCCTCTACAACCATCGCAAAGCATCTTGAATCATGTCTTCGGCTGGTCGTTCTCGCGAGTTGGGGAGTAGGTATACACGAGTACACACGAGAAGAGTAGACGGGAGTGTGTGCATATGATCTCGGGAGTAAGAAAGAAAGCAGGAAAGAACGAGAAATAGCTTGAATGGAGAATTTTCTACTGTGTGAAAGCGGCGACACCGAGAACCTCACATGAGGTGTTGTATGCTGCTTGCGAGCGAGACTAACAACACTGCGTTATACTGTGTTTTGACGCGCTTGACCACAACTGGTGGCACTAGCCGACGACCGAAAATATCTGGATAGTAATATAACAAGTTTGCTGAACATCGTAACTTTCTAGCAGGTCGGAATCGTGAAATCAGTTAGGTTCAAAATACGACAAATTGTGTGCCCACTAGCGCCACCTAGCGGTAAAATTTCACACTGAATTGGCCACCATACAGTAGCCTTTGACCTTCTGAACAAGTTTGCTGAAAAGCGCAACTTTCTAGGTTGTCAAAAACATGAGATATCCACCTATTCCAGGTGATGCTAAACTTTTCGGGAGGTGTTGCAATATTCAAACTGGGTGTTGCAATACTCAGTAAAGCGATTCCAAACTTATGACGGGTAGTGTATAGCGAATTTCTTTATTCCACTGTGTGCGGGCAAAACTGCCGAGGAATAATGAAACGTAATCGCCATTTAAGACACAAGTAAGAAAGAGATGCCAGATAATTGTTTACGAACTTAGCACGTGCGGTCGTGGGTTGAAGCTGACAAATGTTACAGTGCGCTTCGGGCAGCACGCCAGGTCAAAACTTGGTCAATATCGAGCGAATAAAGAAGGGTTTTGACAGCAGTTAGTGCGCTTCCAGGTAAAAACGAGGTGAGCTGGTGGAATAAAGAAATTCGCTATTAAACAATTATGCAATGGATGAACTCCTCTCGTCGGTGAAAGCTTTGCAAATAACTGTCAATAAAATTGATGAGAAGTGTAAGGCTAATATGGAAAGCCTAAAGAAAACTGATTCGATGATAACAAAATTTGGTGCATCACTGAATGCGCTCACTACCGCACAAACCGAAATGCAGAAGTCCGTACAAGAAGTTAAAGATTCGCAAGATTTTACTGCCGCGCAATATGATGATATCAAATCGTGATTCGAGAAACTGAAAGAAGATTGTGTTGTAGTTATCACTGAGATGGGTGAACACGAAAGCCAACTCGGTTCGCTCAATTCATCAGTGAGAGATATTCAGAAAAGATTGCAAATAGCCGAGCAAGCTGCGTTGAAGAACGAGTTAATAATCAACGGCGTGCCCAAATCTCTGGCTCAGAGTGAGAGCATCATCGTTACAAAGATTGCTGCCGCTGTGAGGGTACAACTCTATACAACTGATATTGAGAGAACGAAGCGTTTAAAAAACGGAATGATCCATGTCGAATTCCACAACGGAAAAATTCGCAATGATATTCTCAAAGCACGTAAAGGGAAATCTCTTTTTCTGGATGAGATTGGGCTCGACAATACTACTGCTACAGGTGAGGGATCAAGCCGATCGTCTCCTAACAACAAAAATCATCACACACAAGTCTACATTAATGAGAATCTCACAAGAGATACCAGAGTTATTTTCCGTGCGGCCAAATCTCTTCGTTCATCGCACAACTATAAATACGTCTGGTGCAACAAGAGAATTGTCTACTGTAAACGGGATGATTCTGCAAATGTACATATTATTGAGACTATGGAGGATATCAACAAGCTACGCTTTCCGAGAAAGTCGTAGGATCTACTACTCGCTGCTGCTGTTGCTGTTGATCTGGTTCTGGTGTTGCTGTTTGTTTCCGATTTCTCACAACCATGAACACAAATCCAAATGATTTTCTACACGATGTTAATCTGAATCTTGTTATTAGATACAAACCATACAATGAAATTTTCACTGACACATCTTTGAATATTCTTTCGCTTAATATTAATTCTATAAAAAACAAAATTAATGATCTGAAATGGTACATTTCAAACTATCGTTCGACTATTCACGTAATATGTATAACTGAAATACGAGTGAGCCCTGAAGAACTGCATTTATGTCAACTGAATGATTATGTAGAAGTATGCTGTCCGAGATCTTCGCGACCGGGAGGTGGAGCATGTATTTTTATCCACCGCACGTTAGTCTTCGAAACGTTGATGAATAAAGAGTTTCTTGAGGGTAGCTCAGTCATAATTAAGTTACGATGTCCAAAGGTAAAAAAAACCGGTGTTGTTTACCGACCACCGCATGCAAACGTGGCTGAAAGTATAAGCTACATTGACAAACTGTTGGAAAACAATAACAAAATGCTATGTGTAGGGGACTTCAATATTAATTTACTAAGCTCTGATTCTACTGAATATCATTCTACGGTCACTTCAAATGGATTCACGTTTCTAAATAGTTTATAAAGGTCCAGTTTTACCCACGTTACCGGTATGTTAGGGTCGATAATCCATCATGGAATAACATATATGACTGATTATGAATATGCATTCGGTTTACATGATATTAGTTTTTCCGATCATAGAGCAATGCTTATGAGTTTAACGTGCCCGAACATCAATAGAGAAGGTTCTACTGTAGAAGTAACTAAATTTGATCTAGTGCAAGCATCCTCAGATTTCAATCGTCTGATTCAGCACGTAACAAATTTGAATGAATTCTGCACTCTAACGTCAAATTTCATTAGAAACAACACACGAATAGTTAGACGCCAACAAAAATCCTCTCGTAGAACTCCATGGATTGACGATTATGTTTTAAGCCAAATTGATATTAGAGAGCGGCTTTTTAAACGAACATTGGAATGGCCTAATAATGCTTACATTAAACTTAATTATTGTAGATTGCTTCTTGTGATCGACAGTTTTCGGCGGAGTAAATAAATTAAACTACATTTGCCAGTTTGTCCGTACGTTTCGAGTTACTACTGGCTTTCACTCATCATCAGCGGACTCTAAAATTAACTTTATTTAATATACATTCAGAACAAAAACACAAAATTCAAACATACAAACTTTACGACTTACTGTACACACCACAACTACTGTTTTGTTTTCGGTTATCTAATTTTCTTCCTTTTCCTGTTTTTAGTTTGCAAATTATAGGGTTGTATACAGCTTTGAAAATTATAGAGTCTTTTTGTTTGTTAACAACGTTATCATCTCCTCTAACTTTAATATGAAATGTTTCAGCTATTAGTCTTGTATTGTGCTTAGATACCTTTTCTTTAATTTTAGTTTTGTCGAAATCAAACTTATGCCCTGTTTCTAAAGTATGTTGGGCTAAGCCTGTGCCTCCGATGTTTTTCGTCTTAATATTATATTTGTGTTGTTCCAATCTCTTATACAAAAACTGGCTCGTTTCTCCGATATATGGTTTCTTACATTGACCACAGTTAATCTCATATACCACGTTTGTGTTTTTGTCTTTTGGAATTTTGTCTTTAGTTTTTGTGAACAATATGTTTTTAATTTTGTCAAGTGGCCTATAAGCAACATCAATCCCAAATTGTTTTAGGTACCTAGCTAGTTTTTCTCCTAAGCCTGTTATGTACGGTATAGTGACAAAGCGTTCATTCTTAATTACATTTGGTTTTTCCAGACTGTTGTACATTTTATGCAATCTTTGCTTTATAACATTTTTTACAAAGAAAACAGGATAATTATTTTTATTCATTATGTTTTTGACAACTTCTAAAGCTTTCTGTCTTAGGTCAGCATCGGTTAGTTTTAGAGCTCTATCTACTACAGCTATCACTGTGTTTTTCTTGTGACAGAAAGGGCTGTCCGATTCGAAGTCCAGATACCTACCGTCTGGATCTTTGGGGAACCATTCAGTCGATATCTTTCCATCGCTTTTTCGTAGGATAGTGTCTAAAAACTTCAGCTTCCCTTCTGCTTCCATTTCGATTGTGAACTGCAGTCTAGGGTGTAAACTATTGAACACTGCAAGAATTTCATCTGTGTTTTCGCGTTTAGCACCCATCAAGCAGTCATCCACGTAGCGCCTAAAGAAATCCGGTTTTATACCTCGTGCTTGCAGTTCTTCTAGAGCCGCACTTTCAATTCGCTCCAAAACGATGTTCGCTACCACAGGAGACAAAGGTGATCCCATTGGAATTCCAAACTTCTGTTTATAAAAACTGTTGTTGTATTGGAAGAAAGTGGATTCCAATACATTTTTCAACATTTCCAAAAATGAACATTTTTCGATAGAGGTATAATTTTCTATTTCATCCCAACGACGGTCAACAGATTCTATCGCGAAGTCAACTGGTACATTTGTAAACAGCGATACTACATCCAGGGAGAAAAGTAGTGTATCCGAATGTAGCTCTTGTTTGCGTACATCATTCACAAACTGAAAACTGTTCACTATATGGTGCGGCGTTTTTCCCACGACATTGCTTAAAACAATTGACAGGTACTTTGCCATTTTATAGGTCGCTGTTCCGATGGTTGACACAATTATCCTCAATGGTCTTCCATCCTTGTGGGTCTTTGGTAAACCGTATACACGAGGTGGGTTGCAATTGAACAGCTTCAGTTTCATCTTTTGCGATTTATCTATGAAGCCTTTATCGTACCACTCGTCAATCTTTAAGTTGATCCTCTTCAGAGTAACAGCTGTGGGATCTCTTATCAATCGTTCATACGTTTTTTCGTCATTGATCAATGATTCCATTTTACTGTCGTACTCATCTCGATCCATGACTACAATCGTTTTGCCTTTATCAGCTTTCGTTACGATGATTTCGCTATGCGATTTTAAAAACCGCCTAGATTCATGCAAATCTTTTCTCAACCACTCATTCCGGTCGTGGAAAGGTTGCTTCGTAAAATTGATATGATTGACAAGCGCATTTGATACATCATTTCGGATGATATCTGCTTCTGGAATGTTTTGTATTACACCTTCTATCTCGGAAAGTACCTGGACATATGGAGCATCATGCGGATTGGTAATATTGAAACCACAACCCAAGCTAAGGGAACGGGTTAAACAATCGGGCAGCACATTACTACTGCAGTTCATCACCCAATTTTCACATCCACCTAGCTCTAATTTATTCGATTTAAGCTTTTCCAATTTCTGGATTTGAAGTTGTTTGCACCGATCGAAAACACGTCTTCCTTTTCTGGCAACTTTCAGCAGAAGTAGAGATGAATCTGCTACCCCAAACATTCGCTCCAGCAGATCACGTTTTTGTTTTGCCGTTTGCTGATTTCGTTTTACGCTTCGCATTGTGTCAGAGATTAGAACACTGAGCGCTTTCTGCTTAAAGTTGTTTACCGCTTTTTCCATTTCGATGACCGAACGATCGTTTTCTACATCCATTTGAATGGAGAAGTTTAGAAATTGTGGGGTGATTTTAAATCTTCTACAATTGAGCAGGAATATTTTCCGATTCTTCAGCTTAGCTAACTTCACTTCTAATTTAATCAAATCACGTTCAAGGTTTACATTTCTTCTGCCACACATCATTTCAACTCTTCTTGTTTGAACCATTTTGACCAATATTTCGTCGAGTTTTCATTAGTTTTTTATCGTGGTTATCGCCGCATCTATTTGATTGCTTCGTGTGATCGACAGTTTTCGGCGGAGTAAATAAATTAAACTACATTTGCCAGTTTGTCCGTACGTTTCGAGTTACTACTGGCTTTCACTCATCATCAGCGGACTCTAAAATTAACTTTATTTAATATACATTCAGAACAAAAACACAAAATTCAAACATACAAACTTTACGACTTACTGTACACACCACAACTACTGTTTTGTTTTCGGTTATCTAATTTTCTTCCTTTTCCTGTTTTTAGTTTGCAAATTATAGGGTTGTAAGCAGCTTTGAAAATTATAGAGTCTTTTTGTTTGTAAACAACGTTATCATCTCCTCTAACTTTAATATGAAATGTTTCAGCTATTAGTCTTGTATTGTGCTTAGATACCTTTTCTTTAATTTTAGTTTTGTCGAAATCAAACTTATGCCCTGTTTCTAAAGTATGTTGGGCTAAGCCTGTGCCTCCGATGTTTTTCGTCTTAATATTATATTTGTGTTGTTCCAATCTCTTATACAAAAACTGGCTCGTTTCTCCGATATATGATTTGTTACATTGACCAAAGTTAATCTCATATACCACGTTTGTGTTTTTGTCTTTTGGAATTTTGTCTTTAGTTTTTGTGAACAATATGTTTTTAATTTTGTCAAGTGGTCTATAAGCAACATCAATCCCAAATTGTTTTAGGTACCTAGCTAGTTTTTCTCCTAAGCCTGTTATGTACGGTATAGTGACAAAGCGTTCATTCCTAATTACATTTGGTTTTTCCAGACTGTTGTACATTTTATGCAATCTTTGCTTTATAACATTTTTTACAAAGAAAACAGGATAATTATTTTTATTCATTATGTTTTTGACAACTTCTAAAGCTTTCTGTCTTAGGTCAGCATCGGTAAGTTTTAGAGCTTTATCTACTACAGCTATCACTGTGTTTTTCTTGTGACAGAAAGGGCTGTCCGATTTGAAGTCCAGATACCTACCGTCTGGATCTTTGGGGAACCATTCAGTCGATATCTTTCCATCGCTTTTTCTTAGGATAGTGTCTAAAAACTTCAGCTTCCCTTCTGCTTCCATTTCGATTGTGAACTGCAGTCTAGGGTGTAAACTATTGAACACTGCAAGAATTTCATCTGTGTTTTCGCGTTAAGCACCCATCAAGCAGTCATCCACGTAGCGCCTAAAGAAATCCGGTTTTATACCTCGTGCTTGCAGTTCTTCTAGAGCCGCACTTCCAATTCGCTCCAAAACGATGTTCGCTGGAGCGAATGTTTGGGGTAGCAGATTCATCTCTACTTCTGCTGAAAGTGGCCAGAAAAGGAAGACGTGTTTTCGATCGGTGCAAACAACTTCAAATCCAGAAATTGGAAAAGCTTAGATCGAATAAATTAGAGCTAGGTGAATGTGAAAATTGGGTGATGAGCTGCAGTAGTAATGTGCTGCCCGATTGTTTAACCCGTTCCCTTAGCTTGGGTTGTGGTTTCAATATTACCAATCCGCATGATGCTCCATATGTCCAGGTACTTTCCGAGATAGAAGGTGTAATACAAAACATTCCAGAAGCAGATATCATCCGAAATGATGTATCAAATGCGCTTGTCAATCATATCAATTTTACGAAGCAACCTTTCCACGACCGGAATGAGTGGTTGAGAAAAGATTTGCATGAATCTAGGCGGTTTCTAAAATCGCATAGCGAAATCATCGTAACGAAAGCTGATAAAGGCAAAACGATTGTAGTCATGGATCGAGATGAGTACGACAGTAAAATGGAATCATTGATCAATGACGAAAAAACGTATGAACGATTGATAAGAGATCCCACAGCTGTTACTCTGAAGAGGATCAACTTAAAGATTGACGAGTGGTACGATAAAGGCTTCATAGATAAATCGCAAAAGATGAAACTGAAGCTGTTCAATTGCAACCCACCTCGTGTATACGGTTTACCAAAGACCCACAAGGATGGAAGACCATTGAGGATAATTGTGTCGACCATCGGAACAGCGACCTATAAAATGGCAAAGTACCTGTCAAATGTTTTAAGCAATGTCGTGGGAAAAACGCCGCACCATATAGTGAACAGTTTTCAGTTTGTGAATGATGTACGCAAACAAGAGCTACATTCGGATACACTACTTTTCTCCCTGGATGTAGTATCGCTGTTTACAAATGTACCAGTTGACTTCGCGATAGAATCTGTTGACCGTCGTTGGGATGAAATAGAAAATTATACCTCTATCGAAAAATGTTCATTTTTGGAAATGTTGAAAAAAGTATTGGAATCCACTTTCTTCAAATACAACAACAGTTTTTATAAACAGAAGTTTGGAATTCCAATGGGATCACCTTTGTCTCCTGTGGTAGCGAACATCGTTTTGGAGCGAATTGAAAGTGCGGCTCTAGAAGAACTGCAAGCACGAGGTATAAAACCGGATTTCTTTAGGCGCTACGTGGATGACTGCTTGATGGGTGCTAAACGCGAAAACACAGATGAAATTCTTGCAGTGTTCAATAGTTTACACCCTAGACTGCAGTTCACAATCGAAATGGAAGCAGAAGGGAAGCTAAAGTTTTTAGACACTATCCTACGAAAAAGCGATGGAAAGATATCGACTGAATGGTTCCCCAAAGATCCAGACGGTAGGTATCTGGACTTCAAATCGGACAGCCCTTTCTGTCACAAGAAAAACACAGTGATAGCTGTAGTGGATAGAGCTCTAAAACTAACCGATGCTGACCTAAGACAGAAAGCTTTAGAAGTTGTCAAAAACATAATGAATAAAAATAATTATCCTGTTTTCTTTGTAAAAAATGTTATAAAGCAAAGATTGCATAAAATGTACAACAGTCTGGAAAAACCAAATGTAATTAAGAATGAACGCTTTGTCACTTTACCGTACATAACAGGCTTAGGAGAAAAACTAGCTAGGTACCTAAAACAATTTGGGATTGATGTTGCTTATAGGCCACTTGACAAAATTAAAAACATATTGTTCACAAAAACTAAAGACAAAATTCCAAAAGACAAAAACACAAACGTGGTATATGAGATTAACTGTGGTCAATGTAACAAACCATATATCGGAGAAACGAGCCAGTTTTTGTATGAGAGATTGGAACAACACAAATATAATATTAAGACGAAAAACATCGGAGGCACAGGCTTAGCCCAACATACTTTAGAAACAGGGCATAAGTTTGATTTTGACAAAACTAAAATTAAAGAAAAGGTATCTAAGCACAATACAAGACTAATAGCTGAAACATTTCATATTAAAGTTAGAGGAGATGATAACGTTGTTTACAAACAAAAAGACTCTATGATTTTCAAAGCTGCATACAACCCTATAATTTGCAAACTAAAAACAGGAAAAGGAAGAAAATTAGATAACCGAAAACAAAACAGTAGTTGTGGTGTGTACAGTAAGTCGTAAAGTTTGTATGTTTGAATTTTGTGTTTTTGTTCTGAATATATATTAAATAAAGTTAATTTTAGAGTCCGCTGATGATGAGTGAAAGCCAGTAGTAACTCGAATCGTACGGACAGACTGGCAAATGTAGTTTAATTTATTTACTCCGCCAAAAACTGTCGATCACAAGAAGCAATCAAATAGATGCGGCGATAACCACGATAAAACATTAATTATTGTAGACAGAGAAATTACGTTACAAAACTAATAAGGCAAAGGCAAAAACAGTACTATAGGGTACTGATTGAGAATAACCGCCATAACATTCGAAAAGTATGGAGCATCATGAACGAAATCGTTTATCTTAAGCAACCCTTACACAATAGAAAAAGTATAACGGAAATTGTTGTTCAAAATAAAGTAGTGACGGATATAACTAGAATATGCAATGAATTCAATGAATATTTTGTTAGCATTCCATGCCATCTTCATAGAGTTCTTTAAAGAGATTTTAATAACCAACAACAAGTCTGCACCTTAGCGCGTAGTATATCTAGATCGATCGTCATGTTCCCTGCATCTGTCAATGATATAGGAAACTATTTTCGAGAATTAAAAAGCACGAGTACTGCCGGAATTGATCTCATATCCTCCAAGTTTCTAAAGCAGAATATTCATATGTTTCTTCCTATGATAACTGATTTTCTAAATCAATCAATACTCGAAGGCGTATTCCCGGAACAATTAAAAAAAGCTCGTGTCACGCCCATATATAAAACAGGCATAAAATCTAAAGTAGAAAATTATAGACCAATCTCAATCTTATCGAACTTGTCTAAGCCATTAGAAAAGTTAATACATACTAGGTTATACAATTTTTTTGCCGAAAGTAATGTAATTAGTGATAGACAGTTTGGATTTCAACCACGTTCAAATACCACAAGTGCTGTAGTTAGTCTAATTGACCAGATTCAAACCAATATAGATCGAAGGAAAGTATGCTCAGTGATCTTTGTAGACATATCTAAAGCTTTCGACTGTGTTCCACACAATATGCTTCTCTCAAAACTTTTTAGATACGGTATCAGAGGAAATGCCTATAATTTGATTAAAATCCTTTTTTAGAGAAAAGAGATCAAATAGTTCAATTGAGTGGCCACAGTAGCCTTGAACAAAAAATTTGTTATGGGATGCCTCAAGGTTCAACTTTAGGACCTCTTCTGTTCATTATCTTCGTTAATGACATTTTTGGGCTTCCTTTAAAAGGGACTCTCAAAATGTTCGCAGATGATTCTGTACTTGTATATAATGCCGAACGTATTGGACAATTATTTTTCGACATGCAACACGATCTAAACCTTATAAATAATTGGTTTATCAACAACGGTTTATCCATAAATGCAGCAAAATCGAAGTATATGATCTTCTCAAGTACGAATCGATTCAGTGCTATAAATATTGATCTTTCCTTGGGAAGGAACCAATTAGAAAGAGTACACGTTCATTGCTACCTAGGATTATTGATACAACGAAACTTAAAATGGAACAAACATATCGACAGCATACACTCAAAAATAGTTGAATTTTTAGGCATGTTGAGAAGAACAAGTTACATGTTGCCATCAAAAGAAAGAAAATGTTTATATTATGCACATGTTCACTCCCAAGTCACACACATGAATATCATTTGGCAGAATGCTCCAGCTTACGTAATCAACAAATTAGTAGTAACCTTGAACAAATTCATGCGAGTTATATTCTGGGAACAGTACAACCATCCTGAAACAAGAACAAACGATCTCTATCCTACTAATAACATGCTCAATTTCGATCAAATCAAGTTGTACGAATCGGTCTTGTTCGTCTACAAAAGTAAAAATAACCTAATTAAAAATAACTTGAGTTTACGAAGCAATCGTGATTTTCATAATTACGAGACACGTTCAGTGGATAGCTTACGCACACAGGCACCGAGAACTAATTATGTTCAATTAGGATGCATGTATAGTGCAATAGTTTACTATAACAATATACCAGCAAGCATTTCGAATATAGTTCCACTTCATAGGTTCAAAAAAGCTTTAAAAACCTATATTCTAAATTTATAATTCAAATTTAGAAAACCGTCTTGAATGCAAACTATCAGTATTGTAAAACCTCAATATCAGTCCTTAAGTGACTGCCTGAGGTTTGATGTATAAAATAATAAATGCATTCGATTAGGGGAACATAATATAAAGAAACACAAATAAAACACAAAATACACAAGAAGCACAAAAAATATTATTGTTAACTAGGCTAAAGAAACCATTGTAATGTATTGATTAAGGGATTTTTACGCCTGAGATGGAAATATGGCTAAAATACATTAATGTTTTCCACCTTGGCTTTTCCCCTTCCCGAAGGAAAATGAAAATAAATAAATAAATAAATAAAAAAATGCTTGTGGCTGTTAGTACATGGCTACTGCAAAATACTAAAATGTCAAGAATTCTGGACGGACTAACCAAGAATAATCGACAACTGGCACCTTTTAGTGCCTCGAAGTTTTGTAAAAGAAGCGTTGCAATTCCCTCTACTATTTGTTTTAATGGAATATAAGAATACGGTAGTCAACGTCATGCGGTCGTGTCTTGAATACAACCCTCCTACTATTTTTTTAAATAGGGGGGATGTTTTGTGATGAAGTAATTATTTACTAATATTTATTCAGAAATTTTATTGTGTGTTCTGCCACAAACGGTGGCATAGCAACACAATTACATATATTTTAAGCTTTATTCCATTAAAAGATTGTAATTGCTTCCGCAGTTAAGTGAATATAATTGTAGGAAAATTGTAAACCTACTAGTTAAGAAAAAACCTAAATTAATCCACCTAGCGGTCAGACCCAGCCTTTCTCATTCAAACTTATTATTTGTAAAAATAGATTTACATGAACGCTTTAATCCAATAAATGTGTATTCACTTTTTGGTTCTAAAATAATGATGTTGTAATAGAAGTATAAAATATGAAATTTGACGTAATGCAAATGCTCAAGAAATAGCGAAATAAAAGAAATGACTCTTAATTTCGAACAATTCAATCACGAGCGATACCGGGAACATACAAATGGTACGATACCACATTTAAATTATATTATATATGGATCAAAGCAGGTATAGTTTTGAATAGCCTTTGAATTTCTTTTCTTTCCATAACTTTTGAACCACATATCAAATTGTTATGAAGTTTGTTATTTGTAAGTTTGAGAGATGACTCGTTCGTATGACACTAGTAATGTTCAAATAAGTCGTGTAATCTTTGAGATAATAGAATTTCGTTGTTTTATTAACAATTTAATACATAACGGTTGCTTAGTTCGATTATAATTAAATGCAATGGGAACGTATAGGGCAGCCAAACTTTGAAACCACGTGTTCAATCATAATTCATCAGTTAACCCTTAACTAGCCCGCTCATCTGATAATAATATTGATAAAATCGGTTGTGTAGTTACTGAGATAAGGAAGTTTCGTGATTTTCACATTTCGGTACATTACAGACGAAGTTACAGTTCGATTACAGTAAAATTCAATAGGGTGTTATGAGTCAGCTAGACCTTTCATTTGACACTTATTTCGTGAAAATCGGTTCAGCCATCTCTGAGAAAAGTGAGTGAGTTTAAGTATTCTTCGGAATATGTTTCTTTTCATAGCTAGATTTCACATTTTTAAACATAACAGGCAAAGTAATAGTCCGATTGCAAAAAAAACAATAGGGTCTTATGGGGTAACTAGACCTTTCATATGACACTGATTTTGTGGAAATCGGTCAAGCCATCTCCGAGAAACATTCGTGAAACTAAACAGTCTACAGAGTACATTTCTTTTCATAACTTTTGAACCACATGTTCAATCTATATAAAATTCAAAAGTTAAGGGTTTTTAAAATAACCCGTTCATTTGATACCAATTCTATTAAAATCGGTTGTGTGGTTTCTGAGATATTGATGTTTCGTGATTTTTACATTTTCAAACATAACCTCTAAAATAAAAATCCAATTACAATAAAATTTAATAGGGTCTTATGGGGCAACTAGAACTTTCATTTGCATATAATTTCATTAAAATCGGTCCAGCCATCTCTGAGAAAAGTGAGTGAAAATAAAAATCTGCACATACACACACACATACATACAGAAAATGCTCAGCTCATCGAACTGAGTCGAGTGATATAAGCCGTTGCGAACCAGAGTGGTCCATGTGCCATCGAGCAAATTGTTCAGGAGAAGCAATTTTCGAAAAATCTCTGAATAAAATTCTGTTCAACGGATTCTTTCAAACAAAATGTTCTAATATAAAGGTTTTGAAGTGTTTTAACATTGGGATACATAAAATTAACAGTTTCTTTGCGAAATCGGTGATTTTATCTCACCAGTGTACATAGACCACTCTGACTTCATATATATATTCACTGGAATCCTCGAATCGTTTCGAAACAGAGCGGTCTATGTACACAAACCCGGTAAATGAAAAAGAAAATGACGGTAAATCGTATAAAATGGCTAGTGTTACATGTTACATGATACATACAGCATGTCACATGTAAGATGTCACGTGTTACATTACATGTAACACAAGATATTACATATTACATAATATGTTACATGTTACATTTTTCGTGTTACATTACGTGTAACATGTTACATATCACGTGTTACATGTACAAAACAAGTGGCATGTTCCTTATCACATGTAATATGTTACATGTGACGTGTTACATGATAGTATTACATCGATTTATGTACATAGACCACTCTGTTCCAAAACAAAACGGCCATTCTGTTTCGGGCGAATTTTATTTTATTTTTTTAAATCAGCTTTAAAATTCGATTCTCCGAAATTTTCTTAATCTCCCAACTTCAGCTTCTTGAGTAGATGCGGGTTATGCAAAAAACTCATTTTCGAAAAAAATGGTCATTAGACCACTCTGTTCCGCAACAACTCATATACCATTCGACCCTTTGGAGCACTATTATACCTTTGGTTTTTCCAGTGATTGCTATACCTTTCTAGGAGAAAGGCAAAAAGGAACTTTAATCTAATATTACACCTAATCTTACTGACTATAAAGTGAGCTTATCGTTGTAATTGAGGATTGCAACGATTTTTGTCGGAACTTATTGATAATTTGGTTTGACATATTTCCTAATGTTTCCACATTAGTAAGCCTGTGTAGTTCATTCGTGCTTTCAGAAGTTTATTCTGAATCCTTTGAAGCATCTTCTTTCTGGTTGTACAGCAACTTGTCCAGATGGGGACTGCATATAACATTGCTGGTCTAGATATTTTTTTTTGTAAATCAACAGTTTATTCCTGAGACAAAGTCTAGAATTTCTGTTGATAAGAGGATACAAACATTTTATATATTTATTGCACTTTGTTTGGATATTCTTAATGTGCTCCTTGAAGGTAAGATTTTTATCTTACCTAAATATTAAGCTTGGTCAGACCAATTTAAGATTGCACCGTTCATCTTAACAACATGATTATTGGTGGGTTTGAGAAAAGAAACTCTTGGTTTATGGGAAAAAATAATTATTTGTGTTTTTGATGCATTAGGAGAAATCTTCCTTGCAGAAAGCAAATATGAAGAAAATATATCTAGACTTTTCTGCAACCTACTGCATATGACACGAAGGCTTTTTCCTTTTACGGAAATGTGTGTATCGTCACAGAACAGAGATTTCTCACATCCTGGTAGTAAATCAGGAAGATCAGAAGTAAAAATATTATATAAAACTGGGACTAAGATACTTCCTTGAGGTACACCAGCTCTAACAGGCAATCTATCAGATTTCCTATTCAAATAGTTAACCTGAAGAGTCCGGTCAGTCAAGTAACTTTGTATCATTTTTGTGATGTAAAGAGGAAAACGGAAATTGGACATTTTAGCTATCAAACCTGTATGCCAAACACTGTCGAATACTCTATCTCTACTCTTCTATGTCTTTGAATGCTTAGAGCAGCTCCAGTGGAATAACCTTCAGATTTATTAGTACGAATCATATTAGTTACTCTAAGTAACTGATGAGTTGTCGAATGCCCGTGGCGGAATCCAAACTGCTCATATGCAAAAAATTAATTTTCATTGATATGTGTCCTCATTCTATTCAGAATCATTCTTCAAAAAAGTTTGCTTATAGAAGAGAATAAACTAATTGGACGATAACTTGATGCTTCAGCTGGATTTTTTTCAGGTTTTTAAAATTGAAGTGACTTTGGCATTTTTCCGTTTTGAGGGAAAATATGCTAATTCAAAGCATCTGTCAAAAATTCTCACCAAGAAATTTAAAGAGCTTTCGGGAAGTCTTTTGAGGAGAATATAAAAAATCCCATCATCTCCAGGTGCTTTCATGTTTTTAAACTTCTTGATAATAGTTCGTATTTCATTCAAGTTTGTTTCTAGTACCTCTCCAGGAAGAAATTCTTGAGTGGTTATCTGATCATACTTTTGTGATACTTTATTTTCAATAGGACTCATTACGTTCAAATTGAAATTATGAACACTCTCGAACTGCTGAGCAAGTTTTTGAGCTTATTGTTCACTCGTAAGAAATATGTGGTCACCATCCTTGAGGACTGGAATGGGCTTTGAAGGTTTCTTAAGAACCTTCGAAAGCTTCCAGAAAGGTTTAGAATATGGTTTTAGTTGTTCAATCTTTAATCTCTTTTATTATTGCTTTAGTCAGGTGGCTTTTAGCCACCTTTCTTTTTCTTCTTTCATCAGTTTTCAAGAGTTCATCTAGTATGATACAGAAGTTACTTTTATGTATTTTGGTGGTCTTTGATTTGTATTTTTTGCCTCGTTTAACAGCGAAACAGTTCTTGGTTCTTGAAAATAGAGGGTGAAAAAATGGTTCACTTTAGTAAGCGGATCAGAGCGGTTTCGCTCACACAGGTGAACTAGTTCTTTTTAACAGCTCACTCGCTATTTTTATTCCTATTTTTTTCGATCAGTATAGCTATGCATAACTCATCCACCAGCCGCGAAAACAAGAAAAAAATACCTTGCCACACACAGACACAGGGGCTGGCTAACGCCGAGGACGCACACGAATGGATGATAAAATTGGAACGAAAAGAGCGAATGAACTGGTTGGTTCACTGATCTTCTTAATCTATATCCCTTTCCGACCGGGCCCGTATAACTGCGTAGGTAGAAGGTGATTTGAACAAAACCTTTTCTCTCGCTTTTTGAACGTCATTTTCATTGTTTTATTGTTCACAACGCTAGTGTCAACTTCGCAGCCGCTAGGAAAAATAAAAAACCGGAGCAGGCAAGTGTTTTAAATTAGGAATTGCTTCGATTTAGGTTTTGTTATCCGTCATATTTTACCTACACAATTGTGTGGGCTACGTCGGAAAGAGATATAGATGCAGGTAATCCGCTCGCGAGCTGACAAGTAGAGTGGATTCTTTGAAAGAACGGTGGTACATTCAGGGGCGACTCGTGGTTTTTGAACCTGCCTGTTCAACTACAAATTCTGAAATTTGCAGTTTGAGAAAGTAATCAAGATCATGTCCGGGTAATCACGCTAGTCATTCTATTTGTTACTATTTGAAAGTCAAACTAATAAAAAACAAATAAAATCTAAATATAAATTTGCATTTGAAATATAAAACCGAATGTATAGAAGTGCTTCAAAGGGCCGAATGGCATATATCACTCGACTCAGCTTGACGAGCTGAGCATTTTCTGTATGTGTGTGTGTATGTGCAGATTTTTATTCTCACTCACTTTCCTCAGAGATGGCTGGACCGATTCTCATGAAATTAATTGCAAATGAAAGGTCTTGTTGTCCCATAAGACCCTATTCAATTTTATTGTAATCGGATTTTTAGTTTGGAGGTTATGTATCAAAATGTAAAAATCATGAAACATCATTATCTCGCAAACTACACAACCGATTCGAACAAAATTGGTTTCAAATGAACGGGCTATCCAGAAAACCCTTAATTTTGAATTTTATGAAGATTGAACTTGTGGTTCAAAAGTTATGAAAAGAAACGTGTTCTGGAGACTGTTTAATCTCACTCACTTTTCTCAGAGATGGCTGATCCGATTTCCATGAAATTAGTGTCAAATGAAAGGTCTAGGTGCCTCATAACACCCTATTAAATTTTACTGTAATCGAACTGTAACTTCGTCTGTAATGTACCGAAATGTGAAAATCACGAAACTTCATTATCTCAGTAACTACACAACCGATTTTATCCATATTATTATCAGATGAGCGGGCTAGTTAAGAGTAAACTAATGAATTATGATTGAACACGTGGTTTCAAAGTTTGGCTGCCCTATACGTTCTCATTTCATTTCATTATAATCGAACTTAAGCAACCGTTATGTATTAAATTGTTAATGAAACAACGAAAGTCTATTATCTCAAAGATTACGTGACTTATTTGAACATAACTAGTGTCATACGAACGAGTCATCTCTCGAACTTACCAATAACAAACTTCATAACAATTTGATATGTGGCTCAAAAGGAAAAAAACATAAATTCAAAGACTAGTTAAAATTATACCTGCTTTTGTCGATATATGTGGCCTCAACATAAATTAAATGTGGTATGAACGTTCCAAATTCATTGATGCCTTGCGATGTGTTTAAAGTCTGAAAATGCACGACGAATCGGCCATAGGATATGATCAAAGTCAAATAACAAATCGTTTGAAATGATTGGTTTTATCGAAATGACAACATCCTCGACTTTTGGCTTTTGTACATCACCTTAATTCTGAATATATTCATATTGGGTGGTATTCGGTCATTTTCAGCAAATTTCCTGGCATCAATTTGACACCGAAAATACACCGGAGGTATTAAGTTATTTTGGTTGTTTTCCAGAAACTAAAAGTGGTCGTCTTTGAATTTAAAATGGTGTCAAGGGTCAATGTTTGGTTTCTATGCATCATTTTGATTACGGAAATATACATATTGAGTATTATTTGGTCATTTTCGACTGTTTCCTATAAGTTGCCATTTAGTGATTCAAAATGGTGCCTGAGGTCAATTGTTAGCTCCTTGCATCATTCTGGTTCCAGAGATACTCATATTGGATGGTATTTGGTTATTTTAGGCTGTTTTTCACAAACCGGAAGTCGCCATCTTGGATTTCAAAATGGTATTTAAGATAATTTTTGGCCTCTGAGCGTCATTCAGGTTGAAGAAACACCCATATTGTGTGTAGTTCGATCATTTTCGGCTGTTTCCCAGGAACCGGAAGTCGCCAACTTGAGGTCCAAAATGAGGTCTGTGATCGATTTCAGCTGCTGTGTATCATTCTAGATCCGGAGATACTCATGTTAGACGTAAATCGGCCATTTTTGGCTGTTTTCCAGAAACCAGAAGTTGCCATCCTACAATTCATAATGGTGTCTGTAGTCGATTTGTGGCTCCAGTGCATCATTTAGATTCCGGAAATACCCATATTGGGTGATATTTGGTCGTTTGCCGCTGTTTTTCCGAAACCGAAAGTCGCCATCTTAGAATTCAAAATGGTATCTGTGGTCGATTTTAGCTCCTCCTCTTCATTCTTTATCCGGATATTATTATATTGGGTGGAAATCGGCCATTTTTGGCTGTTTGCCAGAAACCGGAAGTTACCATCTTACAATACAAAATGTTGCCTAAGGTCGATTATGGAACATATTTGTTACCACTAAAAACATTCACCTGCCAAATATGGTTCCATTTAGTTGAATAGTTCGCGAGATGTGCAGAAATTTGTGCAGAAACATGTGCTTCTGGAAGAGGGAGGGGCGTCGAACCAATATGGACATATTTGTTACCCTTTAAAACATCCACATGCCAAATTCGGTTTTATAAATGTATGTTTCATTTGTATTGGACGCCTCCCTTCCAGAAAAGGGAGGGGTCTTAAACTATCATAGGAACCTTTATCGGGACCAAAAACTCCTTCATACAAATTTTCACGTCGATCGGTCCGGTAGTTTTCGAACCTATATGGATCAAACAGACAGACAGACCGGACTACATTTTTATATGTATAGATTACAACATCAATATTTTAGAACCTAAAGAGTGAATATACATTTATTGGATTGAAGCGTTCCTGTAAATCTATTTTTACAAATAAAAGTTTGAATGAGAAAGGCTGGGTCTGACCGCTAGGTGGATTAATTTAGGTTTTTTTACCTGGCGTTTCCGTGTGCAATACACAGGTTGCACCTATGGAAGAGTCGCTCCTAGTTACATTAGACATAATGAGTTTGGATCATATAATGAACTCGTAGGTGCGATAATATTTATCATGAACCCGGTACTCGACATCAGCGCATCATTTACCTTAACGATTCCATTCAACATTTAGAAAAGTTTTAAGCTTACAATATTCTTTCTTTCCAGGGTCATTGTTTTTGTTGCAGATGGACTACGCGCTGCTTCTTTTCTGGAGCACCAGGCCAATAGAACAATATTTCTACGGCAAACAGTTTTGTCACAAGGAGTTTTTGGCATATCACATACACGTGTTCCAACCGAATCAAGACCAGGACATGTAGCTCTTTTTGCAGGTACTCTAATGATTGTTTGAACATTGAAATAATAAACCGATAATATGATAGTGTAAATAAATAAATCCAGAGATAAATTTTATCCAGCAACGAAATCATTTTGATAATCATTTTTATATTCTAAATGAACATATATGTTGAATTTTGAATTTATACGTTTTATTTAAAAAATCTCAGTGAAATATTCGGAACGAAATTTAAAATTTGCTCTTACGCTAAATTTCAATATTCAATTCAAGTTATCAATAAATGGCATTAACAAACACAATTGACCTTTTCTAGACTTCAGCTAAGCCTTATAGTTTACGGAGTGTGTTATGACATTTATCTGAAAATTTTTGGAACTAACGATTCTAAATATTTTTGGTTATTATTCGCCCAAATCAAAACATCTCAAGGCATGTTTTTTGGAAAGTTTTCAAGCTTCTTTAGTCAATCCACAGTCGACCACATGTTTGTGATATATGCACCAATCCATACACGATTATATAAAATTTGTTATCATTATGAACAGCAAGACGTTATATCGTCTCGTTATTGCTAGAACTAGATAACTCGAAATCAGTACGACTTGAACTGCCTTGCAGAACGGTCGCATTTTACCAACAGCTCGAGGCTTGTCTTAGACTACCGAGAGATATTGGAAATTTTTCGCTTTCAACAGGTAATCTTTTTTAAAGAGTATCTGTTGAATCGCAAAGCATTTTAAGTTTTAAATTAGTTTATTTGACACGGCACGATACATTTTCTGTTTTACTGAGCCAAGTACAATTCGTTTTAATTCTACGTTAGCAGGGAAAAGAGGGAGGCCTTTTCTTTATTCTCGCGGCCGACTACGAGCTAGTGGGGATTTAAGGTGAGAGGAGGGGAGATACAATTTTGACTTAAAACTATTTTGGAACTTTGTTTTTCAACTGGTAGAGCAATTGTATTCTTGTTTGTTGTGGGTTCAAAATATTTGTGTAAGCATGGTTGCGGGCTCTTCGTTTCCGTGTCTTCAGCATAGCATATTTGTATCCTTAATCTGACAAATAGACAAAGAAAATTTTAAATTTTAATGTCAGCGTTTTTCAGAAAGCAGTATAACTGTGTCATGTACTGGAGATCACCGCTTCCCAGAATGTCTCTAACGGGTACGTTCGGTTGTTTTCCTCGGGCCCGAAGGGAATCTATAAGCTCGGACCTAACACCACAGTATTCGGTACACGACCAAACAACATGCTCGATGTCATGGTAGCCATCGCCACAAACGCAGTGATTACTGTCTACAAGCCCTATACGAAAGAGATGCGTGTTTAACGTGTAGTGATTGGACATAAGTCTAGACATCACGCGAATGAAGTCCCGACCTACATCCAACCCCTTGAACCATGCTTTCGTCGATACCTTAGGAAAAATGGAATGTAGCCACCGTCCCAGTTCATCTGAGTTCCATGATGATTGCCAACTGTTGAGTGTTCTCTGACGCAAAATGCTATAAAATTCATCATAAGCAATTGGTCTTTCATAAATATCGCCATCAATAGCACCCACCTTAGCTAAAGAGTCAGCCTTTTCGTTACCCGGAATCGAGCAATGAGAAGGGACCCACGCTAAGGTAACCCGGTAATTTTTATCTGTTAAAGCACTTAAAAACCACCGTATTTTCCCCAGGAAATACGGGGTGTGCTTCACAGGCTTCATCGATCGCAGAGCCTCAATGGCACTGAGACTGTCTGTGAAGATGAAGTAGTGGTCTGTGGGTAGGGTTTCGATGATTCCAAGAGAGTACTGAATAGCAGCAAGTTCTGCGACGTACACGGAAGCAGGAGCATCGAGTTTGTAGGAGGCGGTAAAATTTTCGTGGAAAACACCGAAGCCAGTGGACTCATCTAGATTAGATCCGTCAGTGTAAAACCTTTTATCATAACTAACATGTTTGAACTTATTCGAAAAAATCTTAGGGATCTCTTGGGGTCGCAATTGATCCGGGATACCAGAAATGTCTTGTTTCATGGTGGTGTCGAAAAATATAGCATTATTAGAAGTATCTAAAAGTGCGACATTGGAGGAATCGTATGAAGAAGGATTAATATCTTGAGCCATATAGTCAAAATATAAAGTCATAAATCTGGATTGAAATTGAAGGTCGACCAACCTCTCGAAATTTTTAATTACTAATGGGTTCCTAACTGTGCATCGAATTAGCAACCGGTAAGAGAGATTCCAAAAACGATGTTTCAACGGAAGAATACCCGCTAACACTTCAAGACTCATCGTATGGGTCGACTGCATGCAACCCAAGGCAATACGCAAACAACGATATTGTATTCTCTCTAATTTTATAATGTGCGTGTTCGCGGCGGAGCGGAAGCAGAAACAGCCGTACTCAAGAACTGACAATATCGTTGTTTGGTAAAGCCTTAGAAGGTCTCCTGGGTGGGCTCCCCACCAGGTTCCGGTAATCGTACGAAGAAAATTAATCCTCTGTTGGCATTTTCGTGTCAGATACCTAATATGACAAGCCCAGGTGCATTTAGAGTCGAACCAGACCCCGAGATATTTAGCGACTAAAACCTGAGAGATCGTTTTACCCGTTAGTAGGAGCTGCAGCTGAGCTGGGTTATGCTTCCTAGAAAAAACGACCAACTCAGTTTTCTCCGGAGAGAATTCGATACCCAGCTTAAGAGCCCATTCAGACAAATTGTCTAAGGTATCTTGCAATGGTCCTTGCAGATCGCTAGCCTCGCTACCAGTAATGGATACAACGCTATCGTCTGCAAGTTGCCTTAGCGTGCATGAATTTGCAAGACATTCATCGATGTCATTGACGTAAAAATTATATAAGAGAGGACTTAAACATGAGCCCTGGGGAAGGCCCATGTAACTAATTCGGGAAGTTGTCGAATCGCCATGTGAGAAATACATATGCTTTTCTGACAACAGATTGAGCAAAAAGTTATTCAAATTTAGTGAAAGTCCCTGCGAATGAAGTTTCGCGCTTAAAACTTCTACAGAGACAGAGTCAAAAGCCCCCTTAATATCCAAGAACGCAGAAGCCATTTGCTCTTTTCGAGCAAATGCGAGTTGAATTTCAGTAGAAAGCAACGCTAGGCAATCGTTCGTCCCTTTGCCCCGGCGAAAGCCAAATTGAGTATCTGAAAGTAAACCGTTTGTTTCGACCCATTTGTCTAACCGTAAGAGGATCATTTTCTCCATTAATTTCCGGAGGCAAGAGAGCATTGCAATCGGCCTATATGAATTGTGATCAGAGGCAGGTTTCCCGGGTTTCCGAATAGCAATGACTTTTACCTCCCTCCAGTCATGCGGAACAATATTTAGCTCAAGAAACTTGTTGAACAAGTCCAACAAGCGTCTTTTTGCAGAGTCGGGTAGATTCTTCAACAGGTTGAATTTTATTCTATCTAACCCTGGAGCCTTATTGTTGCACGACAGGAGAGCCATTGAAAATTCTAACATCGAAAATGGAGGCTCTTCCGTAGTTACTATAAACGCGTCGCGAAAGGTTTTCTGTTCCGGTACAGAGTCCGGACAGACCTTTTTGGCAAAATCGAGTATCCAGCGATCTGAATACTCCTCACTCTCATTCGAAACGTCACGGTTCCGCATGCGCCTGGCGGTATCCCAAAGAGTGCTCATCGCTGTTTCCCTCGACAACGCGTTTACGAACCGCCGCCAGTACCCGCGTTTTTTCGCCTTTACTAAGCTCTTCATCTGCCTGCCCAGTGCCTCGTACTTTCGTAGTAGGTTGACAGTGCCGTACTCCCGGTAGTCCTTATACGCCGCGGACCTTCGCGCGTACAGCTCAGAGCACTCTTTGTCCCACCATTTGTTGGGAGGGCGTTGTCTAATCGTTACCCCGGGTATCGGTTTCGTCTGAGCTTGCGTCGCGGCGTCGATTATCAAGCCAGCTAAGAACGCGTATTCTTCCTCCGGAGGAAGTTCCTCGTGAGTCTCGATAGATTCCGCTATAATAGACTCATAACGCTTCCAATCAATATTACGTGTAAGGTCGTAGGAAATATTGATTGGGTTCGGGGGAGTTGAACCATTAGCAATTGATATAACGATTGGAAGATGATCACTACCGTGGGGATCGTTGATTACTTTCCACTGGCAATCTAACGCTAGTGATGTCGAGCAGAGGGATAGGTCAAGCACGCTTTCACGTGCTGGAGGATTAGGTACGCGTGTCGCTTCCCCAGTATTCAAAACTGTCATATTGAAGTCGTCGATCAAGTTACAGATTAAAGAAGATCGGTTGTCGTCGTACAGCGACCCCCATAGCGAACAGTGAGAGTTAAAATCTCCCAAAATCAAAAAAGGTGCGGGAAGCAATTCTGCTATATCAAGGAGTTGCTTCTGTTCAATCCGCGCGGATGGGGGAATATATAACGAAACAAGGCAAAGGTCTTTTCCATTCATATTCGTTTGAATGGCAACAACTTCAATATTCGAGATCGAGGGGAGGTCAATTCTGAAAAAAGAATAGCACTTTTTGATCCCTAAAAGTACCCCTCCACCGTGTGAGTCTCGATCTCGACGAATGATGTTAAAATCGTGGAAATTAAGTTGGTCATTTGAATTGAGAAAAGTTTCACAAAGCGCGAACGCATCACAATTGTATGTGTTTATCAAATGTGAAAATAAATCAAATTTGGGGATGATACTTCTGCAGTTCCACTGTATCACAGTGACAAAATTCCTAACCTCTTTCAACGAATTAGTCATCGAAAGATACGATAGCTGAAATGAGGGGCCAAGTTGCTGTGAGTTGCTTCAAATAGGTTTTCACTGTTGGGAGAAGGGCAAGAAGAATGTTTTGAAGGGGATCTGGTATGTTGAATGTTTTAAATATCCAGTCCACAATATCAGAGAATTTTATGAACCCTGTTTCTTTTATGTCTTCTGATCGAGAAATGGGTGCCCGAGGGGTTTTTGGTGCCCCAGGAAGCGGTGGGTACTCCTGGTTTGATTTGAAATTAAAACCGGGGGGTACTTGCTTCGGTTTTTCTTCACCACTTCCTTTTTGTGTTGTCTTATTGGTCATTCCGCTAGGGGTTATCTTACGACCTTTACGAGAAAGATTAGGAGAGTTGAGCATTCTCCTCTTCCTAGATCCCTCTGGCAAGGCATAGGAACACCCTTCGACGGGATCGTCAGATGTACCCTCATCGGTTGGCAAAAAGGAAAAGATGTTTCCTGTCGAGGGTGGCTCAGCCCTCTTAAGCATTTCTGCAAAAGAGCGCTTTGATCGTTCCTTAAGGGAACGCTTAATTTTTTCCTCGCGCTGTTTGTACGCGGGACATGCCGGAAGGTCATGCCGAGTTCCCTCGCAATAAAGACACTTTTCAGTATCCCCACTGCAAGCGTTCTCAGCATGATTGCCTCCGCACTTGCTACAGCGTGCCTTGTTGCAGCAGTAGGTGGCTGTGTGACCTAACTGCTTACAGTTTTGGCAATGCATGACCCGCGGTACGAACAGGCGTACAGGTAGACGAACCCTGTCCAAGCGGACGTAGTTCGGCAGCGCGGATCCGGCGAATGTTACTCGGAAGGAATCCGAAGGGAGGAATTTCTTCTTCCCTTCTTCGATGGATACTGAATGCAATTGCTTGCAATCCAGTATCTTTACACTTTGCATCAAGGGGTTTTTAAAGCAGCCAACTCCATGACGCAAAATGTCATCGACAGTGAGATTCCCCTCGGTAACCACACCGTCGATTTCTACATCCTTGGCAGGGATGTACACGCGATACTCTCTCGTGAAGAGCTCGTAGCCAGCAATTTCGTTTGCTTGCTTCAAGCTACTCACGACAACTCGCAGTTTGTTCGGCCTCACCTTCGTAATCTCGGTTACGGCCGAAAAATGTTTTGCCAGGTCTTTGCCAATTTGGATAATATTCAATGGCTTCTTTATGGGCCGGAAAAAAACAACGTAGGGACCGCCAGCGGCATCTGGGTAAGCTTTTACCCGTACCTCCGGTACTCTTGGTACAGGACTTGGCAAAGGGGAGGGCACAGGGGAAGGTAGGGGTGTGCTGATGGGAGAAATTTCAATTTCTTCCCCGTTTGTTTCCACCTCCAGGAAAAGTTGCACCTGCATGTCGTCCATTTTGCGGGAGCGTTACGCTCTACCGCACACAAACGATAAATATTCGAATATGGGGGGGGTTCAAGTAGTTGATGTTAAATTTTAAAAACAATTTTTCAATCTACAATGGATCAAATAAAAAAAAAGACAGTAATACTAATACTAATAACAATAGTAATAATAATAATAATAATAATAATTATAGTAATAGTATTAATAATAACAATAATAATATCAATAATAATATTAATAATAATATTATAACATAGTAATAATATTGATAATAATAGTAAAAATTCTAAAGGTAATACTTCACCGAACGTCTAAGTCACGACCTCACGGCTGATAGTAGGATTAATCGAGCGTCTCCGCAGAACAAACAATGACGATCCAGCTTCGTGTTGAGACACAGTGGCCGTGTCCTACACGCGACCTTGTAGATGCCACTTGTAGTTGACTTCCACTCGCTCGATCGTATGATGGTCCGTGCTGCTAGCGGGGTAACAGCGGTGCGGGAGAATTATTCTTGCTGATATATCAGCTGCGTATCGAATCACTGGCGGGGTAGCCTGCCCCTACCAGTGTGCAGATGTTTCTGCCGATATATAACAGTCTATTGTTATTGCGCAGCACGAGAACTAATCGACAAAAAAACACCCGTACGATAACTCGTGTATTGTTATTTTGCGAACTCAAACGGAGATAAACAATTTGCGTCTAATCGAGACGAAAGCAAAACAACGAAATGAATCGCAAAGCATTGAATTTGTTTGTAACGTTTAACGAGCGATTAATGTGTAATTTTGTGTTGACAAAATTTATGTAAAGTGAAACTTGTCCTGAAATGCCAGGACGAACCGAAAAAGCTCACTTTGATGCGGCTACGAGGAAACGTGAGGCTTCTCCTCCGAGTGATTCAGAAAGCAATAGGTATGAAATTCTTTCTACTCTAGGGGATCAAGAATTTGAAATTTCTCATTCTGAGCAAAATGGCGGTATGAAGAAAGCTAAAGTTCCACCTATTGTGGTAATCGTTGCAAATTTTAAAGCTTTTCGTTCAGAACTTCCATCATTTCTTTCTGATGTGAAAGTTAATTTTCAAATTGGCTACCGAGGCGAAATTCGTATTTTGGCCGAATCTTCTGAAGGCCATAAACATCTATTACAGTATTTGAATTTTATACCTATGATGCCAAAAACGAGAGACCGTTTAAGGCTATTTTGAAAGGTCTTTCAAATGACCAAACTATTGATGAAATTAAAGATTGTTTGACAGAATTACTTGGTTTTTCCCCCAACCAAGTAATTTTGATGAAACGTAAATCAACGGTTAGCGACATGGCAAAGGCAAACGTGCCTCTTAACACCTACACAAATTCACGTACAGAGACTTGTCAAATAAAAATGTGTGCTTCTCTTGTTGGCACACACGACAGCCAGTCAAAACATGAATAACACCGGCAACGCTGGTTGGCGATGTCAAATTTCGACCAACGGGAAGGAAAAAAAGTTTTATTTTGATCGTGCGCTACTTGTTTTTATTAAATCTGAGTATTTCGTTTGTTATAACTAGTTCCAGTGTAAGTAAAAAAACTTGACCGTTTGTGCCTCTCCGGGGGAATATAGTCGAACGGTCAGACTCAGTTTTTTTGCTGCTGCGATTGCGGATTTTTGTTCGCGTAATGTTTGTGGATGCAAATTAACTTACACGTAGGGAATCCAGCGAACAATTTGGACACTAAATCCAGTCGTTTTCTGGAAGGTACCGTTCATATGAAGGCATATTGCGAATAACCCTTTACTGTCGATTATTATGGATTTCTGACGATGTTCGAGGATGTATCCGGGTTCGGAGCACGGCATTGGCGCTGGTGTCGACTGCATGGTCATGTCCTTCGCTATTGGACCTAGCCTGACGATGAAAAACGCAAGCCTCCGATCGGAAGTATCGATTTGCAGAAGTGCTGCACTCAGAAAGTAACTATTGCACCTAGACTGGTGTGCTCTCGATGGAACAAATTATTATTAGAATTTCGAAAATCAAAAGAAAGAATTATCAGTTCCCGTTACACTCTACTAGAAATTTGGAAAATAAATATTGAAATTCAGTCCGCGCAAATATATATTTCGACTGTGACATACAGTCTTACTCAGTGCTTATGTGGACTGGTATAGAGCAAAGCGTAAATCCTGTTTTTCATTTGTAGTAAGTAAAAATGAAAATTTAGCACTCTTAATTGGAGTTAGGTAGGGATTTATGCGGTCGATTGTTTACCGTACCATGTCTGGGGTTTTTGGTAAGCAGATTGAATAGCCATGAGGGGTGATTACCTGCGTCTTTGTTGAGAAGCGTGCATGCGTGTTGTTTTTAAATTTCTAAACTTTCAGCTACGTCTAATTTCCATAAATTATTTACGGGGCGGAGCATGTGAATGTTATCCGAAGTTAGTGGATGTTCCTCGTTAAAAATATGTTCAGCCTTTTTTGATTTGAAAAGGTGTGGTTTAGCATTTTTTGAAACTGAAACTAAAACGTATCCCTAGGTTAGGTTTAGTTTGTCCAATGTAAACCATATCACAGTGACTGCATGTAATTTTATAAATTCCAGCTTTGTTCAGGGTATCAATAGGTTCTTTGGTAGACCCCAATTTTGTTTTGAGTTGGGTATTTCTACAAGTGTAGACAATATCCATCCCAAATTTCCTTAATTTTGAACGAAGTGGGCGTGTCAAGTTAACGTCATATTCAACGGCTACCCTTTTCAGATTTTTTGTTTTCGGGTTGAGTATTGTAAAAGATTTCCGAAATTAAGCACGCTTCTTTTTATCGTAGTTATTAAAACGTGGTTATTTTGTCTATATTGATGTTTGGAAAATTATTAGTTCGAACGTCCCAAGCAGCTGAAGATTAGTGTGTTTATTTTTTAAATAGAGGGATACTCAGAATTTATATTGTGTGTTCTGTCACAAACGGTGACATCAGACTATTACATACATTTTAAATTTCATTATAATAATACAGTTGAAGCCCTCTATTACGACAACTTATATAGCGACAAATCTCTCTATAGCGACATTCTCAATGATCCCTTCTGCTTCATATTCAGAAAAATTATTCGTTTTATTGCGACATTTCTCTATAACGACGGTCCCTTGCGATGTCGCTATACAGCGATTCGACTGTAGTTTATAGGTCTACTTGTCCAAACCTAATCTTACATCTATCTTACTGACTATGATTGAGAATTGCAACAAATTTTTTTTAGAACTTATTTGATATATTTTTTAATGTCTCCACATTAGTAAGCCTATGTACAGAGGTCAAAATAAGTAGGATAGGCCAGTGCCGGTAGGCATGTCAAACCTGCTAATATTTTTATGGCTTTGGTAATTGGTTACCTGCTAAAAATGCTTATTTGCATGATTGGCATCGATGAAAAAAAACCTAAATTAATCCACCTAGCGGTCAGACCCAGCCTTTCTCATTCAAACTTTTTTTTGTAAAAATAGATTTACAGGAACGCTTCAATCCAATAAATGTATATTCACTCTTTAGGTTCTAAAATATTGATGTTGTAATCTATACATATGAAAATGCAGTCCGGTCTGTCTGTCTGTCTGATCCATATAGGCTCGAAAACTACCAAACCGATCGACGTGAAAATTTGTGTGTAGGGGTTTTTGGTGCCGATAAAGGTTTCTATGATAGTTTGAGACCCCTCCCCCTTCTGGAAGAGAGGGGTCCCATACAAATGAAACATAAATTTCTGCACAATTCAAGAACAAACCAAGCAAATGAAACCGAATTTGGCATGTGGATGTTTTAAGGGATAACAAATATGTCCATAATAGTTGGACGCCCCTCCCTTTTCTGGAAGGGAGGGGTTCCATACAAATGAAACACAAATTTCTGCATATCTCGAGAACTAATCAACTAAATAGAACCAAATTTGGTTTTTGGTGGTAAAAAATATGTCCATAATGTTTTGACACCCCTCCTTCGTTTGGCTGGGATGGGTGCCATACAAATGAAACACAAATTTCTGCACATCTCGAGAGCTAACCAACTAAATGGAACCAAATTTGGCAGGTAAATGTTTTTAGAGGTAACAAATATGTGCGTAATGGTTTGACACCCCTCCCTTTTCTATAAGGGAGGGGTCCCATACAAATGAAACACAAATTTCGCACACTTCAAGAACCAATCAAGAAAATTCAACAAAATTTGGTATGTGATTGTTTTTAGAGGTAACAAATATGTCCATAATGGTCCGACGCCCCTCCTTCTTCTTTAGCACATGTTTCTGCACAAATTTCTGCACATCTCGCAAACTCATCAACTAAATGGAACCATATGCCATAAGCCATTATGAAATCCAAAATGGCGACTTCCGGTTTCGGAAAACAGCGGAAAACGACCAAATACCACCCAACATGGGTATTTCCGGAATCGGAATAATGCACTGGAGCCACAAATCGACTTCAGACAACATTTTGAATTGTAAGATTGCAACTTCCGGTTTCTGGAAAGCAGTCTGAAATGGACGATTCCCGTTAAATATGAGTATCTCCGGAACCAGAAAGATGCACAGAAGCTAAAAATTGATCACAGACACAACCTTGAATTTTAAAATGGTGACCTCCGGTGTCTAGCAAACAGCCGGAAATGACCAAATACCATTCAATATGAATGTTTTCGGAACCAGAATAACGCACAGATGACAGAAATTGATTTCACAGGCAATTTTAAATTCCAAAATGACGACTTTCGGTTTCTGAAAAACAGCCCAAAGTGACCAAATACCACCCAATATGAGTATCTCCGGAGCCAGAATGTTGCAAGAAGCTAAAAATTGATCTCAGACACCATCATGAATTGTAGGATGGCAACTTCTGGTTTTTGGAAAACAGCCAAAAATGGCCGGATTCCGTCTAACATGAGTATCTTCGGATCTAGAATGATACACAGCAGCTGAAATCGACCACAGACCCCATTTTGGATTCTAGGCTGGCGACTTCCGGTTCCTGGGAAACAGCCGAAAATGTCTAATAACACCCAATATGGGTGTTTCTCCAACCAGAATTACTCTCAGAGGCCAGAAATTATTTTAAATACCATTTTGAAATCCAAGATGGCGATTTCCGGTTTGTGAAAAACAGCCTAAAATAACCAAATACCATCCAATATAAGTATCTCTGGAACCAGAATAATGCAATGAGCTAACAATTGACCTCAGGCACCATTTTTAATTGCTAAATGGCAACAGTCGAAAATGACCGAATAATACTCAATATGGATATTTGCGTAATCGAGATGATGCATAGAAACCAAACATTGACCCTGGACACCATTTTGAATTCAAAGACGACCACTTAAAGATTCTGGATTTCCGGTGTCAGATTGATGCCAGATAATCTGCTGATAATGACCGAATACCACTCAATATGAATATATTCAGAATTGAGGCAATGTACAGACGCCAAAAGTCGAGGATGTTGTCATTTCGATAAAACCAATCATTTCAAACGATTTGTTATTTGACTTTGATCATATCCTATGGCCGATTCGTCGTGCATTTGCAGACATTAAACACATCGCAAGGAATCAATGAATTTGGAACGTTCAAGTTGCACGATACCACATTTAAATTATGTTGAAAAAGTTGATGTTCAAAAAGTCATGTAATCTTTGAGATAATAGACTTTCGTTGTTTTATTAACAATTTAATACATAACGGTTGCTTAAGTTCGATTATAATCAAATGAAATGGGAACGTATAGGGCAGCCAAACTTTAAAACCACGTGTTCAATCATAATTCTATCAATCAATCATAATTAAATCAGTTAACCCTTAACTAGCCCGCTCATCTGATAATAATATTGATCAAATCGGTTGTGTAGTTTCTGAGATAATGAAGTTTCGTGATTTTCACATTTCGGTACATTACAAACGAAGTTACAGTTCGATTACAGTAAAATTCAATAGAGTGTTATGGAGCAGCTAGACTTATCAATTGACACTAATTTTGTAGAAATCGGGTCAGTCATCTCTGAGAAAAGTGAGTGAGTTTAAGTAGTCTTCGGAATACGTTCCTTTTCATAGCTGAATTTCACATTGGGGCTTGTTACGGGAGCCACTTCACGGTGAGATGACAACCGTAATAGGCACGGTGAAAGTGATTCCCATTTTATTTGTACGCGTTTTTTTTCACCGTGAGATTTTTTCACTTCGTTCTCACCGTAAGGTGACACCCGCAATCAACCCCATTTTTAAACATAACAGGCAAAGTAATAGTCCGATTGCAAGACAAATCAATAAATATCATAGAATGATATAAAAATATCACTGATTTTATGAAAATCGGTCAAGCCATCTCTGAGAAATATGAGTGAGATTGAACAGTCTCCAGAACACGTTTCTTTTCATAACTTTAGAACCACAGGTCCAAATTTTATAAATTTCAAAAGTTAAGGGTATTTCAGGTAGCCCGTTCATTTGAAACCAATTTTGTTCAAATCGGATGTGTAGTTTTAGATATAATGATGTTTCATGAATTTTGCATTTTGATACAAAACCTCTAAACTAAAAATCCGATTATAATACAATTTCATAGGGTCTTATGGTAGTTGCCCCATTTGCAATTAATTTCATGAAAATCGGACTCTGAAAAAAGTGAGTGAGAATAAAAATCTGCACATACACACACACACACACATACAGGAAATGCTCAGCTCGTCGAGCTGAGTCGAGTGATATATGTCATTCGGCCCTTTGAAGCACTTTTATACTTTTGGTTTTGCAAGTGATTGCTATACCCATGGGCGCAACTAAGGAAAATTTCCAGGGGGGGGGCTAGTTTTCATACATTTTATTTGAAAAAAGAGAAAAAAAGAGTTAAAATGCGCAAATTTGATAACGCATAAAATAGTGTCGTAACAGTAGAAAAAAATCACTTCAATCGGGATTGAATCTCCAAAGATGTATTGTATATCTTGACCACAGCGTTTACGCCAACCTCTTTCAGCAACACTGATTCGATATTGAGGAGAGCTAGGTTTGGTAAACGGCTGGGCAGTGCGTACCAACAATACACTCGTACCAACTGGCCAGCCAGCATAAAATAGACCCTAGTGTGGTCCAAGGCATAATGCCATATCCTTACTTTTACGGAGTACCGACTGGAGTACAAGTAACCAAGGGAAGATCGGTGAACCGGTGGAAACTTGGTCGTATGTTGACAGGAAAGGGGTAGCTGTGCTCCTTGGATAGGGGCGGCTTAAACAGCGACTGATCCGAAGCGGACTGTTGAGTTCAACAATAGCGAATTTATTCCACCAGCTCACCTCGTTTTGACCTGGAAGCAACCTAACTACTGTCAAAACTCTTCTTTATTCGCTCGATATTGGCCTAGTATTGACCTGGCGTGCTGCCCGAAGCGCACAGTAGAATTTGTCAGCTTCAACCCGCCACCGCACGTGCTTAGTTCTTAAACAATAACCCAACACGGCAGCCTTGTCGCGAGACTAGGCATCACAGCCCTAGTAAAGCAACATGCTAAAATCAAGTCTAGTGCGACGAAGCAAAATGTTGACGATGTATCTGATACCGGTAGTCCTCTGCGGAATCGATAACACCCTTGGAGTTTCCGAACGCAAGGTGCTACGGACTATCTAGGGTGGAATAAAGACGGACGAAGGATAATGACGACAGTGCATGAGTCATGAACTGCACGCGCTGCTTGAAGAGAACCCCATTGGCGAAAGTCGAAAGGTTGCGTTTGGCCGGTCACGTCGTAAGAATGCCGGGCGACAACCAGATCGAAAAAGACTTGCGGGTGATGAGTCTCTGGATCGTCTGGGAAACTGGCGAAACACAGCCCAAATGCTTGATGCTCTGATATGAAGTATGGAATGTATTTATATTGAATACAATCATTCTCTGGAAAATTCTAGGGGGGGGTCTTCAAACTTTCAAGGGGGCTGAAGCCCCCCTCCTAGCCCCCCGTAGTTGCGCCCATGGCTATACCTTTCTAGGAGAAAGGCAAAACATTTCTGAAGCGAATGTTTCATCAAGATCGATTCCTGAAAGAACTCATCGAGAAATGGCTATATTGCATCCGGAAATCCCCAGAGGAACCTGTATCAGGGGACCTTATCATTTGTGCATAAAATCCATCTTCAGAATTTTCCATCAAGAATCTTTCATATCAGGCATACTTTCAAATATAGGCGTCAATGGCCACTTTCGGAATAACCTGCATGCCCCGAAGGAACTCGTAATGGGAGAATTTACATTTCTGCAACAAAATATAGCATGCGACACCTCTATCTTCAGGAATCATCCAAAAGACATTTTTCCATAACGTACTTTTGTCTTCCGGGTCATAGTAACGGTACAAACTCCGTTCTGTTTAGGCAGTTCGTTTTGGCAGTTTTCTCGTCGTTCCTTCAAACAATTCTTAACAACCTTCAAAAGGAAAGTATTATGGATTTTTGTTACCGGTGAGGACAACAGATATTAGTCATCATTCCGTTCCGAACGCTCGGCAACAATGGACGCATTGAGTGGTTGTCTCGCTATAAAATCGCTACTGTATAGAAGAAGTCGAAAAAAGCATTGCTTACTCGGTCGCGTCTCAAGGAGTGCGAAGTGCTGTGTTAAGGTAGACTGATAATCCGCAGTGAAGGTCATCCTACTATTGTGCTATAGCTGTGTCGCTGCGAAGCTGCCCGTTTGCAGCACCGAAAGACTCGGTGATTGTGGTGTTAATTAGGTGATTTATCACATTTAACGATATGACATTAGATGAGAATGCCTGTCAAACCGCTATAAGCCAAATCATTTCATTTTTAGATGCCTAAAATTTACAAAAAATCACAGCAAAAGGATGTTCTCCTCAAACCCACTATTTTTGCTCTAAAAATACCGATGGTGATCTTAAATATAATTAGTCCGAACTATTCCCATACACGTCTGTAGATATAAAGGTGGGCCAAAGTAAAAATTTGGTGGACCAAAATATGTTTTTAGTACTTCGTAGAAATTTGGACATTTCTAGAATATTTTTCAATATATTGCATTGTTGAACGGTGTATATAAAAATAGACACTTAGCTTTTAACACTGGTATAATAGAGTAGGTATTTATGTTGAAAAATTGCGTTTGTTTTTAATGAACTGTGCGAACACTTCCCAAAGCTGGCCAAAATACCCTCGTTACCCTACTAACAGGTCAACTCGCACGCGACCAATTGATATTCCGTATGACCTTACACGGAATATCAATTGGAAGTTATACGAGGAAATGATTTTAGAAGCTGTCGATTCGATTCCACATCATCACCCACTTGAAGAATACAACCTCCTCGCGGGCTTGATTCTCGACGCCGCGTTGCAAGCCCAAACGAAGAAATGTCCCGGCGTAACAATCAAAGGACCGCCTCCCACTCCGTGGTGAGACAAAGAGTGCTCCGATGTCTACACGCAAAGATCCGACAGATATTCAGCTGGCGTATGCTCGCAAAGAACAAATGGCGTCAGCGTTCTTGGACATTAAGAAGAATTTTGATTCCGTTTCAATTGGCATTCTTTCGGGTAAACTTCACCGACAAGGATTTCCACCAATTTTAAACAATATTTTGCATAATTTGTTGTCCGAAAAGCATATGCATTTTACGCATGGCGATTTGGCAACTTTTGCATTAGCTACATGGATCTTCCCCAGGGCTCATGTTTAAGCCCCCTTCTTTACAATTTTTATGTGAATGACACCGACGAATGTCTGGCAAATTCATGCACGATAAGACAACTTGCAGGCGACAGCGTGGTCTCTGTTACAGGAGCCAAAGCTGCCGATTTGCAAGGACCATTGCAAGATATCTTGGACAATTTGTCTGCTTGGGCTTTACAGCTAGGTATCGAATTCTCTCCGGAGAAGACTGAGATAGTAGTTTTTTCTAGGAAGCATGAACCTGCTCAGCTCCAGCCACAATTAATGGGTAAAACGATTTCTCAGGTTTTAGTACACAAGTATCTTGGTGTCTGGTTCGACTCAGAAGGCACTTGGGGTCGTCACATTAGGTATCTGATGAAAAACGTCAACAAAGAGTGAATTTGCTTCGTACAATAACCGGATCATAGTAGGGAGCCCACCCAGGAGACCTTATAAGGCTTTACCAAACAACGAAATTATCTGTGATTGAGTACGGGTGTTTCTGCTTCCGCTCCGCAGCAAACACACATTTGATCAAACTGGAGCGAATACAATATCGTTGTTTGCGTATCGCCTTAGGTTGCATGCAGTCGACCCATACGATGAGTCTGGAGGTCTTCACTGGAGTTCTACCATTGAAAAACCGCTTCTGGAGCCTGTCTTCTCTTATTCTTATCAAATGTTAGGTCTTGAACCATCCTGTGATTGGAAATTTTGAAATGTTAATCGAAGTTAATTCTCAAACCCGTTTTATGACATTGTATTTCAAACACATGTTCCAGAATATTAACATTTCTTCGAATATTCCAAATCGTGTCAACTTATTAAATACTTCTGATTCTACTGTGTTTTTCGATACATCCATGATAGAAGAAACTCGTGGAATCCCGGATCATTCATGCGTGCAGCAGATTCCCAAAATTTTTTCCAATAAATATCGTAACATCAACTGCGATAATATGTTCTACACTGACGGATCACTTCTCGAGGGGTCCACTGACTTCGGTATCTTCAATAACAATTTAACCGTCTCCCATATGCTCGATAATCCTGCTTCTGTTTACGTCACAGAATTAGCTGCAATTCAGTACACCCTAAGGATTATCGAAAAAAGGCCCATGGACCATTATTTCATCTTTACGGACAGTCTCAGTTCTATTGAGGCTCTCCGATCAATGAAAGATGTTGAGCACTCTCCGTATTTCCTGGGGAAAATACGGGAACATTAGAGTGCTTCATCTGAAAAATCTGCTCAGATTACCTTAGTGTGGGTCCCTTTGCACTGCTTGATACCGGGCAATGAGAAAGCGGACTTTTTGGCCAAGGTGGGCGCAACAAACGGTGAAATTTTTGAAAGACCAATTGCTTTTAATGAATTTTTCGCACTTGTACGTCAGAATACGATCTTCAGTTGGCAAAATTCTTGGACCAGAAGGGAACTGGGAAGGTGGTTACATTCCATTATCCTCAAGGTATCGACGAGCCCGTGGTTCAAGGGGTTGGATGTAGGTCGAGATTTCATTTGCGTGATGTCTCGGTTTATGTCCAATCACTATAGATTTGATGCGCATCTCCGTCGTATTGGGCTCGGGCAAAGTGGTATCTGTGCCTGTGGTGAAGGTTATCACGACATAGAGCACGTTGTTTGGTCATACCCCGTACACCGTGACGCCAGGTCGAAATAAATTACTTCCCTCCGGGCCGAGGGTAGAGGACCAGCTGTTCCTGTTCGTGATGTCCTGGCGAGTCGTGACCTTCCCTACATGTCCCTTATATACATTTTCCTGAAATCAATCCATGCTCCAGTCTAGTCCCATTCCTTTCAACCCACATTCAACAAAATGGCAAGAACACGTCGTAGACCTCGACTTTGGAATCAGCAACTGAATCCCACACGAATCCGCCAGGGCCTGAGAACCCGAGGCCTTCCGGGATATCTTGGCACAGCGGCACACACTATATGGCTACCTGAACACCAACGAACAACAAAAACGAACCATAACCAGCAACTAGACCCTGCACAATACCTACAGGATCCGAGGATTACAAGCCCCTGGCCCAGCTCATAACATCGTGGCTCAGCAGAACAATCGCAATCGCAGTAGCAAAAAAGCTGAGTCTGACCGTTGTGTGACCGACTATATTCCTCCGGAGAGGCACGAACGGTCAAGTTTTTTTCACTTACACGGGAACTAGTTATAACAAACGAAATACACAGATTTAATAAAAACAAGTAGCGCACGATCAAAATAAAACTTTTTTTCTTTCCCATTGGTGCTATTAATGTTTTGACTGGCTGTCGTGTATGCCAAAAAGAGAAGCACACATTTTTATTTGACAAGTCTCTATACGTGAATTTGTGTAGGTGTGAAGAGGCACGTTTGTCTTTGCCATGTCAATGACAGCAGTCGCCAACCGTTCCCAACGGCTAAAATAGAAATAGTTCTATTTTTTACAACAACAACAAGCGACGCACGGTCGACCGCTGTGCTCTGATTGGTCGGAAAAGAACGGAACGGTAGCGGTCGACTGCTGCAGCGGCTAGTCTGATACAGGCTTGATACTGACTTTATGGGACAACAAGACCTTTCATTTGCAAATAATTTCATGAAAATCGGTCAGAGGTGTTCTCGGCTTCCAACAAAGCGAGTATCATGTCAACATATTCCCATACAAAATCAGTAATTGATCTGCATTTGGATGCGACCTGCGCTATTATTGTCTAAAAAACCTAAATTAATCCACCTAGCGGTCAGACTCAGCCTTTCTCATTCAAACATATTATTTGTAAAAATAGATTAACATGAATGCTTAAATCCAATAAAGGTATATTCACTCTTTGGGTTCTAAAATATTGATGTTGTAATTGAAGCATAAAATATGAAATTTGATGTAATGTTAGTGCTTAAGAAATAGCGAAATAAAATAAATGACTCTTAATTTCGAACAATTTAATCACGAGCGATACCGGGAACCTTCAAATAGTACGATACCACATTTAAATCATGTTGAGGCCATATGCATTGTTCAAAGCAGGTATGGTTTTGAATAGTCTTTGAATTTCTTTTATTTCCAAAACTTTTGAACCACATATCAAATTGTTATGAAATTTGTTATTTGTAAATTTGAGAGATGACTCGTTTGTATGACACTAGTTATGTTGAAATAAGTCATGTAATCTTTAAAATAATAGACTTTCGTTGTTTTTTTAACAATTTAATGCATAACGGTTGCTTAAGTTTGATTACAATCAAATGAAAAGGGAACGTAAAGGGCAGCCAAACTTTGAAACCACGTGTTCAATCAAAATTCATCAGTTAACCCTTAATTAGCCCGTTCATCTGATATCAATATTGTTCAAATCGGTTGTGTAGTTTCCAAGCTAATGAAGTTTGAGTGATATCAAATAGTCTCCAGAACACGTTTCTTTCCATAACTTCTGAACCACAAGTTCAATCTTCATGAAATTCAAAAGTTAAGGGTTTTTTAGGTAACCCGTTCATTCGAAATTAATTTTGTTCAAATCGGTTGTGTAGTTTTTGAGATATTGATGTTTCGTGATTTTTACATTTTGACGCATAACCTCTAAACTAGAAATCCGATTGCAATGGAATTCAATAGGGTCTTATGGGGCAACTGGACCTTTCATTTGCAGTCAATTTAATTGAAATCGGTTCAGCCATCTCTGACAAAATCGAGTGAGATTGGGAGAGCGTTACACACACACACACACATACACACACATACAGAAAATGCTCAGCTCGTCGAACTGAGTCGAGTGATATACGACATTCGGCCCTTTTGATCACTTTTATACCTTTAGTTTTTGCAGTGATTGCTATACCTTCCTAGAAGAAAAGCAAAAATTGAGTGAGCTCAAGCAGTCTTTGGAATACGTTTCTTTTCAAAACGTGGTTTCCTTCTTTTATACATAATTATGAACCACATGTTGAATCATTAGTTAAGGATTTTCAAGACAGGCCGTTCCCCATAGATGAGGAAAAAAAAAAGACAGGCCGTTTATTTGGCACCAGTTTTGTTAAAATCGGTTGTGTAGTGTCTGAGATATTGATGTTTCGTGATATTTACATTTCGATACATAACCTCGAAACCAAAAATCCGATTGCAATGAAATTCAGTAGCAACCTATGGGGTAAATACAGCTCTCATTTGCAATCAATTTCACGGAAATCGGTCCAGCCATCTCTGAGAACAGTGAGTGAGAAAAAAAAGTTGCACATACACACACACATACACATATACATACATACATACAGAAAATGCTCAGCTCGTCGAACTAAGTCGAGTGATATACGACACTCGGCCCTCTGGAGCACTTTAATACCTTTAGTTTTTTCAGTGATTGCTATACCTTTCTAGGGGAAAGGCAAAAAGGTGCACATACACACGTACACACCGACACTCACACACACATATACACCTATACATGCATACATGCAGAAAATGCTCGATTCGTCGAAATGAGTCGAGTAGTACATGACATTCGGCCATTTGGATCACTTTTCTACCTTTTAATTAGCCAGTTATCGTTAGGAGAAAGTCATTATGTTTACTTTCATTATGTGATTTCACATTTTTATAAACAACGGACAAAGTTACAATCCGATTACAATGAAATTCAATAGCAACCTATGGGGCAACTAGACCTTTCATTTGACACTAATTTTGTGAAAATCAGTTCAGCCATCTCTGAGAAAAATGAGTGAGTTTAAACAACCTCAGGATAACTTTTCTTTACATAACTTTTGAACCATATATTCAATCATAACGAAACTTGAAAGTTAAGGGTTCTGGAGACAGCCTGATCATTTGAAACCAGTTTTATTGAAATCGGTTGTGTGGTTTCTGAGATATTGATGTTTCGTGATTTTTACATTTTGATACATAACCTCCAAACTAAAAATCCGATCACAATGAAATTCAATAGCAACCTATGGCGCAACTAGACCGTTCATTTGCAACTAATTTTATGAAAATCGGTCCAGCCATCTCTGAGAAAAATGAGTGAGAAAAAAAAGTTGCACATACACACACACAAACACACACACACACACACACACATACATACATACAGAAAATGCTCAGTTCGTCAAAAGGGGTCGAGTGGTATATGACATTCGGCCATTGGGACCACTTTTATACCTTTGGTTTTTCCAGTGATTGCTATACCTTTCTAGGAGAAAGGCAAAAAGATTGGGGTCACCAATTTTTGCACATTGAGGATGTATGTTAATTCCAAACATCATCTATTGATTCCCTGTGTAAATACAGCTGACCTGGCAATAATTTATGGCTTATGCTCATTATGCTCATGCGCTCAGTGGTGTTCCAAGGATGAAGGGTGGATGTTAACTATTGAAAACTTCATCTTGGAAATTTACATACAGGCGTTACTCATATTCGATATGAGGCGCGGTTTGCGAGTTTTTAGTGTTGGCGGTAACTGCTTTCGGTTCCTAGAAAACAGCCAGAAATGACCAAATACTACCTAATATGGGTACTTCTGGAACTGGGATAGAGGCCTGTAATCAACCGCAGGCGCAATGTTAAAATCCTGTGTGGCAACGTCCGATTGCTGGCAAACAGCCAAAAATGGTCAAATACCACCCAATATGAGTATTTCCGTTACCAAGCAATCAGAAGTCTACCCTGGATGCCATTTTAAATCTTCTCAGGGCTACCACATTGTTTCCAGAGAGTGATTTTATTAGTGTTGGATGAAAGCTATTTACATTAAACATATTCATACAAGATAATCCATCGTTATCCTATTGACATAACATGAACATAAAATTTGTTGCGGCCTAATTTTGTTCTAATACATTTTTATTATAAATATTGTTCTCAGGAATGTACGAGGATCCGAGCGCAGTTTTCAAAGGATGGAAAAAAAACCCTGTAGATTTTGATTCTGTTTTCAACCGTAGTAATTTAGCATTTAGTTGGGGTAGTCCAGATGTCTTATCGATATTTTCTAATGAAGTGAATCTAGAAAAAGTGAAATTTGTCTCATATTCTGCAGACTATGAAAGCTTTTCTTCATCTGCTAACACTAGTTTGCTTGATGTGTGGGTGTTTGAAAGAGTTAAAACATTTCTTGCTATACCACACAATCAAAATTTGCTACGGTCCCAAAAGAAAGTAATTTTATTTTTACACCTACTGGGATTGGATACGGCAGGACATATACATAAACCAGATTCAATGTAAGTTAGTTAAGTTTGCGTTATAAACAAAGTATTCATAAATCCTTTTCTATTTAGTTTGTTTTCAGAAAATTTGGTGTTGGTTGACAAAGGCATCGAAGAAATCGTTCGAATAATTGATCAGATAACAAATAACGACCGGAGAACCTCTTACATTTTTACTTCGGATCATGGCATGACGGATAGGGGATCCCATGGTTCTGGTGACCCCATGGAAACGGATACTCCGTTTATTGCATGGGGGGCTGGAATACAGCACTGGAAAAATGTTTTGAATGGTAGTTATCAGTGAGTATCAAAATTATTACTTTGATTTCCAGTAATAATAGCATCGTTATGTTTCTGCAGTAGAGAAAATATAGAGTACCTCGCCCCAGTTGAAAACCGTATTTCTCCACTAGTGACGATCGATTTTTCTCTCATGCGTGCATTATACCTTAGATTATTGAAACATAGATATCCAACTCAACCAACAATACGGGCAACAAAAATGTGGCGCCCCTCCGAGTATGATGGCGGTTGGGTGAACTACATTTAATGAGCACACACAGAAAAATATTAAAGTAATTGCTATCTTTTTAGGCTTGATCAGATTTGTGCGGTGTTTTTAACATACTAATCTATATGGTCTAGATAATAACAATAATTTATTGCAACAGGACTAAAATAAATGTCAATGTGTGAGATGACCATGATATGAATTATTTATTTTGATGATAGTATGACTAATCGTTCATAGTCGTTTCAACAATATGTTCTTAAGCATAACCAAAGATGACTAGTACACAATACGTTACTCTTGCAGTATGCAGCGGAAACGAGCTTCGCCACGCGTGAAAGACAATTGAACTAATTTGTATACTGTTGATTTGGTGATGACGACAAGGTGGTGAAAGGTGAAGCATGTTTTTCAATATCATTGTATGGTCCTATCATCTAATTCTCAATATCCTTATACGGTATTGCCATCTTGTTTTCGTTTTCATCTAGCGGATTGAGAATGATAAATCGATTTTGCTAATAACCACAGTTTTAAGGTCATCAGATGGCACCGTTGTAAAGGTGTTACGAGCAAAATGTATAAAGTCAGGTATCTTGCTCTAGTCATCATTAGCATAACTCATTTGTTGTTTGTACCAATTTTAATAGTCGATTGAGAACCACTATACAGTTTCAATCCCTTTGCGGAACTGATTGGGTTAATAATTCTGCCTCAGCCGTCAAATAATGCTGTAGAATGTTCTCCCATTCGGTTTGTAGCTTCCGTTGCAGATTATTGTTTGTGATCTCATTCATCATCAATTTCACTATTCTTTGCTTGAATGTTTAAATCGATTTATTAATATTTGCAAAGAACTGAGAAAATCAAATTTGAAAATTTTCACTCATCCTTTTAAGTTCTATTTAAAAACGATACAATATTTATTTTGGTGAATACCGCTAAACGCTATCTTTAACTAAGGTTTTACATTACTGCGTTGAAAATCGTTATATATATCGTTATATATATATATCCTCAAAATTCACTTACAACAAGTAGCAAAGCATAGCATAACTTATTTCGTCAAAATTCACGAACGTCAAGTACAACACAAACAATGTTAAAAAAAATTAAGTGAATGTGAAGTTCTCGTCACCTTCGACAATTCGATGAGAGTATCTATAAGATGTTTACATTTTGTGACTCATGCTAATTTGTAAAATTACACGAGGTTTCTTTGCAGTGTTGTTGTAATAACTTGAAATTGCAAATCATCTAGATTATATTGTAAACACAGAGAACAGACAATCATGTTCAAATAAAGAAATTTAAAAATCGTGTGTAAAAATTTGAATCAAAATATGTTAATACACTAACGACATCTGTCTTGTGGCGCCCCAGTTGCACTTCATAAATATTGCCGTATCGATATTTTATCGATATCAGTACTTGGTTTGTAAGTGACGAGAGCGCCACGAGCATTACCACTTGCTGGTAAATGACGGTTGCAAGTTTTTACACATCTTTTGAAAACAAGATGAACGTCTGCTCTCTGTGTTGTAAAGTCGATTGAAAACCGCCGTACAAATCTGATTGAAAGTAACATGATATTTTTCTGGGTGTGAGAATCTGGTCAAGCTCACTACTGAAATGTTAAGGAATACCATGATATTTTTCCGAGTGGATATGCTTTAGTTCACCCAACGGCCTACAGATGGCAAGTTCATAGTGTTGCCTTGAGATTATATGCAGCGAAGCCCAACTTGGATATCTATGTCTCTTTAGTCTATGATTATACCTATCCTCGGAAGTAGGGCGCTGTATAGCATAACGCGCTATACACACCACATTAACGGATGACAACCAAAAGTTGGGAGTTTTTTCTACTGCTGTCGAAAAAGGTAGATGAACTTAGAGAAAAACTGATTTATTTCTCATGAAAATATTGAACATTTGAAAAAGGTCCGTTACCAACCTTCCGGCGATACTTTCTTATGATGCCGTAACAAAAGCATTGTACGTCATTCAAGTCCGTTTTTCGAATGCATCTTTTGATTCTACCAATCAACTGTTCGCAATCATACACAATAGAAACCGGAAGATTTTCGACTTCAAAATGGTTTACTGTGAACTTTTGCCAAAATTGTTGTGTGAATAAAAAATTTCAAATTTTCAGTTGTCACCCGTTAGTTCTGTTGTACGGTGCGAGAGAAAAATTAAAAGAAATATAAAACGTAGAATTTTTGAAAAGAATTTTTTTCTGTTTTTTATTTACTTGTAGGATATCGAAAGTCCTCGGCAGTGGTTTTCTTGGGCAGGATTTCTGCAGCAATCTCACGCAAAAACCTGCGAATGAAAACCACTGCCGAAGACGTTCGATACCCTATTTTTTAGAAATACAAAATTTCTATGTACAACTCTGCCGAACTAATACTGATCAAACAACCCATTTCGGCTATAAACATGTTTTTATCATTAATATGCGTACCGTAAGCACGAAGAGGAATTGGGTTGACATCTAATCTAACTTACTCAGCCAAGTGCCTATTCATGATGAGAATATTTCTATGATAATTTTGTCCTTTCAAAAAAACACTGAAGAAAAACTTGGAAAAAAATGGTTTTTTATACATTTTTTTTTATTTTCTATTTCTCTAAGTTCAATAACCATTAATGTCATGACCGGATTTGAGGAGAGATGAAGGAGGCCCCTTAAAACATTTAGAGATGATAAATTTGCAATTAATTATTCTTGATAGTGCTTTAGACAACATAAATTGAACTAGAAGAAATTCTTCTACTTTAAAACTACGTGAAGCACCCTGCATTTTACTTCGCAAAAGTTCTAATCAAATCTTCAAAATCGATGTGCGAAATAATAAGCAATGAAAAAACACTGATGTAACGTCTAGTATTTGGTCATTTTTGGTAACCGGAAGTCGCCATCTTGTATTTCTGAACAGCATCTGGATTTGATCTCTGGTTTCTTGGCATCATCTAGGTTTTGGAATGACTATTTTTGGCTGTTTTGCAGCAACCGGAAGTTACCAGTTTAAATTTCAAAATGGCGTTTGGGAACGATTTTTGCCCATATTGGGTGGTATTTGGTCATTTCCAGAAACCGGAAGTCGACATATTAGGTTTCAAAATGACGTCTGTATTTGATTTTCGGTCTCTGTACACAATTGTGGTTCCAGAAATACCCATATCGGAAGGTATTCGGCCATTAAGGCTGTTTTACGAAAACCGGAAGTCACCACCTTAAATTTCAAAATGGCGTCTGAATTTGTTCTCCGGTCTCCGGACATTAACTCGATTCTGAAATGAATATTTTTGGGCATTTTTACCGCAACCGGAAATTGCAACTTCAGAAAAAAAAACTAGCGTCAGGGGTCGTTTTTTGGCCTACGTGAAACTTTGAGATAACGGAAATTTTCGTTTTAGAATGAATTTAAGCATTTTAGGCAGTTTCGTGAAAACCGGAAGTCACCATTGTGAATTTCAAAATGGCATATAAGTGGATTTCCGAACTTTGTGCATCATTCTCGTCCTGAAAATACCTATACTTGATGGTATTTGGCCATTTTTTGCTATTTACTGAAAACCGGAGATTACACCATCTTGAATTTCAAAACGGTGTCTGGGGTTGATTTACGACCTCTGGTCATCACTCCTTTTTTTGGAATAATAATTTGTCTTATTTGGCCATTTTAGGCTGTTTTCCAGAAACCGGAAGACTCCATTTTGAAATCGAAAATGGGTTATCATTTCGGTTCGATAAAATACCAATGCTGGATCATATTTCTAGCTAAACATTTCAAAAGGTCCTATCTGCTTTCATCGTTTTTCCGGAGCGTCTTTTCATTTTGGTAATGGTGCAGCTTTAGTAACTTTCGCAGGCGTGGTTTTCGTTCAGAAGGCTAGAGTGATCCCTTCGCTATCAACCTGTGCAAATAACGTGTCATAAAAGGTGTTTAATAAGTTGTAGTGATTGAATGAAAGTGATCGATCAAAAAATCGATCAATGCAGATAGGACCTTTTGAAATGTTTCTCTAGATTTGACCTTTTTGCCTTTCTCCTAGAAAGGTATAGCAATCACTGGAAAAACCAAAGGAAAAAAAAGTGGTCCCAATGGCCGAATGTCATATACCACTCGACCCCTTTCGACGGACTGAGCATTTTCTGTATGTATGTGTGTGTGTGTGTGTGTGTGTGTGTGTGTGTGTGTGTGTATGTGCAACTTTTTTTCTCACTTTTCTCGGAGATAGCTGGACCGATTTTCATTAAATTAATTGCAAATGAACGGTCTAGTTGCGCCATAGGTTGCTATTGAAATTCATTGTATTCGGATTTTTAGTTTGGAGGTTATGTATCAAAATGTAAAAATCACGAAACATCAATATCTCAGAAACCACATAACTGATTTCAATAAAACTGGTTTCAAATGATCGGGCTGTCTCCAGAATCCTTAACTTTCAAATTTCGTTATGATTAAACATATGGTTCAAAAGTTATGTAAAGAAAGTTATCCTGAGGTTGTTTAAACTCACTCATTTTTCTCAGAGATGGCTGAACCGATTTTCACAAAATTAGTGTCAAATGAAAGGTCTAGTTTTCCCATAGGTTGCTATTGAATTTCATTGTAATCGGATTGTAGCTTTGTCCGTTGTTCATAAAAAAGTGAAATCACAAAATGAAAGTAAACATATTGACTTTCTCCTAACGATCACTGGTAATCGGATTATAACTCAGTTCGACGAATCGAGCATTTTCTGCATAATTGCATGTATTGGTGTATATGTCTGTGTGTGGGTGTGTACGTGTGTATGTGCACCTTTTTTCGCACTCACTTTTCTCAGAGATGGTCTGACCGATTCTTTCTATCTTGGTGTCAAATGAAGAGTCTATTTGCCGCTTAGGTTGCTATTGAATTTCATTGTAATCAAACTTTTAGTTTTGGCGCTGTGTCAGAATGTGAAAATCGCTCTTATATCTCTGAAGCTATGAACATTGTTGAAATCAAATTAATGGGCTTTTAAATCCTTAAACAATGAATTTCATAATGTTTAAACATGTGGTTTGAAAGTTATAGAAAGAAACGTAACCCGCAGACTGTTTAAAACTATAGCTACGATCAAAATATGTGGCCTCAACATCATTTAAATTTGATATTGTACTATTTCAATGTTTGCTGCCTTGCTCGGGATTGAAGTTGAAATTAGAAATCATTCCTATCATTTCACTTTTTGCCTTTGTACCTTAGAAAGGTACAGCAATCACTGCAAAAGCTAAAGGTATAAAAGTGCTCAAAAGGGCCGAATGTCGTATACCACTCGACTCAGTTCGACGAGCTAAGCTTTTTCTGCATGTGTGTGTGTGTAACGCTCTCCCAATCTCACTCGATTTTCTCAGAGATGGCTGAACCGATTTCAATGAAATTAATTGCAAATGAAAGGTCTAGTTGTCCTATAAGACCCTATTGAATTTTGCTGTAATCGGACTGTAACTTCGTCTGTAATGTATCGAAATGTGAAAATCACGAAACTTCATTATCTTAGAAACTACACAACCAATTTGAACAATATTGATATCAGATGAACGAGCTAGTTAAGGATTTACTGATGAGTTATGATTGAACACGTGGTTTCAAAGTTTGGATGCCCTATAAGTTACCTCTTCATTTGATTGTAATTAAACTTAAACAACCGTTATGTTTTAATTTGTAAAACAACGAAAGTTTATTATTTTAAGTATTACACGACTTATTTGAACATAACTAGTTTCATACAAACGAGTCATCTCTCTAACTTACAAACAACAAACTTCATGACAATTTGATATGCTGTTCAAAAGTTTTGGAGAGAAAAGAAATTCAAAGATTATTTAACACTAAACCTGCTTTGATCAATATATATGGCCTCAATATGATTTAAATGTGGTATCGTACTATCTGAACGTTCCCGGTATCGCTCGTGACTAAATTGTCCGAAATTAAGAGTAATTTTTTTTATTTCGCTATTTCTTAAGCACTAACATTACGTCAAATTTCATATTTTATACTTCAATTACAACATCAATATTTTAGAACAAAAGGGTGAATATACCTTTATTGGATTCAAGCATTCATGTAAATCTATTTGTACAAATAATAAGTTTGAATGAGAAAGGCTGAGTCTGACCGCTAGGTGGATTAATTTAGGTTTTCAAACTCTCATTGGTTGATATCTGTGTTTATAACGTGTCTCGGCACTTTTCATTAGTACAATTGTTTACCTCATAAAATTATAATTTTACTTCATTTTAATGGACGTGCAGCAAATTTTCCAATTGATTGTTGTCAAAATTAAGGAAATCCTTTGGCACAAAGTTAACACTGAGACACAGAAAAATCAATATCACAAGAATATACCACGTATTCTAGAAATCACGTATACAAAATAATACGGTATCGCGTTTGATTTTGAAGTTTACAAATTACTATTATTGCTAACCGGCAATGCTAATAAGAAAGATAAAATTAAGTTATTGAAACAAATACGTTGCTATAGGATCTATATATACCGAATGATATGATAATCAGTCTGGCGGTTTCAAAATTGATATAGGTTGACAACAATCATCCAATTTCGTCTCCTCCTCTCAATGTCGTGTTAGGCTCGAATCATACTCGAAAACGCCTGCATATAAATTTTACGATGAATTTGTCGGTGATTTACTTATAATAATAAGTTTGATATACCCCCTTGGCTACGCCACTGCAGTACAGAAAAATAAATGTCTGAGAAACATACTTTAGAACCTACGTATACGCACAGTATTCAAGCTTGGTGTTAAAGGTACGAAAACCCCTATGTACAAATTTTCACGGCAATCGGTTCTGTAGTTTTTGAGTCTATAGGGATACAGAAAAATAAATGTTGTAGAAATATACCCACCTATCGAAATTGGCACGGTGATCAAGTAAGGTGTTGAGGAGTTAAAAATAGTAAATTAACCCCCCTCCCCCTTGCCACGTTAATGGAATATATAAAATTTGAAGTCGTTGAATTATAACAGCTACCATAGACTCTACATACCGAATTCAATGCTGATCGGTGCAACAGCTTTAAAATCATCGATGATTGACATCGTTCAACCCCCCCTCCCCCCTCATCATTGCAACGCCTCTGAGCTATCAGAAAAGTATAACATGGCACAATAATGTCGCAAAACTACATCTCAGACTCAAAAACATCTGTACATAAATTTGCACGGTCATCGAGGAGGAAGTTTTCACGTTCGTGGACCACAAATTCACTCCCCCTTGCCTACGCTTATGACATCCCTATGTACAAATGTACAAATTTTCACGGTAATCGGTTCAGTAGTTTTTGAGTCTATAGGGAACAGACAGACAGACAGACATTCGCCTTAATAGATATAGATTTTAGACCATAAGGCGTTAGATTTAATTGGCTCCGAAAAACATTAATTTGTATTGTGCCGTGTCAAATAAATGTTGTGTGAACAAAAAAAAACTATTCGAACTGAAATCAATTTCTTCCATAGGAACGTCTGATGCAGCAGCCTCAGCTGCGAGTTCAGAGGCAGGAGTTTCGGCGAACACCGATGCAAAAAATTTAGCGAAGAGCTCGCAAGATTCGGCAGAAGATTTCGCTTCAACGTCATCCAAGACCACGTTGCACGGCACGGTAGAATTTTTTTGTATTACTGTTAACCTGCAGGTTAATCTGCATTCTCATGACATAAGTTTTGTATAAAGCCGAGTTCAACTTTCGATACGCATTGCTGGCGCGTTGGAAACTACAGGGTGACAAAAAAGTCCGGTCACACAGAAAAATCTCAATATTTCAAAGAATAAGAAGAAAATCTGAATCTGGCTTTCATAGCTTTATTCAGTAACTCATAAAGATACTTCACAGACGATATCTCGGAATTACACCACCTTTCTCTGGTCGAACCAGCTTCAGACGTCTCGGAATGTCGTCGCAAGCGGCGCGCACGTGCTCCATCGGCATCTCGTCCCAGATTTTCGTGACAACTCGCTTGAATTGCTCCAAATTTGTTATTTTATAGTCGTTCAGCTTCGACATCATGTGTCCCCACACGAAATAATCCAGTGGATTCAGATCCGGAGACGACGGAGGCCATCCATTCTGCGAAATGAAATCGGTCAAGTTTTCCTCACACCACGCCTGAACAACCTTTGCGGTGTGGGATGGGGCGCCATCTTGCTGGAAGCAGTAGTAATCGTCTTCAAACAATAGTTGAGCTTGAGGCAGAACATTTTTATTCAAAACCGTGTCCAGGTAGTACGCTCCGTTGATTTTGACCCCTTTATCGATAAAAATAAGAGGCATTTTACCTCTCTTGCAAATGGCTCCCCAAACCATCACTGACGTCTTATTTTGGAACCGAGTAACGTTCAGCTTGTTTGCAGGAGCTTGCTGGAGGCTCACACTCCAAACTCGATTGACTGTTTGCTCCAAAACGAACAGCTTCTCGTCCGGAGAAATAATCTCGTCATCTGCGCGCCAACCGAGCAACTCCCGCGACCGTTGGTACCTCTTGTCCTTTGTAGCTTTGGTAACCCCATGAACCACCTGTTTTTTGTACGGTGTAAGTTTTAAATCCTTGCGCAGAAGCAGGCTGATTGATTCTCGGTTCATTTTAAGGTTCCTGGCCAGCTTCCGGGCAGATTGGGCGGGATTCCGGCGAATCCGGTCTCGTATAATCTTTTTCAGCCTTGGAGTTCTCACAGACCTTGGTCGTCCAGATCGTGCCTTGTCCTCGGTGCCTCCAGTCTCTAGGTACCGATTTATGGTCCGGTACATGAATTTCCGGTTGATTCCGAGCGGTTTTAGGTGTTTGAATATGTGTACGGGTTTGTACCCTTTCACATATTCAGCGATAACAGCTGCTCTTAACTCTGCCATGGCTCACAACTCAGTGTAAACAAGCTGCACAGAAACGAAACTCTGCCACTTTGGGCAGCAAAGTTAACCCTTTCATTTGGCATATAGATGGCACCAGAGAGATGCAACGTGTAGGCTACAGGCGACCCCAAAAAAAGTGTGACCGGACTTTTTTGTCACCGTGTAATTTTGCGTTGGCAAGCATTTGGCAAGCAAGCGCGTTGGCAAGCAAGCGCGTTTCAGTTCATGTAGCAGTGGGGTATCCTAGACAGGCGAAAAAGGCCGTCTATTCAATGGAACGTTCATTTGCAACAATTACTGAACAATCGAACAGAAACTGGCAGCCATATCATTGACATTCTAGCAAGCATTTAGGCAATCTTAGTCAACAGTAGAGAGGTAACCATGTAATTCACCGTAATCAATCTTGCCAAAGTTCAGAATGCGCTCATTTCAAAATGGATTCCGATCGTCAACCCGGCTCCTTTGTTGAACAGAAACAGACATTTCCAACGACGGCGGAATTCGCTAAATTTTGAAGAGAAGCGACAATAGAACTATTTAAAAAAAACCTAAATTAATCCACCTAGCGGTCAGACTCAGCCTTTCTCATTCAAACTTATTATGTGTACAAATAGATTTACATGAAAGCTTAAATCTAATAAAGGTATTTATATTCACTCTTTGGGTTCTAAAATATTGATGTTGCAATTGGAATAAAAGAAATTACTCTTGAGTTCGAACAATTTAATCACGAGCGATACCGGGAACGTTGAGGCCATATATATTGATCAAAGCAGGTATAGTGTTGAATAGTCTTTGAATTTCCTTTCTTTCGAAAACTTTTGAACAGCATATCAAATTGTTATGAAGTTTGTTATTTGTAGGTTTGAGATATGACTCGTTTGTATGACACTAGTTAAGTTCAAATAAGTCGTGTAATACTTGAGATAATAGACTTTAACAATTTAATACATAACGGTTGCTTAAGTTTGATTACAATCTACAACAACCGCAGCAACAACAACCACCAGAACCGCAACAATAATAACTTCAATCGCAACAATAACATCTACAACAACCGCAACATTAACAACTCCAACAACAACAATAACAGTATCAATAATAACAACAATCAAATCCCGAATCGTTACCTCAATCTTGACAGGAATCTTAACAACAGCTACTACAACCAACTACCACAAGACCGTGTGCTTCTTGCTGCAGCGAAGGATAAATTTTCTCGACCCCCACCTAATCTCCAGCATATCTCTTTTTACCGAGGCGAAGTACTTAATCCGTACCCAACGAATAATGAGTCACAATCATCTTTCATGGCTACCGTTTCAACGCGCCCGCTCAACTTAACGACTCCCGCGACCTCTTCAGCTGTATCGTGTCCTTACCATTTGGCTGGCAGCCACAACTTCCCGTGTGATGGATGTTATTGTAAGCATTCGTGTTTTCAAAATCAGTGACGCTCAGAGAAAGAAAAAACAACGCCAGTAGTCAATGAAGTTTTGATTTATGCTCAGAATTTCAACAGAATGCGCAGTGCACTCAAAATTAATCACATTAATAACAGAATAAGTGGATGTTCATACTCAATCATTTTAGCAACGGAAACGAACTGGAACGAAGATATTAAAAGTGAAGAAGTTTTCAACAGTTCCTTTAATGTGTTCAGGAGCGATCGTGATTTATCACTATCTGATAAGAAATCAGATGGAGGAGTGCTTGTGGCTGTTGGGGTTCAGCATGATTCTGAGCAAACCATAACCCAGAAACATGCCGAATTTGAAGATGTCTGGGTTAAAGTTCTGTTGAAGGGTGAAATCCATATTTTCGTATCTGTTTACTTTCCACCCCACTTTGCCAAAAAGCAATCATATGAAAAATTTTTAAGGACGGTAGAATTAGTGAATGATGAGTCCAACACTAACTCAAAAATTCATATATATGGAGATTTCAATCAAAATGATGCTGATTTTATTGTAAAGGATGATAATGAATCGCTTTTACTTCCTGTAGTAGGAGAAAACGAAACTCTGCAATTTATTTTTGACGGATTTAGTCAACTTGGATTAAATCAGGTAAACTCAATCCGGAATGAGCAAAACTGTTTTTGAGACTTTTTATTCACCAATTGCACGGAAGATTTTAGTGTTGACAAAGCAGAATATCCCCTATGGAAAATTATGGAAAAATTTCATACTGCAATTGAGTACTCGCTAATGATTGATACCGAGAGATCACGACCCTCTGATCATGAGCCTGAATATAAATATGACTTTACTAAAGCAAATTTTGAACTAATCAATCGTAAATTAACTGACATCGACTGGCAATCACTTCTTAAAAATGAAATAGATATGAACAAAGCGGTTGATAATTTTTTATCATCACTGTATGGTGTTTTAGACTCAACTGTACCAAAATCAAAAAAGAAAACGGTTAGCTCAAAAGATCCCATTTGGTTCACCAGAGAAATCAAAAATTTCAAGAATAGGAAGCAAAAAGCTCATAAAACTTACAAAAAACTTGAAGACCAAAGAAATTTGGACAAATATTTGAACATTTGTGGTCATTTCAACATTTCAGGTCCAGATGGAATTCCACCCTCACTTATGAAAAATCTTGCTCCTGCCTTCGTAAAACCCTTGTTTTGGCTTTTCAACTTATCCCTTACGTCCAGCTTACGGACAGCTTCCATCAGTCTGGAAAAAATCTTTTCTTATACCGATTTTCAAGTCAGGTAAGAGATCAAAAATTATCGTGGCATTGCAATAATATCATGTATTCCTAAACTTTTTAAAGCTATCGTAAACCAAAAAATATTTAATCAGGTAAAGAATCGCATAACGTGTAACCAACATGGTTTTTACAAAGGAAGGTCTACGGCTACCAACTTATTTGAATTTGTTGATTTCTCTCTTGCGTCTATGGGCAGAGGCAACTTCGTGGAAACTCTATACACGGATTTTAGTAAAGCTTTTGACAGAGTAGATATTTCCATGCTTATGTTCAAATTAAAAAAACTGGGATTTGAGTCAGGCCTACTTAGATGGATTAAATCTTATTTGACGAATAGGACACAAACGATTAGGTTTAAGGGACACCTCTCTGTACCAGTAAAAGTGACATCTGGAGTTCCACAAGGCTCCCATTTAGGCCCTTTGCTCTTCATTCTATTTGTTAATGACGTTACCCTTGTGTTGAATCTTCTCAAAGTATTGATATATGCCGATGACATGAAACTGTACATGGAAATAAAACACAAATCAGACATCCAACAATTCCAACAAGAGGTTGACATTTTCTACGTTTGGTGTAAAAAAAGTCTTCTTGATCTTAACGTAAAAAAATGCAATATTATATCCTACACAAGGAAGAGAAATCCTGAACATTCCTGTTGCACTCTTGGACATCAAATTGTAGAAAGGTGTTATCAAATTAGAGATTTAGGAGTTATTATGGATTCTAAGTTAACATTCATTGATCACTACAATACGATCATCAATAGAGCCAACAGTATGCTGAGTTTTATAAAAAGGTTCAGTATCATTTCGTAGACCCGTACACTATAAGAACTCTCTTTGTTACATATGTTAGATCTATTTTAGAATACTGTAGTGTTGTTTGGTCGCCTTATCAAGACGTCCATTCCAATAGAATCGAATCCGTACAAAAACAGTTTTTGTTATATGCACTAAGAAAACTAGGTTGGAATTCATTTCCTCTCCCTTGTTATGAATCGCGTTGCATGCTTATTAATACAGTAACGCTTGAAAAAAGAAGAGAAATTGCTTCGGTAACTCTTGTCAACGATTTAGTTTCACAATGCATAAGTTCGGAAAATTTGCTTGGAAGACTCAACTTTTATGCTGCTACACGCTCATTAAGAACGCGAAAAATTTTTGTATTAAATTCTTATAGAACATACTATGCCATGGCCGGGCCAGTTAATAGTATGATGAGGCTTTTCAATAAATATTGTGAAGTAATTGATTTAACGATGTCACGAAATGCTCTTAGAAAAATATTGAACACTAGAATTACATAACTATATTTGTGATGTTAGCAATAGTTTTTTAGATGTAGTCTACTATGATTGACGAAATAATTAAATTACAAATGAAAAACTTTGAAACCACGTGTTCAATCATAATTCGTCAGTCAACCCTTAACTAGCCCGTTCATCTGATATCAATATTGTTCAAATCGGTTGTGTAGTTTCTAAGATAATAAAGTTTCGTGATTTTCGCTACATTACAGACGAAGTTACAGTCCGATTACAGCAAAATTCAATAGGGTGTTATGAGGCAGCTAGACCTTTCATTTGACACTTATTTTGTGGAAATCGGTTCAACCATCTCTGAGAAAAGTGAGTGAGTCCAAGTAGTCTTCGGAATATGTTTCTTTTCATAGCTGGATTTCACATTTTTAAACATAACAGGCAAAGTAATAATCCGTTTGCAAAAAAATCGATAGGGTCTTATGGGGCAACAAGACCTTCCATATGACACTGATTTTATGAAAATCGGTCCAGCCATCTCTGAGAAACATGAGTGAGATTAAATAGTCTCCAGAACACGTTTCTTTCCATAACTCCTGAATCACATATTCAATCTTCATAAAATTCAAAAGTTAAGGGTTTTTCAGGTAGCTCGTTCATTTGAAACCAACTTTGTTCAAATCGGTTGTGTAGTTTCTGAGATATTGATGTTTCGTGATTTTTACATTTTGATACATAACCTCTTAACTAGAAATCAGATTACAATAAAATTCAGTAGGGTCTTATAGGGCAACTAGACCTTTCATTTGCAATTTATTTCATTGAAATCGGTTCAGTCATCTATTAGAAAATCGAGTGAGATTGGGAGAGCGTTACACACACATATACAGAAAATGCTCAGCTCGTCGAACTGAGTCGAGTGATATACGACATTCGGCCCTTTTGAGCACTTTTATACCTTTAGTTTTTGCAGTGATTGCTATACCTTTCTAGGAGAAAGGCAAAAAGTGAAATGATAGAAATGTATTTTTATTCAACTTCAATCCTGAGCAAGGCCGCAAACATTGAAATACAGTCAGGTTTTTTTTACGCGGGGGATACGTACCTCGTAAAAAAAAACCGCGTTAATTCGAAAATCTGCGTAAAAAACCGCGCTAATTCAAAAATCCGCGTAAAAATAACCGGGTTAATTCAAAAACCCGCGTAAAAAAACACGTTTTTTAAAAAATCCGCGTAAGTAGTCCAGCAAGAAGGGCTTTACAAAAAACCCGAAACACTCTAGAACCAGTATTTAATACAGTATTTAATTATCCTCTTTGACGGTCATTCCGGATCTTTCGGTGGGCGGAGAGTGTTTTTTGGACTATGTCTTTTAATAGATAAACACTCAAACGTTTCTGGTTCCAAATCCACGTATTCGGAAATTCGTGAAATTTTTTTTGAATTAGCGCGGTATCGCGTAAAAAAAACCGCGTTAATTCAAAAATCCGCGTAAAAAAACCGCGTTAATTAAAAAATCCGCGCAAAAAAAACCGCGTTTATTCAAAAATCCGCGTAAAAAAACCTCGTAAAAAACCGCGTATAAAAAATCGCGTAAAAAAACCTGACTGTAGTACAATATCAAATTTAAATGATGTTGAAGCCACATATTTTGATCGTAGCTATAGTTTTAAACAGTCTGCGGGTTACGTTTCTTTTTATAACTTTCAAACCACATGTTTAAACATTATGGAATTCATTGTTTAAGGGTTTAAAAGCCCATTGATTTGAATTCAACTATGTTTATAGCTTCTGAGATATAAGAGCGATTTTCACATTCTGACGCAGCGCCAAAACGAAAAGTTTGATTACAATGAAGTTCAATAGCAACCTAAGCGGCAAATAGACCCTTAATTTGACACCAAGATAGAAAGAATCGGTCAGACCATCTCTGAGAAAAGTGAGTGCGAAAAAAAAGGTGCACATACACACGTACACACCCACACACAAACATATACACCAATACATGCATAGAATCGGTAGAAAATGCTCGATTCGTCGAACTGAGTCGAGTAGTAAATGACATTCGGCCATTTGGATCACTTTTCTACCATTTAATTAGCCAGTAATCGTTTTGAGAAACCAATATGTTTACTTTCGTTATGTGATTTCACATTTTTATAAACAACGGACAAAGTTACAATCCGATTACAATAAAATTCAATAACAACCTATGGGAAAACTAGACCTTTTATTTGACACTAATTTTGTGAAAATCGGCTCAGCCATCTCTGAGAAAAATGAGTGAGTTTAAACAACCTCAGGATAACTTTTCTTTACATAACTGTAACACATGTATCATAACAAAATTTAAAATTTGAAATTGAATTTGAAACCAGTTTCATTGAAATCGGTGTTGTGGTTTCTGAGATATTGATGTTTCGCGATTTTTACTTTTTGATACATAACCACTAAACTAAAAATCCGATTACAATGTAATTCAACAGCAACCTATGGCGCAACTAGACCTTTCATTTGCAATTAATTTTATGAAAATCAGTCCAGCCATCTCTGAGAAAAGTGAGTGAGAAAAAAAAGTTGCACATACGCGCCCACACACACACACACACACACACACACACACACACATACACACACACATACAGAAAATGCTCAGTTCGTCGAAAGGGGTCGAGTGGTATATCACATTCGGCCATTGGGACCACTTTTATACTCTTGGTTTTTCCAGTGATTGCTATACCTTTCTAGGAGAGAGGCAATACTGTAAACTGCTGATGGCGTACGTAAATTGCTTCGAAAGATGAACATACTTTACTACGAAAGTTACTTTTGAAACATATGTTTTGCCTTTCTCCTAGAAAGGTATAGCAATCACTTGCAAAACCGAAAGTATAAAAGTGCCCCAAAGGGCCGAATGGCATATATCACTCGAGCATTTTCTGTTTGTGTGTGTGTGTGTGTGTGTGTGTGTGTGTGTATGTGCAGATTTTTATTCTCACTCACTTTTCTCAGAGATGGCTGGACCGATTTTCATGAAATTAACTGCAAATGAAAGGTCTTGTTGTCCCATAAGACCCTATTGAATTCCATTGTAATCGGATTTTTAGTTTCGTGGTTATATATCAAAATGTAAAAATCATGAAACATCATTATCTCGAAAACTACACAATCGATTTGAACAAAATTGATTACAAATGAACGAGCTACCTGAAATACGCTTAACTTTTGAATTTTATAAAGATTGAACTTGTGGTTTAGAAGTTATGAAAAGAAACGTGTTTTGGAGACTGTTTAATCTCACTCATGTTTCTCAGAGATGGCTGAACCGATTTTCATAAAATAGGTGTCAAATGGAAGGTCTTGTTGCCCGATAAGACCCTATTGATTTGTTTTGCAATCGGACTATTACTTTGCCTGTTATGTTTAAAAATGTGAAATCCAGCTATGAAAAGGAACACATTCCGAAAACTACTTGAATTCACTCACTTTTCTCAGAGATGGCTTACCTGATTTCCACAAAATTAGTGTAAATTAATGAGTCTAGCTGCCTCGTAACACCCTATTGAATTTTACTGTAATCGGACTATAACTTCGTCTGTAATGTATCGAAATGTGAAAATCACGAAACTTCATTATCTCAGAAACTACACAACCGATTTTATCAATATTACTATCGGTATTCGTAATACCCCTATTGGGAGGTATATAGGTATTTAGGTTGTTTTCCAAAAACTGAAAGTAGTCGTCTTTAAATTCAAAATGGGGCCCGGTGTCTATGTTTGGTTTCTATGCATCATCTCAATTACGGAAATATTCGTATTGAGTATTATTCGGTCGTTTCCGACTGTTTCCTAGAAGTTGCCATTTAGCAATTCAAAAAGGTTCCATTTAGTTGATTAGTTCTCGAGATGTGCAGAAATTTGTGTTTTGTTTGTATGGGACCCCTCTCTTCCAGAAGAGGAAAGGGTCTCAAACTATCATAGGAACCTTTATCGGCACCAAAAACCCCTACATACAAATTGTCACGTCGATCGGTTTGGTAGTTTTCGAGGCTATATAGTTCAGACAGACAGACAGACCGGACTGCATGTTATATGTATAAATTAGTACATCAATATTTTGGAACCTAAAGAGTGAATATACATTTATTTGATTGAAGCGTTCATGTAAATCTATTTTTATAAATAATAGTTTGACTGAGAAAGGCTGGGTCTGACCGCTAGGTGGATTAATCTACGTTCGTTCAAACATCGTTCAATTGTTTTAACTGTCTATAGTTCCTCTGTTTACGATACAAGTGCAAGTTAGTCTATTCACCCTAGAATGGAATTCCAGTTATCGTACAAGCCACAGGAGCATTTTGAAGAACAAGTTTCAGGTCTAGATTGAATTTTCAGCACACCAAGAACTTTTGTAAATTGCAATGCGCTTGAAATTATGACCACTTTGGTTCTACTTTTTCGATTCAGATAATAATTGATTTTTTATGAAAACATTCCTAAAAGTATCTATTTTAAACGCAAGGTAAATAACTTTTGTTACTCCTTTTTTCACAAAATCAAGTATGAACACCGTTTTGTTAATAGCTTCAAAAAGTAATTGTTTTACCACAAAAGATCAAAGTGGTCCAAAACATACAAAACACGAGTAATAAATATAGCGATGTGACTATTTACATATTAATAAGGGTAGCGAAACTCTCCCAGTTGGTCTCGAGGTACGATGCTGGCCTAACAAGCCAGTCGTCGTAGATCGAGTCTCGGCTCGGGAGAGACTGTTAGTGTCAGTAGGATCGTAGCGCTAGCCCCGCAATTGTCCTGTACACTTAACAGTTGGCTGCAAAGTCTGTGTATTATAAACAGAAGGTCGAGCTCCGATATAAAGTGTAGCACCAAGGCTTTAGCGAAAGTTCTGCTAATGTGGGTTTAGCGTTTAGCGATTATCGAGTTAAATTTTCCGATTAGCGGCTTAGCAATTAGCGTAGCTAAATTTTCGGTTAGCCTACCACACACTTATCTAATACTAATTGTTTTTAAGACAGCTGGATGTACTTTCTGCAAGTGTCGTTTAAAATTACCTGCCACAAATGTATGCTGCGCATAACCGTATTTTCAATTAGTATCAACATCAACTGCACACCGGAAAATTAGCCTTTAACGGTCTTTCACTTGTTCTACACCTTGTAGAATTTTTTTGAGTCTTCGGCTTGCGAAACATTTTTATGATTATCGCGGCGCATAACATTCACCAAATGATTGAATCGAACAATTTTCGCTGTAGCGCTCATTCGGATCGGAAGTCTATAATGAAAAACGGATTGAAACCGATGAGCGAATCAGAACAGTGTATGAATAATCCCGAAAAAATTAACAAAAGGTTAACAGGCGATGATGGTCATAATGTATTTTCCAGTGATTCATTTGTCTCGTCATTTTTCTGCACGAGAAGCGACGAAAAGCATTGTACTGTAAGCGTATTCTGAATCCAATAGGGTTTTTTCATGAGAATTCTCAGATACAATTCCAACCATCCTTGATCCTAAGTATATTATAATCATTTATCAGGACTAGAGACGGTGGTAATTCGTGGCAAAAAAGTTGAAAATTCGCGGGTGGCAAAAAGGAAAATATTCAAAACTCGCGGTAATTTCGCAGCAACCTTTTTTTAGAAAACGCCAAATAAAGTGGTTTTTTGGTAAAAACAATAATAAACCTGTTTTCTTCAATTTAATTTACGGTGATTTAACCGTACAATTCATGATTTCTTTGCGGTACGGACCACTGTGTCAAACCGAGTTTCCGAGAATCAATCAATTATTTGCCAACCAAAAAGGTCAAGAAACCGTCCATGTTTTGAATACTTACCAAGATTATAATATCAATCTCACTGTCGCGTATTTTTAAAAACGCAAAATGCTTGCTACTTAAACTAAGTAGGTATATTTTGCAACTTCGATTTTGCACATTCTGAAATTATGTCATGCAGGTCCCCAATCGCCATAATATTTGCTCAAAGAGGATCTAGTAACCGAACCCGAAAACATTCCAACCCAGGCTGACAAAATCTCGTTGCAAGAGAGCAGTAATACTCTTCCATTTCATTGGTTGCGCAGGAAAAGGCCTCCCGTTGCCATCAAGGTGCCCAGCCCATTAATCTTCAGACTTGTCCGTGTTGCTGGTTTTCGCGGGTTTTTGTAAATTTCGCGGCCGATGCTGAATTTCGCGGATTCGCGGCTTCCGCGAACTCTGAATTTCGTGGATTCGCGGCTTCCGCGAATTCGCGATTTACCACTGTCCCTAATCAGGATTTAGGGCATCTTCAGCGGCGGTCCAAATCGTTGTTTTGTTCTATTTTTTGGAACAAACTCAAATTCACTGCTGCACCGGTGGTGTAAATTTTGTTTTGTACCAGATCTAAATTGAAAAAATTGAAACTGGTATACGTTTTGGTCTATTTTTGTCACTTTTTGGAACAGGAAATTGATCGTTCCAAAACCCTTTGTACGCTGCCAATAGGTGGGTAAAATGTCATATTACAATTGAATACCTTATTTTTAGCTATTTCCATATAAGCGTTTCGCTAGTGTTGGGGAATAAACAAAACAAAGATTTTTTATGACAATTCACAATTCATTTTTGTGGCTTTCTTGAAGAAGAATATGAACAGGTTTGTCGTTTTAGGCTTCAAGGAAACCGACCAGCAGAAGGGGGAATTCTGAAAGACTATAACCGTAGGTTCAACTACTTGGTTTGCAACCATCAGCCACCAGGATGACAAATATGTTGGCTATTTGTTAATCGCCTTAATTATAGTGGGACTAGAGGAGACCTTGAGAGTCCAGAAAAATGTTCCTCGAAGACACTGAACTGAAAACGTTCAAATTGCTGGGATGACATTGCGCATTTCGTTTCGAGCAACTCAAACAAAACTAAATGATCGCTGGGGGGCGTTATGTTTCGTTTTTCGTATTTTTTCGACTTTGCGGGTTAGATGAGCTGCAGGACAAATGACAATGACAGCTCCTCTTAAGCTTGAAGCATAACTGGCAGTATGTGACCTGCTCGAAAATAGCGAAAATCGTTCGAATCGAGCTGCGCAATGCCACCCAATATCCTCAAAACCCAACCCAAGTTTGAAGAACTGCAAGAATTTGAAGGATTTATGAGACGAAAACAGAAGATGAACATCTACGCGGTCAAATATTTTTCGGTATCCTCCGAAGCCCTACTTGAAGCAGAAATTTTTCGATCATACCAATCCATCCTGGGAAATGTCACTGACGCTTGGGTCAAACCGTCAAATCCATAAAGACTTGTGGATATGAAGTATCTTGCCAAAGTAATCGTTTAATGTGCGAAAAAATTAGCGAATTTTCGTTTGTTAAATATTAAGTGCTTATTATTATAACAAGTCTCATTAACTGATAGCATGGGGTATTGAACTGTTGACAGTGTGACAGATGTCAGCGGTTTAAAACAACAAGATATACAAGTCTATATTAGCTGGTTTTATTCAGGTTTCGCTGGTGTAAATCTAGTATAAAGTTGTTTCAAAAATAGACCACCGCTGAAGATGCCCTCGTCATTCAAAGAATTTCAAACCTATTTGACGAGAAAAGGAAAACAATCTTACAAATAACTTAACTGCTGACTTATTGATTATAAAGGAAACTTTTCTCAACAATTTTTGTCGAAAATTGATAATAACTGGAATTAACATTGCTCCTAATGTTTCGATACTAGCAGCGTTGCCACTAAGTTTTGAATAAAATCTGGCAAAACGGAAATAAAAAGTCTGGCAAAAATCTGTCACTCATTTTTGGGTAAAATTCCTGACAGAATTGAAAGTGATGACCTTTTTTTTTTTGCTCTCGCCGGGTGTAGGTAGGTAAAGGCCAAACACGGCCCATCTCGCATTAATGACCTTTTTGCGAGACGACGCGGATGAAATCTGGCAAATATCTGGCTCATTTACAAATATCTGGCAGATTCTGAGGTTTATCTGTTTGTCTGGCGCGCAAACAGAAATCTGGCAAAATCCAGATTTATCTGGCACATTGGCAACGCTGGATACTAGTAAGCCCATCGGTCATTTCATGCAGTGACCGAAAAAAGGCACAAACATGGTATTGACTATCATAGATTTTGCTCAAAGCTGGAAGAATTATTGATCTAGGACCACTTTGGAAGAATCCCGATTTTGGTGTCGATTCTGTGGGACCCCCTCCTTGTTCAAAATAATGCACTTTTTGTTCAAACTCCTTTTGAAGTAGAATACTTCTCTCAGGAAGTTCGGCTACATAGGGATGTGAAATGAAAATCTAAAACCGAAAAAAGTGAAAAATATGTCCAATTTTAAATGCTAATAAATCGGTTATTATTCGATGGATTTCCTTCGTTCTTGCAGCAATAGATTGGAAAATCTTCTAAGATTCTTCCCAAAATAAGATAATTGTAATTTTATTATTCACACTATTTTACTATTGAAAATAGTCAAGCCTTGTCAAAACGAAAAATTCGACCTCTGATTGGTCGTTATATGCTTGCTTTCCAAGCACGGTCGACAGGATCATACACCTTGCAATTGAAAACATGCTATTTGGCCTATATAAGAGCCTGTTTCAGCCGGAGCCGCTCATAATAGCTCTAGACAGCGACAACTGCAGTCGTCCTTCCTTAGCAGCAGCACTAGCCCTGTGGTTGGTCACCACGTCTCAGGAGCAGCGCGGTTCTTCTCAGCGTGCCTCGCCAGACTGCCATTATTCCCCCACTGTTGGGGGAGCATAAAGATCGTCATCACCAAATCCAATTTTGAACAGCAAAATGCCTTTTTTCAAGGCAAATAAGCAAGTCATTGAAAGTTAATAATTTTTGACGACGTAAGCAAGCATTCTGTGCGGATTCTAGCAGTTACATCTGTCGCGGCCGTCTAGTTTACTGAATGTGAAATAGCGTCCACAGTTTTTTTTCGAACGTTGTAGTGTATGGTATAACTGAAAATGATTAAGTCACACATATTCTCCAAGTTAGGTATATCATTCCACAACATTCGAAACAATTATTATGTCAGAGCGGATATTGCACGCTATCTGACTTGAATGAAATAATGTAATAATTGAATGAAAATTGCAATTGCAGCGATCGGCCTTTTTCAAAGCTACTAAATGTATTTCGAAGAGCATATTGAATGGTTATCAATAAACTGCAACTGAGGTTTAATGCTGCTGCAAATGTACAGCAGTCAGCACGTTCTGCTCACGATGCTGAGTCTATTTTAGAAAATTCACAACCCTTCATGAACAAGGTTGTAACGTCTTGTAGAAGATGGTTAAAGTTTAACATCACAGCAGCTCATGTCTACCATCGGCAATATCAAACACGCAATAATCTGCTTCCATGCGACAAGGGAACGAGAACATTTTCTTCAATCAAGCTGCGCAACACGACACAAAACATGTTATTTTGTTGCTTCAATGAGAGTGCTATCGGTCCGGCTCGACAGAATGTCCACATCCGTGCTACGAAACTGAGGAAAAACTTTAGAAACTGAAAAAAGAGGTGGAGCTTATCAAATGATCGCTCTGAGCCAGAATGAAGTCACACATATTTTTCAAGTTATATCATTCCACCACGTACGAAAAATAATTCATTCCTATTTTCATCCCTATATAAGAGCCTGTTTTAGTCGAAGCCGCTCATAATAGTTCTGAACAGCGACAACAGCAGTCTTCCCTTAGCAGCAGCGGGAGCAGTGCAGTGGGTACCATCGATAGCGGATAGCGGCCACAACTGTGGCATGGCTGCGCATAAGCGTAGCAGTTTTAGCGGATCTCAGCATCGATAGCAGCTCGTCAACGATCATACCATGTTGAAAACACCGGTTCTCGTCCGATAGCAGCTGGGTTAGCAGATTCAGGTACAGCGGATACCAATGGCAGCGTATAGCGGCCACAACTGTGGCATGGCTACGGATAGCGTTGCAGTTGCTCAGCAGTTGGGCCAGCGTATAGCGGCCACAACTGTGGCATGGCTATGCATAGCGTAGCTGTTGCAGCCGGTATATCAGCATCGATAATAGCAGGGTCAGCTGATGCAACGACACTCCCTTCACTAAAATGCTGTTTCAGTGTGGTAGCGGGAAGCATCAGCAGCAGGCTTGCATGAAGTGAATACATCAGCCAGCAACTTTCTCTAAGGCCTCTGCCATAGTAGACGCGAATAGCGGCGCGAACCGATTTGCTCAGCCGTAGGTTAATGTACAGCTCTACTGATGGCTGTACATTAACCTACAGCCGAGCGAATCGGTTCGTGTCGCTTTTCGCGTCTATTATGGCATAGGCCTAATGGGAAAGTTGTATCATTATTGTCGGTAATATTACAGAGATGCGATTGCGTAAATCCGATTTTGAATTGAACAATTGTTCTTTTGACACTTATTTTTTGCAGAGGTTATAGCTTTCGGTACCAATAGCAGTTTAGTGACAGCCTCAGCGGTAGATGCAGATGCAGCCGGTACTACCCTGAGGCCGATGTGGAAGTAAAAGGAAGCAGCACGGCGAAACAGTTCGGGTTATGCTTAGACGCGCGTCATTTTTCGTTGTTGAAATTCCCCACATGAAACGACGCCCTTTCGTATGATAGCGGCGGTATTAGCGGTAGATGCATTTGCCAACACTTCCTCCAGTAAAGCCGTGTCTAGTTGTCAATGTGAAAACACCTTTCTTTCTTCTTATTGTGTTTGACCGTGCGCCTTAGTCCTCACTGTCCAGGTAACACAGAGATGTAAGATAAACACTACATCCTATGATAAATTGAACAATTGTCCTTATAAGGACAACAAATGAATTAATGAAAATTTAATTTGAAGTAGAATACTTCTCTCAGGAAGTTCGGCTACATAGGGATGTGAAATGAAAATCTTAAACTGAAAAAAATGAGAAAAATTTCAATTGCTAATAAATCGGTTAGTTTTCGATGGATTTCCTTCGTTTTTGCAGCAATCGATTAGAAAATCTAAGATTCCTACCAAATGCATGAAATTGCAATTTTATCATTCGAACTATTGCACTATTGAAAATTCTTAAGCCTTGTCAAAACACGAAATTCGACCTCTGATTGGTCGTTATACCGCACTTTCCCAAGCACGGCCGGCAGAGTTATGGACCTAGTAAATTGGGAATGCATCATTTGGCCTATATAAGAGCTTCATCAGATAATAAACAGACATCTCATCGGATATTAAATTGAACAACTGAAATTCGAAGAACACAAATGAATATTTGAAGTATTAATATTTTCTCGTTTTGCGCTATAATCCAAATTTAATTATCTTCATCTACATGCGTACTCTGACTATTATTACGTGTTTGCGTCGCTTAGTGTTTGGCTACGGTCATGCAGAACGTAAATAACGGCGCGATACGATTCGGCAAGACGAAATGTGTTGAAATGTATAGCTCTAGTTCGCCTTAAAAAGAGCTGTACATTTCACCACGGTAAGGCGAATCGCATCGCGCCGTCATTCGCGTTCTGCATAACCGTAGCCTTTGCTCCGTTCCCGTTTAATGATGTCGTATTCAATGTGCATATTACAATTCGGCAGCACTCCAACTTCTCATTTGCACAAAATTTAAAAATATTCAATGAACTTCGTTCAAAATATCAAACAAAAAGAAATTACAATACTGCCAATGAATGGTCAACGTTTATTTACGTATATATATATATATATATATATATATATATATATATATATATATATATATATATATATATATATATATATATATATATATATATATATATATATATATATATATATATATATATATATATATATATATATATATATATATATATAATATATATATTCGTATTTACGTATATATATATATAATATATATATTCTTAAATGTCTATTAACTTTTTATCTCACAATCACAAAATGTTCCAAAATGTTTGTTTTTTAATTTTACTTTTCTAATTTTAGTTTTTAAATAGTTTATTTGACACGGCACGATACAATTTATGTTTAACTGAGCCAAGTACATTTTTTTTAAATTCTAAATTAGCAGGGAAAAGAGAGAGGCCTTTTCTTTATTCTCGCGGCCGACTACGAGCTAGTGGGGATTTAAGGTGAGAGGAGGGGAGTTACAATTTTGATTTTAACTATATTGAGTTATACGATTTATTTATTTGTACATGGCTAGGCAGTGATGTTCTATTTGAGCAGTTTGGACTGAGGTGTCTGCGTGAACATAAAGATGCCGAGTCTTCGTTTGAGTGTCTCCAGCTTAGTGTATCATCTTCTTTCAGCGTGTAGCGGGAATGGTAATCTAACAAATAGATAAAAGAGTTTCATATTTTAATACCAGCGTGTTTTATGAACACGTATAGCTGTGTCATGTACTGGAGATCACCGCTTCCCAGAATGTCTCTAACGGGTACGTTCGGTTGTTTTCCTCGGGCCCGAAGGGAATCTATAAGCTCAGACCTAACACCACAGTATTCGGTACACGACCAAACAACATGCTCGATGTCATGGTAGCCATCGCCACAAACGCAGTGATTACTGTCTACAAGCCCTATACGAAAGAGATGCGTGTTTAACGTATAGTGATTGGACATAAGTCTGGACATCACGCGAATGAAGTCCCGACCTACATCCAACCCCTTGAACCATGCTTTCGTCGATACCTTAGGAAAAATGGAATGTAGCCACCGTCCCAGTTCATCTGAGTTCCATGATGATTGCCAACTGTTGAGTGTTCTCTGACGCAAAATGCTATAAAATTCATCATAGGCAATTGGTCTTTCAGAAATATCGCCGTCAATAGCACCCACCTTAGCTAAAGAGTCAGCCTTTTCGTTACCCGGAATCGAGCAATGAGAAGGGACCCACGCTAAGGTAACCCGGTAATTTTTATCTGTTAAAGCACTTAAAAACCGCCGTATTTTCCCCAGGAAATACGGGGTGTGCTTCACAGTCTTCATTGATCGCAGAGCCTCAATGGCACTGAGACTATCTGTGAAGATGAAGTAGTGGTCTATGGGTAGGGTTTCGATGATTCCAAGAGAGTACTGAATAGCAGCAAGTTCTGCGACGTAAACGGAAGCAGGAGCATCGAGTTTGTAGGAGGCGGTAAAATTTTCGTGGAAAACACCGAAGCCAGTGGACTCATCTAGATTAGATCCGTCAGTGAAAAACCTTTTATAACCAACTAACATAACTAACATGTTTAAACTTATTGGAAAAAATCTTAGGGATCTCTTGGGGTCGCAATTGATCCGGTATACCAGACATGTCTTGTTTCATGGTGGTGTCGAAGAATATAGCATTATTAGAAGTAGCTAAAAGTGCGACATTGGAGGAATCGTATGAAGAAGGATTAATATCTTGAGCCATATAGTCAAAATATAAAGTCATAAATCTGGATTGAGATTGAAGGTCGAACAACCTCTCGAAATTTTCAATTACTAATGGGTTCATAACTGTGCATCGAATTAGCAACCGGTAAGAGAGATTCCAAAAACGATGTTTCAACGGAAGAATACCCGCTAACACTTCAAGACTCATCGTATGGGTCGACTGCATGCAACCCAAGGCAATACGCAAACAACGATATTGTATTCTCTCTAACTTTATAATGTGCGTGTTCGCGGCGGAGCGAAAGCAGAAACAGCCGTACTCAAGAATTGACAATATCGTTGTTTGGTATAACCTTAGAAGGTCTCCTGGGTGAGCACCCCACCAAGTTCCGGTAATCGTACGAAGAAAATTAATCCTCTGTTGGCATTTTTGTGTCAGATACCTAATATGACAAGCCCAGGTGCATTTGGAGTCGAACCAGACCCCGAGATATTTAGCGACTAAAACCTGAGAGATCGTTTTACCCGTTAGTAGGAGCTGCAGCTGAGCTGGGTTATGCTTCCTAGAAAAAACGACCAGCTCAGTTTTCTCCGGAGAGAATTCGATACCCAGCTTAAGAGCCCACTCAGACAAATTGTCTAAGGTATCTTGCAATGGTCCTTGCAGATCGCTAGCCTTGCCACCAGTAATGGATACAACGCTATCGTCTGCAAGTTGCCTTAGCGTGCATGAATTTGCAAGACATTCATCGATGTCATTGACGTAAAAATTATATAAGAGAGGACTTAAACATGAGCCCTGGGGGAGGCCCATGTAACTAATTCGGGAAGTTGTCGAATCGCCATGTGAGAAATACATATGCTTTTCTGACAACAAATTGAGCAAAAAGTTATTCAAATTTGGTGAAAGTCCCTGCGAATGAAGTTTCGCGCTTAAAACTTCTACAGAGACAGAGTCAAAAGCCCTCTTAATATCCATGAACGCAGAAGCCATTTGCTCTTTTCGAGCAAAAGCTAGTTGAATTTCAGTAGAAAGCAACGCTAGGCAATCGTTCGTCCCTTTGCCCCGGCGAAAGCCAAATTGAGTATCTGAAAGTAACCCGTTTGTTTCGACCCATTTGTCTAACCGTAAGAGGATTATTTTCTCCATTAATTTCCGGAGGCAAGAGAGCATCGCAATCGGCCTATATGAATTGTGATCAGAGGCAGGTTTCCCGGGTTTCCGAATAGCAATGACTTTTACCTCCCTCCAGTCATGCGGAACAATATTTAGCTCAAGAAACTTGTTGAACAAATTCAACAAGCGTCTTTTTGCAGAGTCGGGTAGATTCTTCAACAGGTTGAATTTTATTCTATCTAACCCTGGAGCCTTATTGTTGCACGACAGGAGAGCCATTGAAAATTCCAACATCGAAAATGGAGGCTCTTCCGTAGTTACTAATAACGCGTCGCGAAAGGTTTTCTGTTCCGGTACAGAGTCTGGACAGACCTTTTTGGCAAAATCGAGTATCCAGCGATCTGAATACTCCTCGCTTTCATTCGAAACGTCACGGTTCCGCATGCGCCTGGCGGTATCCCAAAGAGTGCTCATCGCTGTTTCCCTGGACAACGCGTTTACGAACCGCCGCCAGTACCCGCGTTTTTTCGCCTTTACTAAGCTCTTCATCTGCCTGCCCAGTGCCTCGTACTTTCGAAGCAGGTTGACAGTGCCGTACTCCCGGTAGTCCTTATACGCCGCGGACCTTCGCGCGTACAGCTCAGAGCACTCTTTGTCCCACCATTTGTTGGGAGGGCGCTGTCTAATCGTTACCCCGGGTATCGGTTTCGTCTGAGCTTGAGTCGCGGCGTCGATTATCAAGCCAGCTAAGAACGCGTATTCTTCCTCCGGAGGAAGTTCCTCGTGAGTCTCGATAGATTGCGCTATAATAGACTCATAACACTTCCAATCAATATTACGTGTAAGGTCGTATGAAATATTGATTGGGTTCGGGGGAGTTGAACCATTAGCAATTGATATAACGATTGGAAGATGATCACTACCGTGGGGATCGTTGATTACTTTCCACCGGCAATCTAACGCTAGTGATGTCGAGCAAAGGGATAGGTCAAGCACGCTTTCACGTGCTGGAGGATTAGGTACACGTGTCGCTTCCCCAGTATTCAAAACTGTCATATTGAAGTTGTCGATCAAGTTACAGATTAAAGAAGATCGGTTGTCGTCGTACAGCGACCCCCATAGCGAACAGTGAGAATTAAAATCTCCCAATATCAAAAAAGGCGCGGGAAGCAACTCTGCTATATCCGTGAGATGCTTCTGTTCAATCCGCGCGGATAGAGGCATATATAACGAAACAAGGCATAGGTCTTTTCCATTCATATTCGTTTGAATGGCAACGACTTCAATATTCGAGATCGAGGGGAGGTCGATTCGGAAGAAGGAATAGCACTTTTTAATCCCTAAAAGTACCCCTCCACCGTGTGAGTCTCGATCTCGACGAATAATGTTAAAATCGTGGAAATTGAGTTGATCGTTTGAATTGAGAAAGGTTTCACAGAGCGCAAATGCGTCACAATTGTATGTATTTATTAAATGAGAAAATAGCTCGAATTTGGGAATGATACTTCTGCAATTCCACTGTAATACAGTGATAAAATTCCTAACCTCTTTCGCCGTATTAGTCATCGAAAGATATGATAGCTGAAATGAGGGGCCAAGTTGCTGCTAGTTGCATCAAAAAGGTTTTCACTGTAGGAAGAAGGGCAAGAAGAATATTTTGTAGGGGATCTGGTATGTTGAATGTTTTAAATATCCAGTCCACAATATCAGAAAATTTATGATATTTTATGATTTTATATTTTATCTTCTGATCGAGAAATGGGTGCACGAGGGGTTTTTGGTGCCCCAGGAAGCGGTGGGTACTCCTGGTTTGATTTAAAATTAAAACCGAGAGGTACTTGCTTCGGTTTTTCTTCACCGCTTCCTTTTTGTGTTGGCTTATTGGTCATTCCGCTAGGGGTTATCTTGCGACCTTTGCGAGAAAGATTAGGAGAGTTGATCATTCTCCTCTTCCTAGATCCTTCTGGCATGGCATAAGAACACCCTTCGACGGGATCGTCAGATGTACCCTCATCGGTTGGCAAAAAGGAAAAGATGTTTCCTGTCGAGGGTGGCTCAGCACTCTTCAGCATTTCTGCGAAAGAGCGCTTTGATCGTTCCTTGAGGGAACGCTTTATTTTTTCCTCGCGCTGTTTGTACGCGGGACACGCCGAAAGGTCATGCCGAGTTCCCTCGCAGTAAAGACACTTTTCAGTATCCTCACTGCAAGCGGTCTCAGCATGATTGCCTCCGCACTTGCTGCAGCGTGCCTTGTTGCAGCAGTAGGTGGCTGTATGACCTAACTGCTTGCAGTTTTGGCAATGCATGACCCGCGGTACGAACAGGCGTACAGGCATACGAACCCTGTCCAAAGAGATGTAGTTCGGCAGTGCGGATCCGGCGAATGTTACACGGAAGGAATCCGAAGGGAAGAATTTTTTCTTCCCTTCTTCGATGGATACTGAATGCAATTGCTTGACATCCAGTATCTTTACATCTTGAATCAGGGAGTTCTTGAAGCAGCCAACCCCGTGACGCAAAATGTCATCGACCGTGAGGCTTCCTTCGGTAACCGCACCGTCGATCTCCACGTCCTTGGCAGGGATGTACACGCGGTACTCTCTCGTGAAGAGCTCGTAGCTAGCAATTGCGTTTGCTTGCTTCAAGCTACTCACAACAACTCGCAGTTTGTTCGGTCTAACCTTTGTAATTTCGGTTACGTCCGAAAACTGTTTTGCCAGGTCCTTGCCGATTTGAATTATATTTAGAGGCTTCTTTATGGGCCTGAAGTAAACTACGAACGGACCTTTCGAAGCATCTGGGTAAGCTTTCACCCGTGTTGCCGGTACCCTTGGTACGGGGCTAGGTAGCGGGGAAGGTAGAGGGGAATTGATGGGGGAGATCTCAATCTCTTCCCCAGTTGTTTCCACATCCAGGAATAGTTGCACCTGCATGTCGTCCATTTTGCGGGAGCGTTACGCTCTACCGCACACAAACGATAAATATTCGAATGTGGGGGGGGGGTCAAGTAGTTGCTATTAAATTCTAAAAACAATTTTTCAAACTACAATGGATCAAAATAAAAAAAAAGGCAGTAATACTAATACTAATAACAATAGTAATAATAATAATAATAATAATAATAATAATAATAATAATAATAGTAATAATAATTATAATAATAACAATAATAATAATACTATTAATAATAATGATAAAAATTCTAAAGTGAATACTTCACCGAACGTCTAAGTCACGACCTCACGGCTGATAGTAGGATTAATCGAGCGTCTCCGCAGAACAAACAATGACGATCCAGCTTCGTGTTGTGACACAGTGGCCGTATCCTACACGCGACCTTGTAGATGCCACTTGTAGTTGACTTCCACTCGCTCGATCGTATGATGGTCCGTGCTGCTAGCGGGGTAACAGCGGTGCGGGAGAATTATTCTTGCTGATATATCAGCTGCGTATCGGATCACTGGCGGGGTAGCCTGCCCCTACCAGTGTGCAGAAGATGTTTCTGCCGATAAACTACCGGCTATTGTTATCGCGCAGCACAAGAACTAATCGACAAAAAAACACCCGTACGATAACTCGTGTATTGTTATTTTGCAAACTCAAACGGAGATGAACAATTTGCGTCTAATCGAGACGAAAGCAAAACAACGAATGACTTTTCTAATTTTACTTGTTACTAAATTTTTGGTTTCGGCACTTGCAATCATATCATTCGAGATGTTGATTCCGATACCAGATTTTTCGAATACGTCGCAAGTGATGGAGAATTTATGTTGATAAATAATATGGTTATAAGCCTGCTGCAATTAAAGTCTTGAAAACAATGAATACGTTTGCGTTGCGTTGATGTTTATTTATTTGTAACTGTCAAATTGCCGTAAACGTATCCATTGTGTTTAGGCCCTAACAGATGAAATAAATAAAAATAGCTTAAGAGGTTATTCATAAGACACGACCGTTAACGTAGAATTACGACAGCCTGTCTTATGTCAATGTATTTTTTGCAATAGGTTTGGGTATACACTCGATTAAGGTTAATTAATTTAATGGTGTGAAGTGATGAATTTAAGTGATAGTAATCAGAGCCTGACAAAGTCATTTTCAATTGACAGTTATCAGGTTATAGTGACGCTTTGACCAGTCGCTTTCAATTGGAAAGCATTTGTATCATTTTCGAGCAGTCTGTGAGTCATATGAGCACGCAATAGTTCAAGCGTACATCAATCGATACGTCCTCTCAAAACGCACATTAAATGCTCTGGCTTCCACCACAAATGTGTCAAAAGGATACCTCAACAGTTGCGTAATGAATAAATTGATAGAGATCTAAATTAGAATATGTATAATACACACAAAATCGTAGTGTTTCGGTAGACTTCGGTTTTGGGCAAACGATCAGTTTTGGGGCGCTCAAAAATCCGCTGGTTACTTTCGCGAGTCGGTGTGTATCAACGGCTCGTGCATCCCTAATCACCGTCAGCAACCGAAACAGCCAATAGCGAGCCTCGTTGCAGCAGAATTTACTGACGCTGGTGCCAGTAACGTGGAACCGAATGCATATGAATAAAACCAGAGTCGTCGTTAAATGCAAAATGTTTTAAACAAATCCAATGTCTTTTCAATTGTTATTCATTCGATGATGTTTTTGAATGACCGGATTCAGGATAGTGAATCGATCAGTTCATATTTGCATCAACCTAGTCAGTACCAAGATCATCAGTATTGATTATTTTGACAGCTGAAGGGCTTGAAAAGGAAAGCAATGATTTTCAATTGAACGCCGTGTGTGTGTTTGGGGCTTAAGAATGCGGAAAATCCGTTGGAAACGGAGTCTCAAGCATTCGAAAGTGGAAAATTTTCGTGATGCTCTCGATGTTTTAGATTTTTCAATTTGTACTCTCATGAATGATGTCTTAAGACGTAATTTCACGTCAAAAACACGGGTAATTTTTTTTGTTTAATGTATATATATTATCTTTTTCCAGAAAACATATTGCTTTGAAAGATGTTAATGTTCCCTCCTTGGATATAAATCAGGCAGATGTCACACCTTTCATTTCAACCTTACTTGGAATAGCAATACCTAGGAATAATTTTGGGAAGTTACCACAACAGTTTCTGAATATCTCAGACGTAGGTATTACACATTCTTTATTTCTATTTATAAATACACCGCCGTGCAATAGTCATTGGACTCCTTATATTTAAAGTGTCTAAACATTGAATTGTAGTTTGTTGGGAATGAGCAATGTTTTCTTTTCATTCTCCTGCAAAAAAATCGAATACTGCTTAAGTTGTCCGTAAATACGTATTTCGGTTATTACTTATAACTAGGGACAGTGGTAAATCGCGATTTCGCGAAAGCCGCGAATTCCGCGAGATTCAGCATCGGCCGCGAAATTTACAAAAACTCGCGAAATGCCGCGAAAACCAGCAACACGGACAAGTCTGCAGATTAATGGGCACCTTGATGGCAACGCACAGTGGTCGGAAAAGGCAATATGACGAACTTAATTCTTTTGTGCTTAAACGGTTGATGTTAGCCAAAAACAAAGTTCATAAGAATTGTTCACAAAAATATAACGGATATGTTGATAAGGAAATTTTTTGATCATGGCCTACTATCATAAAAATAAAAAATCTTACTTTTGATACAGCGAAGATACATGAATAGTTTCTTCAGCAAAGTTGTAGAACTTTTCAAAATATGAAACTTTGCAGAAGATATTAAATTTCTATGACGTCTATTTACTGAAATACAAAGCATTTTCGCTGTCAACCTCCTCAAATTGTTTTTCTAGCATAACTTTTTAAATATTGTTTTTTTCAAGAACATAATGTTCTAGACAATATGACCAACATAAAAACACAGGTTTCTTTCGAAGACAACATGTTGCTACAATCGTTCTATACTGAGCTAGAGCGTTTTTTATTAAATTATTTCCCAGATTTAAATGCGTATAGAGGAGAAAGAGGCAAACCGGTGCACATCATCGATTACTTTTTTAAAGCTTAGACCTTGTACTATAAGCTAGTTGAACTTTGATACTTGACAATTCATAAATGAATCAGTAGAGTGATGTTTTAGGTATGTATGTTTCTGGAGTTTTCTATACAAAAATGCACAAACTACCTGATTAACGAACGATGATTTGTGAATTTATGAAACAGATGACTCGCAATACTTTCAAAATTAGTGAGAACACTTCTTAGGTATATTTTGTTGTTGATAGGTGCATCCATCAGTCATTCAACGTGAGTAAAATGAACACATAACAGCAATGTTTATTGTTAATTAGGGTAGGAAACATATTTTCAGCAGCTTCAGGAGCCGCCTGTGTATTGAGACGAAACACTTGAAATCTGTAAGGTGAAATACGAACATGAGTATATCGATTTGTTCTCTATCCTTTTCTCTGTCAGCACTTGATTTCTGATTCTAAAACCGGTTTAGCAAACTTTAACAATGATCAATTGAAGTTCCCTATCGAGGGACGCTATTCCAATCACCCCGAACCTTTTAAGCAGTTTGCATCTGTTTTGCAGGGGATTTATTTCAGCACCCGAATAGCGCCTGAATAACTGCAATATTTTTCGTTTGAGTTTTTTCAAATTTTTTTCTGTTTTGAACGGAATTTTATGTATTAGTAAGAATGCTAGTCAAGGAAAGTTTTTGTTTCCATCATTCAAATTGTCCATATTGATCAAAATTCAGGAGATCGAGGCCCGTTTATTTCGACTGATTTGAATAGGCGCCGCTGCTTAAGCCGTTTCTTACCCTATTTATTTCATCTTCATCTGTCTCGTTTTCACTCTCTGTGAAAATTAATATGAGCTTAGCATCTTTTGAAAATTCTTGATGCTTCTTTCGCGGTTTGACCCGCAAGCCGGCAGTTACTGGATCTTAAGGAACCAATAGACGACGTATAAGATCACCGTTAGTAACAGTTCGTGAAATTTTTCGCGTGTGATTTAGCCTGAACCTTTTTATCACTTTGTTCAGTGACTCTTGCGCTTCTTCAGATAATTGGCCTGATGGAATATTGAAATGGTTAATAATGTCCGCACCGTGAAATAATATTTTTTGGTAAATTAAACCAAGGATATATGGACACCAACAAACGAGCAGTTTCCAAACAATAGTGTTTGAATTTTGATGCATTAATTTTCCGGCCAGATAAAATGTACTGTATTATTGTGGCGCAACGTTGAATTGCATGTAGATCATTTGTTGGTTTCCATATATCCTTGGTTTCACTTGCCAGCAACAGACCATATGTTATGTGTTCATTTTAATCACGTCGAATGACTGATGGATCCATAATGGATGCACCTATCAACAACTAAATATACCTAAGAAGTGTTCTCACTAATTTTGAAAGTATTGCGAGTCATCTGTTTCATAAATTCACAATCCATCGTTCGTTAATCAGGTAGTTTGTGTATTTTTGTATAGGAAACTCCAGAAACATACATACCTAAAACATCACTCTACTGATTCATTTATGAATTGTCAAGTATCAAAGTTCAACTAGCTTATAGTACAAGGTCTAAGCTTTAAAAAAAGTATTTGATGATGTGCACCGGTTTGCCTCTTTCTCCCCTATACGCATTTAAATCTGGGAAATAATTTAATGAAAAAACGCTCTAGCTCAGTATAGAACGATTGTAGCAACATGTTGTCTTCGAAAGAAACCTGTGTTTTAATGTTGGTCATATTGTCTAGAACATTATGTTCTTGAAAAAACAATATTTAAAAAGTTATGCTAGAAAAACTAAATTTGAGGAGGTTGACAGCGAAAATGCTTTGTATTTCAGTAAATAGACGTCATAGAAAAGTTTCATATTTTGAAAAGTTTTTTTTTTCTTCATCTATAATTTATTTGACACGGCACAAATACAATTTAATGTTTAACGGCGCCAATTATATCTGGTAGCTTACTTTCTAAAGTATCTTAATAACTAAAAGCAAATTTTTTATCCTCGCTGCCGACTACGAGCTGAAACTAAATCTAACTTAAAGCTAGAATGTTTTGCATTAAAAACACTGATTTGTTGTTTGATTTTACAATGATTTAACGCTAACGTAAGAACTAGCACAATAATCGCGAACATAGACGGAACACGACGAGTGATCAGACAAGACACTTATTGCTCTTACAGATATAAAAGGATAATATAATAATTACCTTTCGTCTACCGGTTTCGGGCTACATATTGCCCATCGACAGGACGAGATCCCATGTCCAACTGGTTAAAATTCTCGTACGTTATATCGCACGCGTCGAAGAGAGTGAGCTGGAGATTACTTTCTCCCCGTTGTCAAGTTAAAGAGGATTGAGTTGATCGGTGCATCGTCGTCGTTCATCAATGGTTGTTTGGCCGTCGCAATGTACATTGACTCCCAAGCATTGAGGAGACCAATTTTATTGATGCTTTTGATCAGACCCGCCTTATCCCAATCGATCTCGTGTTGGTTACTCACTGTATGTGTTGCTACACTGGATTCACTCGTTTTGTTCATTTCTACTGCTCTTCTATGCTCTTTAAGCCGCACTTTAACTTTTCTTCGTGTTTGCCCGATATATACCGCGTCGCAGTCTTTGCACGGTATTTTATAAATTCCAGCTTGTTCGTCTTGTGGAACTTTGTCCTTCCGGTTAACCAGAAGTTCACGTAAAGTGTTAACGCTTTTATGTGCAATATTTATTCCATATCTGCGGAGGGTATGCTTCAGTGGATTCGTGATGGTAGGGTAAAACGAGAGGCTGACTCTTCGAATCTCCTCATTTTCCGGTATTAAAGTGGTAGCGTCTCGTCTGTGTTTCTTTCTTTCGTGCTTACGGAGGATTTTGTCGACGAACTGTTTGTCGTACCCGTTCAATTCGGCTGCTTTATATATTGTTTCTTTTTCTGCTAAAAACTCTTGTTCTTCCATCGGTATGTTGAAGATGCGATGGGCCATGGAATGAAAAGCGGCCTGTTTTTGACCACCGAAATGGTTCGAGTCAGCTGTGATGTAACGATCTGTTAAAGTTGGCTTTCGATAGATTCCAAATTTTAGCTTATTGTTATCCTTCCGTGTAATAAGTAAATCAAGGAAAGGAAGTTTTCCTTCGACTTCTTTTTCAACCGTGAACTTGATTGTGGTGTGCCGTGAGTTAAGAAAGTCGAGAGTTTGTGTTAGCGTGCGTTCCTTCACCAAAGCAAAAATGTCATCCACATACCGTTTCCATATCCGAGGGAAGAGTTTATTTCCTTCAGCTTCAACCTCGAAATTGGACATGAAAATTTCGGCTAACAGTGGAGACAATTTACTACCCATACTTAGACCGAAGACCTGTTTATAAATTTTTCCTCTGAATATAAACAAATTTTGTTTCATACATAATTCGGCCACTCACATATAGGCCTCAATGTGATTTGGGGGGGCGCGGTAACGTTCTAGGTGTGTGCGCAAGTATTTTATGGCTTCATTCACAGGTACACTTGGGAACAGGGCAGTCACATCGAAGGATACTAGGATTTCCCCCCTACGGATTTCCAGATTCTCCACCTGCTTACCAAAAGTCCATAAAAACCCGTTAGCTATGCGTCCTATTTCGTCCAATATCTGCACACCCACTGAAAAAATGGCTGCATGGCTGGTAGATGAGCTGAGAAAGTACCCGGTGACACAGGGGAAAAGCGTAAAAAACTCCGTAGAATTGGTTAAGCAGGTGGAGAATCTGGAAATCCGTAGGGGGTAAATCCTAGTATCCTTCGATGTGACTGCCCTGTTCCCAAGTGTACCTGTGAATGAAGCCATAAAATACTTGCGCACACACCTAGAACGTTACCGCGCCCCCCCAAATCACATTAAGGCCTGAATTATGTATGAAACAAAATTTGTTTATGTTCAGAGGAAAAATTTATAAACAGGTCTTCGGTCTAAGTATGGGTAGTAAATTGTCTCCACTGTTAGCCGAAATTTTCATGTCCAATTTCGAGGTTGAAGCTGAAGGAAATAAACTCTTCCCTCGGATATGGAAACGGTATGTGGATGACATTTTTGCTTTGGTGAAGGAACGCACGCTAACACAAACTCTCGACTTTCTTAACTCACGGCACACCACAATCAAGTTCACGGTTGAAAAAGAAGTCGAAGGAAAACTTCCTTTCCTTGATTTACTTATTACACGGAAGGATAACAATAAGCTAAAATTTGGAATCTATCGAAAGCCAACTTCAACAGATCGTTACATCACAGCTGACTCCATGGCCCATCGCATCTTCAACATACCGATGGAAGAACAAGAGTTTTTAGCAGAAAAAAAAACAATATATAAAGCAGCCGAATTGAACGGGTACGACAAACAGTTCGTCGACAAAATCCTCCGTAAGCACGAAAGAAAGAAACACAGACGAGACGCCACCACTTTAATACCGGAAAATGAGGAGATTCGAAGAGTCAGCCTCACGTTTTACCCTACCAGCACGAATCCACTGAAGCATACCCTCCGCAGATATGGAATAAATATTGCACATAAAAGCGTTAACACTTTACGTGAACTTCTGGTTAACCTGAAGGACAAAGTTCCACAAGACGAACAAGCTGGAATTTATAAAATACCGTGCAAAGACTGCGACGCGGTATGTATCGGGCAAACACGAAAAAAAGTTAAAGTGCGGCTTAAAGAGCATAGAAGAGCAGTAGAAATGAACAAAACGAGTGAATCCAGTGTAGCAACACATACAGTGAGTAACCAACACGAGATCGATTGGGATAAGGCGGGTCTGATCAAAAGCATCAATAAAATTGGTCTCCTTAATGCTTGGGAGTCAATGTACATTGCGACGGCCAAACAACCATTGATGAACGACGACGATGCACCGATCAACTCAATTCTCTTCAACTTGACAACGGGGAGAAAGTAATCTCCAGCTCACTCTCTTCGACGCGTGCGATATAACGTACGAGAATTTTAACCAGTTGGACATGGGATCTCGTCCTGTCGATGGGCAATATGTAGCCCGAAACCGGTAGACGAAAGGTAATTATTATATTATCCATTTATATCTGTAAGAGCAATAAGTGTCTTGTCTGATCACTCGTCGTGTTCCGTCTGTGTTCGCGATTATTGTTGTTTGATGGTTTTCCATCGCCATAGGTAAGCAGCATATTGAATATGTTCCGCTGCTGGGCCAAGATATTACGGACTGGCATATTGGGTTGTCTCCCTCGGGACCTGAGAGTATCGTGCGGGTCTAGTTGCTGTTTCCGGATCCGGGGTCTTAACGTGTTCTTGTCGTTTGGTTGGATGTAGGCGGAAGGGAATAGGATTAAACTGGGGCGTGGATGGATTTCAGGAAAACGTATATAAGGGACATGTAGGATAGGTCACGGCTCGCCAAGACATCACGAACAGGTACAGCCGGCTGCCTACTTTCGGCCTCAAGGGAAGCTATTAATTTAGACCTGGCGTCACGGTGTACAGGGCATGACCAAACCACATGCTCTATGTCGTGATAACCCTCACCACAGGCACAGATACCACTTTCCCCGAGCCCAACACGACGGAGATGCGCGTCAAATCTATAGTGATTGGACATAAGCCGGGACATCACGCAAATGAAATCCCGACCTACATCCAACCCCTTGAACCACGGGTTCGCCGATACTTTGGGGATTATGGAATGTAACCACCTTCCCAATTCCCCTCTGGTCCAAGCATTTTGCCAACTGATGATCGTATTCTAACGTACAAGTGCGAAAAATTCATTAAAAGCAATTGGTCTTTCATAAATATCACCGTTTGTTGCGCCCACCTTAGCCAAAGAGTCCGCTTTCTCATTGCCCGGTATCGAGCAGTGAGAAGGGACCCACGCTAAGGTAATCAGAGAAGATTTTTCGGATAAAGCACTCAGATGTTCCCGTATTTTCCCCAGGAAATACGGAGAGTGCTTAACATCTTTCATCGATCGGAGAGCCTCAATGGAACTGAGACTGTCCGTAAAGATGAAATAATGGTCCGTGGGCATTTTTTCGATAATCCCTAGGGTGTACTTAATTGCAGCCAATTCTGCGACGTAAACAGAAGCAGGATTATCGAGCTTATGGGAGACGGTTAAATTGTTATTGAAAATACCGAAGCCAGTGGACCCATCAAGAAGTGATCCGTCAGTGTAGAACATATTGTTGCAGTTGACAACCCCAGGTGCCTTTAGAGTCGAACCAGATACCAAGATATTTGTGTACCAAAACCTGAGAAATCGTTTTACCCATTAATTGTGTTTGAAGCTGAGCAGGTTCATGCTTCCTAGAACAAACTGCTATCTCAGTCTTCTCCGGAAAGAATTCTATACCTAGCTGTAAAGCCCAAGCAGACAAATTGTCCAAGGTATCTTGCAATGGTCCTTGCAAATCGGCAGCTTTGGCTCCTGTAACAGAGATTACACTGTCGTCTGCAAGTTGTCTTATCGTGCATGAATTTGCCAGACTTCGTCGATGTCATTTACATAAAAGTTGTAAAGAAGGGGGCTTAAACATGAGCCCTGGGGAAGACCATGTAGCTAATGCGAAAAGTTGCCAAATCGCCGTGCGTAAAATGCATGTGCTTTTCGGACAACAAATTGTGCAAAAAATTGTTTAAAATTGGAAAAAATCCTTGTCGGTGAAGTTTGCCCGAAAGAATGTCAATAGAAACGGAATCAAAAGCCCCCTTAATGTCCAAGAACGCAGACGCCATTTGTTCTTTGCGAGCATACGCCAGCTGAATATCTGTTGAAAGCAGCGCAAGACAATCATTCGTCCCTTTGGTACGGCGGAAGCCAAATTGAGTATCCGATAGTAGGCCATTTGATTCGACCCAATGGTCTAAACGACGGAGTATCATTTTTTCCATCAATTTCCGGATACAGGATAGCATTGCAATCGGCCTATAAGAGTTGTGATCAGAAGCTGGTTTCCCTGGTTTTTGGATGGCGATCACCTTCACTTGCCTCCAATCCTGCGGTACAATGTTTTGCTCCAGGAACTTATTGAACAAGTTCAACAAGCGCCTCTTGGCATTGCCGGGTAGATTCTTCAACAAGTTGGATTTGATTCTATCTAACCCAGGCGCGTTTTTGTTACAGGACAGGAGGGCAACTGAAAATTCTGCCATCGTAAAAGGTGATTCTATCGCGTCGTGGCCCGGAGACGCATCACGAACAATATTTTGCTCAGGAACAGAGTCCGGACATACTTTCCTGGCAAAATCAAATATCCACCTACTTGAAGACTCTTCGCTTTCGTTGACCGTTACGCGATTCCGCATTCTTCGGGCTGTGTTCCAAAGAGTGCTCATCGATGTCTCCCTCGACGTCTCGTTCACGAACCGACGCCAATATCCGCGTTTCTTTGCTTTAGCCAAGCTTTTAAGCTTGGTATCAAGCTCCGAATACCGTAAATAGTCGCCAGGTATACCTCCCTTCTGGTAGGCCAAAAACGCGTCGGATCTTTGCGTGTAGATATCGGAGCACTCTTGGTCCCACCACGGAGTGGGAGGCCGTTCTTTAATCGTTACGCCGGGATATTTCTTCGTTTGGGCTTGCAACGCGGCGTCGAGAATCAAGCCCGCGAGGAGGTTGTATTCTTCAAGTGGTGGATGATGTTGAATCGAATCGACCGCTTTTCAAATCATCGTATAACTTCCAATCGACATTCCGTGTGAGGTCATACGGAATGTCAACTGGTCGCATGCGAGTTGACCCGTTATTAATCAAAATAAGAATAGGCAAATGGTCGCTACCGTGAGGATCGAGGATTACCTTCCATGTGCAATCCAACCGTAGCGACGTCGAACATAAGGATAGATCCAAAGCGCTTGGGCGCGCTGGAGGTTTCGGGATACGTGTCATTTCGCCGTTGTTTAAAATAGTCATGTCGAAGTCATCGCAAAGGTTATAGATTAAAGAGGAGCGGTTATCATTGTAAGGGGAACCCCAAGCCACGCCATGAGAGTTGAAGTCTCCCAAAATCAAACGTGGCGAGGGAAGAAGTTCTATTAAATCAAAGAGCAGCCGTTGCCCAACCTGTCTCTGGGAGGAATATATATTGAGGCAATACAAAGCTCTTTACCTTGTATTGTCATTTGACATGCGACAACTTCGATGCCTGGAATCGAGGGGAGGTTAATACGATAGAAAGAATAGCACTTTTTAATCCCTAAAAGTACTCCTCCATATGGGGTGTCTCGATCAAGGCGAATAATATTAAAATCATGGAAGTTGAGATCAATATTTGAAGTGAGCCAAGTTTCACAAAGGGAAAATGCATCGCATTTGTTTTTATTTATCAAAACTTTAAACGAATCAATTTTTGGTAAAATACTTCTACAATTCCACTGTAAGACAGAGATGGAATCCTTCATATACGCAGTTGAATTAGGCATCGAAGGATACAATCGCTGCAAGGAGGGGCCATTGGGCAGTCAACTGCTTCAAAAATGATCTAACTGTTGGGAGAAATGCTGTAAGAAAAATTTTAATTGGATCGGGTACATTGAAAGTTTCAAAAATCCAGTCCACAATGTCAGAAAATTTCACTAATCCAGAGTTTGTTTCATCAACTGGATGTGCAAAAGGAACAACTGGGGTTTTAGATGTTCCTGGCAGTGCTGGGAACTCCTTCTGGGACTTTAAATTTGCAAGCCCAGGAGGAGTTTGCTTCGGTTTTTCCGCAGCACTGTTTGGCTTGCTTGTAACTTTCATTTCACTTTGAGAAATCTTAGGACCTATTCTGGGAAGTTTAGGAGAGGAAATATTTTTCCCTCTTTCTAGACTCCCCAGGATTGGCGTTAGATGTTCCCGCTGGTGAATCGTCAGAATCGGTTTCATCAGAGGACAACAGATCATAAGGGTTTGATGTAATGGGAGAAGTGGTAACGGTCTTCTTCAGCATCTCAGCGTAAGAACGCTTCGAACGCTCTTTGAGAGACCTCTTTATTTTATCCCTGCGCTGCATGTACACCGCACATGTCGAGAGCTCATGCTGACTCTCCCCACAGTGAATGCATTTGCAGTCTCGAATCGGTTATGACACCGTCGATCTCCACGTCTCGTGCGGGTATGTAAACGCGATACTCGCGTGTGAAGAGCTCAGAGCAAGCTATATCGTTGGCCTCTTTCAGGTTACTGACCACGACACGGAGCTTGTTAGGCCGCACCTTGGAAATTTCGGTCACGCCCTTGTACTCCTTCGTCAGGTCTTTAGAAATCTGCAAGAGGTTCAACTGTTTCGATTTCGGTCCCGCCTTTGGCCGAAAATAGACAGTATAGCTGCCCTGGGCTCCGTCTGGGTAAAGCCTGGGGCTAGGGGGGACTGAAGAATGAACAGGGGAGGGGGTAACAGAAGGGTCAGGGTCAGAGGGGCTCGGGGATGGTGGCGCGGGAGGCGAGGGATCTACATCCATCCCGCTAAGTCTAGCGCACTAGCGCCGACAAGAGCACGTACCTTTTTACTTCTCCCTTCCAGTAAGGTTGGTTGTCCGATCGTTCGAAATTGCAGCCGTTACAGCCAGCAGCACCAATACAGCAGCACCAATACAGCAGCACCAATACAGCAGCACCAAACAGCCACCAGCAGCGAGCCAGGTGTGAGATCACTCCACACAGCGATACAACTCACTGTCAACTGATGGCTTCTTCTTTTTCCTCTTTTGTGTCTCGTCCACTGCTGTAGCACAATTCAGCCAGCAGCCAAATCGGCTTACGCACCAGCTGGTAGTCACGATGCGAAACAGTTGCACAAAGGCGCGACCTTGAACCCGGATTAATTTCACTCGACCAGGCAAACAATGCCAACACTTGTTCACACGTCTTTTGTTTTTATATTCTATCGGAGCGATCACCGATCACACGTCCGATACTGATGCGTGTTCGGCACAGAATGATTTTGAAAAGTTCTACAACTTTGCTGAAGAAACTATTCATGTATCTTCGCTGTATCAAAAGTTAGATTTTTTATTTTTATGATAGTAGGCCATGATCAAAAAATTGTCTTATCAACATATCCGTTATATTTTTGTGAACAATTCTTATGAACATTGTTATTGGCTAACATCAACCGTTTAAGCACAAAAGAATTAAGTTCGTCATATTTCCTTTTCCGACCACTGTGCAACGGGGGGCCTTTTTCTGCGCAACCAATGAAATGGAAGAGTATTACTGCTCTCTTACAACGAGATTTTGTTAGCCTGGGTTGGAATGTTTTCGGGTTCGGTTACTAGATCCTCTTTGAGCAAATATTATGGGGATTGAGGACCTGCATGACAGAATTCCAGAGTGTGCAAAATCGAAGTTGCAAAATATACCTTAGTTCAAGTAGCAAGCATTTTGCGTTTTTAAAAATATGCGGCAATGAGATTGATATTATAATTTTGGTAAGTATTCAAAACGCGGACGGTTTCTTGACCTTTTTGGTTGGCAAATAATTTATTGTTTCTCGGAAACTCGGTTTGACACAGTAGTCCGTACCGCAAAGAAATCATGAATCAGTTAAATTACCGTAATTAAATTAAAGAAAACAGGTTTTTATTTGACGCGAATTACCAGTGGAGTGGAGTGCTCCAGTAGAATTAAATGGAAACATTGCCTGTTCTCAATATTCAATTCCATTCTACTAAGACGTTCAATAATTTTACTGAATTCTGGGTTGAAGTATCGGAAACATCTTTGAGTTTGCTGATATTTCCGTAGAGAACTTTTGTGTAGAAAAGAAAAGCCATCAGAGTTCTATGCATAAATGACATATATTTAGGGATACAATCCGTCTTGATTTAGCAGAACATGTCCTGATTTTGAAACCCTTTTTCGACGTCCTAATTTATTTTTCACTTTCTGGCATTTGTCCTGATTTTCATAAGATTTTAAATTTTTTTTTCCTCATATATCATTTATTTGACACGGCACAAATACAATTTAATGTTTAACGGCGCCAATTATATCTGGTGACTTAAAAACTAAAAGCAAATTTTTTATCCTCGCTGCCGACTACGAGCTGAAATTAAGTCTAACTTAAAGCTAGCATGAATTTTTCAATCAGTGTTTTGTTGTTGAATGGTCGTCTGGTGCTCTTCGAATGGCCGATGTCATGAGCTGGGGCAGGGGCTTGTATCCTCGGGTCCTGGAGGTATTGTGCGGGGTCTAGTTGCTGGTTATGGTTCGTTGTTGTTGTTCGCTAGTGTTCAAGTGGCCATATGGTATGTGCCGCTGAGCCAAGATATCACTGAAGGCCTCGGGTGGCGAATCCGAGTGGGGTGCAGTTGCTGATTCCAAAATCTGTGCTTAAGGTTCAAACGTGTTCTTGTCGTTTTGTTGGGTGTAGACGGTGGGGAACGGGACTAGACTGGGGCATGGATGGATTTTAGGAAAACGTATATAAGGGTCATGTAGGGTATGTCACGGCTCGCCAAGACATCACGAACAGGTACAGCTGGCCGTCTACCTCCGGCCTCAAGGGAAGCTACTAATTTAGACCTGGCGTCACGGTGGACAGGGCATGACCAAACACCGTGCTCTATGTCGTGATAACCTTCACCACAGGCACAGATACCACTTTCTCCGAGCCCAATACGACGGAGATGCGCATCAAATCTATAGTGATTGGACATAAGCCGAGACATCACGCAAATGAAATCTCGACCTACATCCAACCCCTTGAACCACGGATTCGTCGATACCTTGGGTATAATGGAATGTAACCACCTTCTCAATTCCCCTCTGGTCCAAGAATTTTGCCAACTGATGATCGTACTCTGACGTACAAATGCGAAAAATTCATTAAAAGCAATTGGTCTTTCATAAATTTCACCGTTTGTTGCGCCCACCTTAGCCAAAGAGTCCGCTTTCTCATTGCCCGGTATCGAGCAGTGAGAAGGGACCCACACTAAGGTAATCAGAGAAGATTTTTCGGATAAAGCACTCAGATGTTCCCGTATTTTCCCCAGGAAATACGGAGAGTGCTTAACATCTTTCATCGATCGGAGAGCCTCAACGGAACTGAGACTATCCGTAAAGATGAAATAATGGTCCGTGGGCATTTTTCCGATAATCCCTAGGGTGTACTGAATTGCAGCCAATTCTGCGACGTAAACAGAAGCAGGATTATCGAGCTTATGGGAGACGGTTAAATTGTTATCGAAGATACCGAAGCCAGTGGACCCATCAAGAAGTGATCTGTCAGTGTAGAACATATTGTTGCAGTTGATATTTCGATATTTATTGGAAAAAATTTTGGGGATCTGCTGCACGCGTAAATGATCCGGGATTCCACGAGTTTCTTCTATCATGGATGTATCGAAAAACACAGTAGAATCAGAAGTATTTAATAAGTTGACACGATTTGGAATATTCGAAGAAGGGTTAATATTTTGGGACATGTGATTGAAATACAATGTCATAAAACGGGTTTGCGAATTAAGTTCGATTAACCTTTCAAAATTTTCAATCACGGGACGGTTCAAGACCTCACATTTGATAAGAATACGAGAAGACAGGCTCCAGAAGCGGTTTTTCAATGGTAGTACTCCAACTAAGACCTCCAAACTCATCGTATGGGTCGACTGCATGCAACCTAAGGCGATACGCAAACAACGATATTGTATTCGCTCCAGTTTGATCAAATGTGTGTTTGCTGCGGAGCGGAAGCAGAAACACCCGTATTCAATAACAGACAATATCGTTGTTTGGTAAAGCCTTATAAGGTCTCCTGGATGGGCTCCCCACCATTGTCCGGTTATTGTACGAAGAAAATTCACTCTTTGTTGACATTTTTTCATCAGATACCTCACGTGACAACCCCAGGTGCCTTTAGAGTCGAACCAGACACCAAGATATTTGTGTACCAAAACCTGAGAAATCGTTTTACCCATTAATTGTGTTTGAAGCTGAGCAGGTTCATGCTTCCTAGAAAAAAACTACTATCTCAGTCTTCTCCGGAAAGAAATCGATACCTAGCTGTAAAGCCCAAGCAGACAAATTGTCCAAGGTATCTTGCAATGGTCCTTGCAAATCGGCAGCTTTGGCTCCTGTAACAGAGATTACACTGTTGTCTGCAAGTTGTCTTATCGTGCATGAATTTGCCAGGCATTCGTTAATGTCATTTACATAAAAATTGTAAAGAAGGGGGCTTAAACATGAGCCCTGGGGAAGACCCATGTAGCTAATTCGAAAAGTTGCCAAATCGCCATGCGTAAAATGCATATGCTTTTCGGACAACAAATTGTGCAAAAAATTGTTCAAAATTGGAGAAAATCCTTGTCGGTGAAGTTTACCCGAAAGAATGTCAATAGAAACGGAATCAAAAGCCCCCTAATGTCCAAGAACGCAGACGCCATTTGTTCTTTGCGAGCATACGCCAGCTGAATATCTGTTGAAAGCAACGCAAGACAATCATTCGTCCCTTTGGCACGGCGGAAGCCAAATTGAGTATCTGATAGTAGACCATTTGATTCGACCCAGTGGTCTAAACGACGGAGTATCATTTTTTCCATCAATTTCCGGATACAGGATAGCATTGCAATCGGCCTATAAGAGTTGTGATCAGAAGCTGGTTTCCCTGGTTTTTGGATGGCGATCACCTTCACTTGCTTCCAATCCTGCGGTACAATGTTTTGCTCCAGGAACTTATTGAACAAGTTCAACAAGCGCCTCTTGGCATTGCCGGGTAGATTCTTCAACAAGTTGAATTTGATTCTATCTAACCCAGGGGCGTTATTGTTACAGGACAGGAGGGCAACTGAAAATTCTGCCATCGTAAAAGGTGATTCTATCGCGTCGTGGCCCGGAGACGCATCGCGAACAATATTTTGCTCAGGAACAGAGTCCGGACATACTTTCCTGGCAAAATCAAATATCCACCGACTTGAAGACTCCTCGCTTTCGTTGACCGTTACGCGATTCCGCATTCTTCGGGCTGTGTTCCAAAGAGTGCTCATCGATGTCTCCCTCGACGTCTCGTTCACGAACCGACGCCAATATCCGCGTTTCTTTGCTTTAGCCAAGCTTTTAAGCTTGGTATCAAGCTCCGAATACCGTATATAGTCGCCAGGTATACCTCCCTTCTGGAAGGCCAAAAACGCGTCGGATCTTTGCGTGTAGACATCGGAGCACTCTTTGTCCCACCACGGAGTTGGAGGCCGTTCTTTGATCGTTACGCCGGGATATTTCTTCGTTTGGGCTTGCAACGCGGCGTCGAGAATCAAGCCCGCGAGGAGGTTGTATTCTTCAAGTGGTGGATGATGTTGAATCGACTCGACCGCTTTTGAAATCATTTCCTCGTATAACTTCCAATCGACATTCCGTGTGAGGTCATACGGAATGTCAATTGGTCGCATGCGAGTTGATCCGTTAGTAATTGAAATAATAATAGGCAAATGGTCGCTACCGTGAGGATCGAGGATTACCTTCCATGTGCAATCCAACCGTAGCGACGTCGAACATAAGGATAGGTCCAAAGCGCTTGGGCGCGCTGGAGGTTTCGGGATACGTGTCAATTCACCGTTGTTTAAAATAGTCATGTCGAAGTCATCGCAAAGGTTATAGATTAAAGAGGAGCGGTTATCATTGTAAGGGGAACCCCAAGCCACACCATGAGAGTTGAAGTCTCCCAAAATCAAACGTGGCGTGGGAAGAAGTTCTAATAAATCAAAGAGCAGCCGTTGCCCAATCTGTGCTCTGGGAGGAATATATATTGAGGCAATACAAAGCTCTTTACCTTGTATTGTCATTTGACATGCGACAACTTCGATGCCTGGAATCGAGGGGAGGTTAATACGATAGAAAGAATAGCACTTTTTAATCCCTAAAAGTACTCCTCCATATGGGGTGTCTCGATCAAGGCGAATAATATTAAAATCATGGAAGTTGAGATCAATAGGAAGGGCCATTGAGCAGTCAACTGCTTCAAAAATGTTCTAACTGTTGGGAGGAATGCTGTAAGAAAAACTTTTATTGGATCGGGTACATTGAAAGTTTCAAAAATCCAGTCCACAATGTCAGAAAATTTCACCAGTCCAGCATTTGATTTTTCCACTGGATGTGAAAAAGGAACAACTGGGGTTTTAGATGTTCCAGGAAGTGCTGGGAACTCCTTCTGGGACTTTAAATTTGCAAGCCCAGGAGGAGTTTGCTTCGGTTTTTCCGCTGCACTTTTAGGTTTGTTTGTACCATTCATTTCACTTTGGGAAATCTTTGGACCTTTTCGGGGAAGTTAAGGAGAGGAAATATTTTTCCTCTTTCTAGACTCCCCAGGATTGGCATAGGATGTTCCCGCTGGTGAATCGTCAGAATCGGTTTCAGCAGAGGACAACAGATCAAAGGGGTTCGAAGTAACGGGAGAAGTGGTAACGGTCTTCTTCAGCATGTCAGCGTAGGAACGCTTTGAACGCTCTTTGAGAGACCGTTTTATTTTATCCCTGCGCTGCATGTACACCGCACATGTCGAGAGCTCATGCAGATTTTCCCCGCAGTGAATACACTTTTCAGCGTTAACACTGCAAGAATCTTCCGCATGAGACTCCCCACACTTGCCACAACGTGCCTTATTGCAGCAGTAGGCGGCTGTATGGCCTAACTGCTTGCAATTCAGGCAGTTCATGACGAGGGGCACGTAGAGCCTCACAGGGAGACGAACCCGGTGGATCGAGATGTGGCTTGGTAGTGCAGAACCGGCGAACATAACTCGAAACGAGTCTGACGGAGTGTAAACTTTTTTGTCACCGACGAGCGATACCGACCGCAATTGCTTGCAGTCGAGCACCTTCGCATCGGGACATGTACTGTTCTTGAAACAACCTTTAGCACTTTTCAATATACACTCCACGGACAGACTTGAATCGGTCACGACACCGTCGATCTCCACATCTCTAGCGGGTACATAGACACGGTATTCCCGTGTAAAGAGCTCGGAGCAAGCTATATCGTTGGCCTCTTTAAGGTCATTGACCACGACACGGAGCTTGTTCGGCTTGATTTTTAAAATTTCAGTCACAGCTTTAAAGTGTGACGTCAGGTCTTTCGAAATCAGTAGAATGTTTGAAGATTACGATTTCGGCCCCGCCTTAGGCCTGAGGTAAACTGCCACCGGAAGAGTCGATCCATCTGGATACAATCTGACACGTGGGGGAGCTGAGGAATTAATATTAGGAGGGGGGGGGGCAGGAGGGACAGGGTCGGGGGGATTCGAGGATGGAGGTGCGGGAGGTGGGGGATCTACATACATCGCGCTAAAACTAGCGCGCCGATGGGACAGACAAGAAGCACGTACCTTCCTTTTCTTCTCTCCTTCGTGTTGGATAAACGTCCACAGGAGTACACTGCGCTCACCACCAAATCGTTCTACAGCAGGCAGCTACAAAGCGACACAGTAACACAAAGGCGCTTGACCTTGCGACACAGCAATCTAGACAAAAGACACCGGGACCGGTCAAAAAATGCCACCACTTGCACACACGTATTGAAATTTATCGGAGCGATTTCGAAGCACAACCGATGCTGATGCGTGTTCGGCACAGAGTAATTTTAAATTTTGTAGTGTGATAAAAATATGCAGAATTTTTCAAAATCAATTACTTTTTTGATTCCAGAACACAACGGTCACTACGAACGATTTTGTTTTTGGTTGAATCTTAGTGAAGTGACGAGAGAAATCTTTTAGGTATTGTAACCGTTTAACATTTGGCTTTACTCTGGAAGGTCGAAAAAAATTGTTTTTTCAATGTTTAGAGTACAGTAAGGTGTTCGGCTATTGATTAAAGTTTGTTTGAAGATTTATTTTGCATGTTGTGGTTGCACATATAGTGTATTACATTGTTGGCAGCTGGGAACGTGAATGCCCTCACTAAATCGGTGGTAAGTTTTTCTCAGCATGTACTGAACCGATTTGGCTGTTTTTTTAGCATGTAAGAATGGATTATCTAACTTGTTACATAGCCGTTTTTGAAATTTCAAAAAATTGACAAAATGGCCATTTTAGTAAAAAATTAGTTTTTTTCATAAAAAAAATCACTTTAAAAAATAATAAATCATTGAAAAAATTAGATATTGAAAAACGGCTATGTGGCAGGTAAGATAATCCATTTTTACATGCTGGAAAAAATTCAGCCTGATCGGCTCAGTAGATGCTGAGAAAAACTTACCACAAGTTAAAAAAACCATGGTTTCGCGAAAAACGCTGTCAATAGCGTAATACTCACTATATTTGCACCCATGATACACAAAATACATCTTAAAACATTCCTTATTCAATAGCCAAAATACCAGAACACTTCACTTACCCTAAACATCCAGAATAAATATTTTTTTTTTAGACTTTCCAGTTAGTCCCCTCTGAACGGTTAGTTTAATTTGAAATAGTTTACATGTGCTGTACATCTGCCTATAAATTCAAAGCTGCGTAATAATATTGGGTCGTTTGAGAGGTATGTTGAACAAGTAAAGAGGTATTTTGGTGTTTTTGAGGTGCAAATCACATTTAACGTGGTAAATTAATTTAAACTTCGAAAAACAGCTTAGCTCAAATTTGTACCAAAAAAAGGTGTCCTGATTTCTAACTTCGACCAGATGGTATCATTTCCTCGTATAACTTCCAATCGACATTCCGTGTGAGGTCATACGGAATGTCAATTGGTCGCATGCGAGTTGATCCGTTAGTAATTGAAATAAGAATAGGCAAATGGTCGCTACCGTGAGGATCGAGGATTACCTTCCATGTGCAATCCAACCGTAGCGACGTCGAACATAAGGATAGGTCCAAAGCGCTTGGGCGCGCTGGAGGTTTCGGGATACGTGTCATTTCACCGTTGTTTAAAATAGTCATGTCGAAGTCATCGCAAAAGTTATAGATTAAAGAGGAGCGGTTATCATTGTAAGGGGAACCCCAAGCCACACCATGAGAGTTGAAGTCTCCCAAAATCAAACGTGGCGTGGGAAGAAGTTCTAATAAATCAAAGAGCAGCCGTTGCCCAATCTGTGCTCTGGGAGGAATATATATTGAGGCAATACAAAGCTCTTTACCTTGTATTGTCATTTGACATGCGACAACTTCGATGCCTGGAATCGAGGGGAGGTTAATACGATAGAAAGAATAGCACTTTTTAATCCCTAAAAGTACTCCTCCATATGGGGTGTCTCGATCAAGGCGAATAATATTAAAATCATGGAAGTTGAGATCAATATTTGAAGTAAGCCAAGTTTCACAAAGGGAAAATGCATCGCATTTGTTTTTATTTATCAAAACTTTAAACGAATCAATTTTTGGTAAAATACTTCTACAATTCCACTGTAAGACAGAGATAGAATCCTCCAGATTAGCAGATGAATTAGGCATCGAAGGATACGATCGCTGCAAGGAAGGGCCATTGAGCAGTCAACTGCTTCAAAAATGTTCTAACTGTTGGGAGGAATGCTGTAAGAAAAACTTTTATTGGATCGGGTACATTGAAAGTTTCAAAAATCCAGTCCACAATGTCAGAAAATTTCACCAGTCCAGCATTTGATTTTTCCACTGGATGTGCAAAAGGAACAACTGGGGTTTTAGATGTTCCAGGAAGTGCTGGGAACTCCTTCTGGGACTTTAAATTTGCAAGCCCAGGAGGAGTTTGCTTCGGTTTTTCCGCTGCACTTTTAGGTTTGTTTGTACCATTCATTTCACTTTGGGAAATCTTTGGACCTTTTCGGGGAAGTTAAGGAGAGGAAATATTTTTCCTCTTTCTAGACTCCCCAGGATTGGCATAGGATGTTCCCGCTGGTGAATCGTCAGAATCGGTTTCAGCAGAGGACAACAGATCAAAGGGGTTCGAAGTAACGGGAGAAGTGGTAACGGTCTTCTTCAGCATGTCAGCGTAGGAACGCTTTGAACGCTCTTTGAGAGACCGTTTTATTTTATCCCTGCGCTGCATGTACACCGCACATGTCGAGAGCTCATGCAGATTTTCCCCGCAGTGAATACACTTTTCAGCGTTAACACTGCAAGAATCTTCCGCATGAGACTCCCCACACTTGCCACAACGTGCCTTATTGCAGCAGTAGGCGGCTGTATGGCCTAACTGCTTGCAATTCAGGCAGTTCATGACGAGGGGCACGTAGAGCCTCACAGGGAGACGAACCCGGTGGATCGAGATGTGGCTTGGTAGTGCAGACCCGGCGAACATAACTCGAAACGAGTCTGACGGAGTGTAAACTTTTTTGTCACCGACGAGCGATACCGACCGCAATTGCTTGCAGTCGAGCACCTTCACATCGGGACATGTGCTGTTCTTGAAGCAACCTTTAGCACTTTTCAATATACACTCCACGGACAGACTTGAATCGGTCACGACACCGTCGATCTCCACATCTCTAGCGGGTACATAGACACGGTATTCCCGTGTAAAGAGCTCGGAGCAAGCTATATCGTTGGCCTCTTTAAGGTCATTGACCACGACACGGAGCTTGTTCGGCTTGATTTTTAAAATTTCAGTCACAGCTTTAAAGTGTGACGTCAGGTCTTTCGAAATCAGTAGAATGTTTGAAGATTTCGATTTCGGCCCCGCCTTAGGCCTGAGGTAAACTGCCACCGGAAGAGTCGATCCATCTGGATACAATCTGACACGTGGGGGAGCTGAGGAATTAATATTAGGAGGGGGGGGGGGGGGCAGGAGGGACAGGGTCGGGGGGATTCGAGGATGGAGGTGCGGGAGGTGGGGGATCTACATACATCGCGCTAAAACTAGCGCGCCGATGGGACAGACAAGAAGCACGTACCTTCCTTTTCTTCTCTCCTTCGTGTTGGATAAACGTCCACAGGAGTACACTGCGCTCACCACCAAATCGTTCTACAGCAGGCAGCTACAAAGCGACACAGTAACACAAAGGCGCTTGACCTTGCGACACAGCAATCTAGACAAAAGACACCGGGACCGGTCAAAAAATGCCACCACTTGCACACACGTATTGAAATTTATCGGAGCGATTTCGAAGCACAACCGATGCTGATGAGTGTTCGGCACAGAGTAATTTTAAATTTTGTAGTGTGATAAAAATATGCAGAATTTTTCAAAATCAATTACTTTTTTGATTCCAGAACACAACGGTCACTACGAACGATTTTGTTTTTGGTTGAATCTTAGTGAAGTGACGAGAGAAATCTTTAAGGTATTGTAACCGTTTAACATTTGGCTTTACTCTGGAAGGTCGAAAAAAATTGTTTTTTCAATGTTTAGAGTACAGTAAGGTGTTCGGCTATTGATTAAAGTTTGTTTGAAGATTTATTTTGCATGTTGTGGTTGCACATATAGTGTATTACATTGTTGGCAGCTGGGAACGTGAATGCCCTCACTAAATCGGTGGTAAGTTTTTCTCAGCATGTACTGAACCGATTTGGCTGTTTTTTTAGCATGTAAGAATGGATTATCTAACTTGTTACATAGCCGTTTTTGAAATTTCAAAAAATTGACAAAATGGCCATTTTAGTAAAAAATTAGTTTTTTTCATAAAAAAATCACTTTAAAAAATCATAAATCATTGAAAAAATTAGATATTGAAAAACGGCTATGTGGCAGGTAAGATAATCCATTTTTACATGCTGGAAAAAATTCAGCCTGATCGGCTCAGTAGATGCTGAGAAAAACTTACCACAAGTTAAAAAAACCATGGTTTCGCGAAAAACGCTGTCAATAGCGTAATACTCACTATATTTGCACCCATGATACACAAAATACATCTTAAAAACATTCCTTATTCAATAGCCAAAATACCAGAACACTTCACTTACCCTAAACATCCAGAATAAATATTTTTTTTTAGACTTTCCAGTTAGTCCCCTCTGAACGGTTAGTTTAATTTGAAATAGTTTACATGTGCTGTACATCTGCCTATAAATTCAAAGCTGCGTAATAATATTGGGTCGTTTGAGAGGTATGTTGAACAAGTAAAGAAGTATTTTGGTGTTTTTGAGGTGCAAATCACATTTAACGTGGTAAATTAATTTAAACTTCGAAAAACAGCTTAGCTCAAATTTGTACCAAAAAAAGGTGTCCTGATTTCTAACTTCGACCAGATGGTATCCCTACATATATTACACAGTGCAACAATTTTTTTGCCTTGGCTTCTATGTATGATTTTTTGGTGTATTTTGACGCAAAACAAATGCCCCCGAGTTTGAACACATTTCACCTTAAGGGGCAACAGTGGCACCATTTTGAATTTTTGTAAAATTGCAAATTTTCGATGGTTTTCCGACGCCATTTTGTTTTAAGGCCAAATATCAATATCTTACGAGTTTGTCCACATATAAGCATCTTCTTACCCATCTTTAAAAAAAGCTGATCTTAAATCGGTCAAAATCTGAGCTGAAACGGTGATTCTACGAAAACTGCTCTGGCATGGTTCTAGTATATTTCACAAAGTGTAATAATATCGAGTATGTATGTGCAATAATGGTGTCGTGCTAATATTTAAAGGTGGTAGTCAAATTATGTATTATTTTGAGTAAAAATGTCTCAGGAATCGATTGGTAGGGGTCTGATTCACATAAAATGTCAGCAACATGTCACTGTTATATTAACTTATTTGAAATCTGTTTATTGTAATGTCAAGAGTGTAAGCGATACTCAAAGATACAATAACAATTTGTCTTCACATGATCCTCCCCCTTTTTGCGAAGGGGGATGGGAGTTCGCATTTGTGGCCAGGACCGGTCTGAAACCGACTGACTTCCCAACACTTACGGCTGGCAAATTCTGCAGTAGCGCAGGCCCTATTGCTAGTATCGCAGGGCCGGCTAGATACCGGGTAATCAAGGATATCGCGAATTGAAGGACAAGAACCATGAAGCTTCATTTTTCATATTTTATTTCGTGTAATTGTGGCGTGTGGGTGTGCAATCACAAATGATGGTGTGGCGTGTAACGTTTACTTACTACTTTTGCTGCTTAGGCTACGCAGGAGTCCTCTCGACAGCGCAACCCGATTCCGAGCCGGTACGGAGCGGCAAACGGATGTCAGGATAGCGGGAACTCAATAATCTCGAACGTTGAGCTCGAATGTTGCAGGCGTCTCCCCTCCTTGACACGATCGGCCTGACCGCAATGGCCAGAGCCTAGAGGGGACCCTCCTTGACGATTAGGACACATTGTCCGAGGGTGTCGATGATCCTTTACAGGTTAGGCGCGGAACCTTTGCAGGTTCGCGGGCCGAACCGTGTACTGTGCAGTTCCTTCGTAGTTGCGGGCCATCTACAAGCGCACTACCAAAAGCCCCACAGGGGGGAGGGGGGTTTTCTAATCCTAGGTCTTACTCACTGCACAGCACACAGACGCCTGGTGTTATAAAAAAGCTCGCGAGTCTTCCAGTCTACTCTCTTTTATAGTTTCAGAAAGTAGTATTCCCCCCAATATTTTTGCGCTTCATTTGAATCTTCATTTTTGAATCAGGTTTCGCCATGCTGAGTCCAGCCTCATCGACTAAACAGCAATTCGTTGCGCTGCAGCGGTATTTTACTCTAACTAGTGTGGAAATGTTCTGTATCAGAGAGAAACGTGAAGGCTCGAAACATGCAAATAAGTAATTAGGTACATAAAAATAACTGCGAATTGTAGCCAACGGTTACAGGTCAAAACTTAAAAATCTCGCTTGGGGTATGAAACAGAACAAAAAGACAAATTGCTATTGCATCTTTGAGTATCTCTTACACTATTGAACTCTTTTAATTTTGATATTTGGCTTTAAAACAAAATGGTATCAAAAAAACATCGATTATTTCCGATTTCTCAAAAATTTAAAATGGGGCCACTGTTGTCCCTTATGGTGAAATGTGTTCAAATTCGGGGAAATTTGTTTTTGCGTCAAAATACATCACAAAATCATATATGGAAGCCAAGGCAGAAGAAAAACTAAACTTTTGTTGCGCTGTGTTATTTATTTGACCGCACCCGATCACACTTTACTTTAGACTGAGCTTGGAACTAATTACAAAGGCTTGACTATCCTACTTGCTGTCCAAAATCTGGGATAAATATCGGTGCGTCTATCTGTCACTCGTATAATTGAACCTTTTCCGTTGCCATTTAGCCATGTAGAACCAGTAACCAGTTCGGTTTCCGGAAGAGTAGGTCTACGCTGGATGCTAATCTCTCCGTGACCAAGGCGGCGGAGGAAGCACTTTAACGCAAGAGAACGGCCATCTGTTATTGCGCAATTGTCACATACATACATATAAAAAAAGGCGAAGGCGCTCAACGTTTTGGTAACTGTCACGTCAATACGAGCGCGACGTATGATTTCGCATGGCCGTTAATCGTGTAACAGTTATCATGACTATAAGTTCTATGTCTTCTTTCTTATATCTCGGCTCTCCATAATGATCAGGATCAGAGCCTGACAAAGTCATTTTCAATTGACAATTATCAGGTTATAGTGACGCTTTGACCCGTCGCTTTCAATTGAAAAGCTTTTATATCATTCTCAAGCTCTTCGTGAGTCACATGAAAACTACTCGGAAGCTCTTGCTTTGTTTTTGATAACTGAAGGGCTAGAAACTGATACAAATGCGTTTCAATTGAAAGAAAAGATTATCACCGTCTCTCTCACATGACGATTCTCAATCGAAAATGACAATGAGCGCTAACGGAGACGGGGAGCTTCCCCATTTTTTTTGTATGCCTGAAGGGCATTGGGTAGAAAGCGCCACTGCGACAGGAATGTTTGTCTTTTGTGGCTGGTCCCGATTACTTTACACAGATTACAAGATGCTCGAACTCATTGTTTGATTTGAGCTAGTTGGTTGTAATCCTGTGCCTCAATCCGGAACTACATGGTTGATGAAACCTGTGACCGTTTTGGGATTGGTGCTCCATACCTGGTATGGAGTTGAGAGGTAACTTCCAAAGAAGTTAAACCTCGATGAAGCAAGAGCCCCGCAAAAGCAAAGCAAATGCGCTGAGCTCTCAGGTTCAGCGTTGCAAAAGCGACAATAGTCGGTTAGGACTTTGCCGATTTTCTTTAAATGATCAAGAGCAGGACAGTGTCCAGTGAGAAGTCCCGTGATGATGCGTAGTTCACTACGAGTTAAACTAAGTAGCCGTTTGGTAACCGTAGGGTTATGGTAGATAAACTGTTTAGCTTGCCTGCAACCCTGCGCATGTTGCCATTGAGATGCTATCATTAGCTTTTCCCATGTACTTAGTTCGCCTTTAATGGCGGATGTGGAAGTACCCAAAAACGGTTCCGGTCCAATGAATTGCTGAGCAGATCCTTGTCTTGCGAGGCTGTCGGCATGTTCATTTCCCTCGATTCCGCAGTGACCGGGTACCCAAAGTAGCATAACTTTGTTGAGGCGGGAGAGTTCCCTGAGTGTTGCGATGCACTCCCAGACTAGTCTGGAGACACATGTAGCAGACTTTAATGCCTTTAGTGCCGCCTGACTGTCCGAAAAGATTCCGATTTTCGCATGTCTATATTTGCGATGTAGACATGTTATAGCACAGATATAAATTGCGAATACCTCCACCTGAAAGACGGTTGGCCACTTACCCATTGAGATAGTGGCCTTTATACCTGGTCCGTTGATCCCTGAACCAGTCTGGGGTCCGATTTTTGAGCCATCCGTGTAGAAGCGGATTGTGCCCGATGGAAGACTCGGCCCTCCATTGTTCCACATGGAGCGATCTGTGTCGATCACTATATATGGAACGTCCATGTTTGGCTTCGCTTCCATCCAGTCCGAGACTGTTGTTACTAAAGGTGTCAGCTTAAACTCCTTCAGGATGCTTAGGTGCCCCGTTAGGTCACCTTCGAGCATCGTTGTATTTCTTTGCAGCCTTAGTGCGCCAAGCTCTGCTTCCTTCTTCACATGGAGATGTAGAGGAAGTGAGCAAAGCAAGGCCTCCAAGGCTGCTGTCGGTGTTGTGCGCAGGGCACTGGTAACTGAGAGACAGGCCAATCGTTGGACTTTGGTAAGTTTCGCCTGAGCTGTCTTTTCATTTACTTTAGGCCACCATGCGAGGGCTGCGTAGGTTATACGTGGCCGAGCAATGGTGATGTAAGACCAGAGCGCTAATTGTGGTTTTAGCCCCCAGGTCTTGCCAAACAGTGTACTGCAAGCCCAGATAGCTGAAGTTGCCTTCTTGATAGCGTAGTCTAGGTGAGCAGTCCAGTTCAGCTTCTTATCCAGAATGATTCCAAGATATTTGGTCTCATTACCGAAACATAGTCTTACCCCATTCAGTAGCGGAGGAATGATTGTGTGCATTCTTCGCTTGGTAAATGGTATAATGACCGTTTTAGCGGGGTTAATGTTCAGCCCTTCTTCTGAGCACCACTGAGAGGTGGTGTTAAGTGCCGTTTGCATACGACTAGATAGAGTTGCATCACATTTTCCCCGAACAATAAGGACTATATCATCAGCATATCCAATGACTTCGAAGCCCAGCTGTGATAGCTTGGTTAGGAGAACGTCTACCACCAGTGACCATAGCAGTGGAGAGAGAACTCCTCCTTGAGGACACCCTTTCACTGCCCCTACTGTGACAGACGTATCCCCCAATGCAGCTGTGATCTTCCTGCTCGAAAGCATTGCTTGGATCCAGCTCATTGTAGTATCGTCGACTCTTTTATTTTGTAGAGCCGTGTAAATTGATGCAAAGGACGTGTTATCGAAAGCTCCCTCAATATCAAGAAAAGCGCAGACCGCTGTCTCTTTATATTTCAAGGACTTCTCGATCTTCGTCACTAGGCAATGCAAAGCGGTTTCAGTAGATTTACCCTGTTGATAAGCATATTGATGCTTGTGTAAGGGTAACTCCTTCAGAAACTCACTGCGGATGTAGTTGTCCGTAATTTTCTCCATCAACTTGAGAAGAGTTGACGTCAGACTTATAGGTCTGAAAGCTTTGGGCAATGTTTTGTCTTTTTTGCCCGGCTTTGGTATAAACACCACCTTAACGTTCCGCCAGTTGACCGGGATATGTCCCATAGTAAAGCTGGCTCGAAAGAGGCTGATGAGTTCGGACATAACGACTCCGTCCGATTTTTGTAGAAAGATTGGTAGAATGCCATCCGGTCCTGGTGACTTCATAGGCTCAAAAGAGCTTAGTGCCCAGTTGATAGAAGTCTCCGTGAAAATTCTACGAGCGAGCGCTGCGGAGTCACGTGACGTTATGCGTCTGGATTCGAGGCTCTGTAACTCTTCGACGTTCGAACCGGAGATTGCTGTCGATCCAGGAAAGTGAATGTTCATAAGAACATCCAGCGTTTCCTTGGTGGTGGCAGTCAGACTACCATCTTCCTTTTTCAACTGCCCAAGACCATTCGTGTGATCTTTGGACATCGCTTTTTGCAGTCGCGTTGCCTCAGGTAGAGTCTGAATGTCTTCACAGAATCGAATTCTAGACCTCCTTTTGGCTTTGCGTAGCTCAGCGTTGTATTTTGTAAGGGATGCTCTATAGGCTTCCCAGTTGGACGTGATTTTAGCCCTGTTGAACAAGCGTCTAGCTTCCCGACGAAGGTTGCTGAGAGTTTCATTCCACCAGGGCACATCACGGCAGACTGTTCGATTTGTTAACGGACAGTTTGACATAAAAGCTTCCGTGATCCTGTGCTGTAGGTCACTTGCTGCGATGTCCAGTTCACCTGGAGTTCGAATATTTTGGTGGCAGGATGTTCTCGAATTGACCAAATGTTCCTTAAAAGAGTTCCAGTTGGTTTTCTTAGCATTCCTGAAATGTTCTCTTCTCAGAGGAGTAGCCTCGACGTCAAATCTGATGTGTCTATGGTCTGATAAACTGGGTTCATCAGAGACATGCCAGTTCTTGACTTTCTTCGTTATCGAGGCGCTACATAGAGTGAGATCTAGGACCTCTTGTCTAATAGCATTACTGAAAGTTGGCTCGTTTCCCACATTGCATACATTAACATTGTTAGAAGTAAGGTATTCAAGTAGGTACTCACCTCGAGTGTTGACATCCGAGCTGCCCCAGACTGTGTGATGCGCGTTGGCATCGCAGCCGACGATGAGTGGCTTGTTGATGCTTCGGCAGTATCGCACAAGTGCTGCGACTTCGGATGGCGGTATATCGTCCTCGTCCCCCGGGAAGTAAGCGGAGGCAACAACCACTTCTTGAGTGCCGTTGGTTGTCGGGACTTCCACCGCAATGGCAACCAAATCCCGTTGGATGAACTCTGTAATGGGAACAAATTTAATGTTTCTGTTCAGCAGAATTGCAGTCCTGGGATTTGACTGTTGATTACAATAGACCAACTTACTGTTTGTGTTGGCTAAGCCAAGGATCCTGGTGTCGTGGACCCATGGTTCCTGGATCAGCGCCACGGATAGCTGATCCTTCGTGAACCTCCGGCAAAGAACACCAGGGGCGCCCTTTGCGTGATGGAGGTTCACCTGAACGCAGCGTATGCTGCTCATTTTGTTGGCAGCGCGTCCTTCGTCGGATCTAGTTGAGATCCGATTGGCGGACGGTTGCCATCAGCGGTGACGCTGGGATGGGTAGTCTGCATACCCTCAGCAACAGGCTCCCGTTGCAGCAGACGGTAGGCGACAGAAGTGCTACTCTCACGTTTAGGCGGCGGAATTTGGCTCTGAGGGTCGCGACTGTTCAGGTGCTCACGGTTACTCCTCTTTCGATTTTTCGGCGGAACCTTCTTCGCTATCGCGGGAGTGCGTCGAGCAGGTGGTAGCGGTACACTCCCTGAGGGAGTCTCCGAACGTACCGTTCCTGCCTTCGCACCAGAACCTTTCGCGCCTGTGTTTGAGGACTTTCTGCCAACCTGCCGCATGCGTGCTTTGCCGTACTTGTAGTTCAGCAGGAAGCTCTGTGCCGCTATGAGGTTAGCAGACTGTTGGTCCAGCTCCACCATCAATTCGACAGTCTTTCCAGTAACGTTGCGATGACATACTCGCCATGCACGTGTGGAGAAACCGTCGTTCTGATTTTGGAGAAGACGGAGAATTCTCTCATTTGTGGTGTTCACACTGTCCTGGAAGTACCCTACAAATTTTAGGGCCTTCGGCAGGTCCTTCGGCAGGTCCTTCGTGCGAAAGACACTAAGGTGTGCTCCCTCCCGCGGTATGGGAGAAGACGCCGTGGTCTCCAGCCATCTAACTGTGTCGTTGTCGGCACAGTCAAGTTGTAGGGTACCGTTTTTTAGGCGGCAGCTCCTAAACTTGGGCCTGATGGCCGGTGACTCCTGGTCCGCAATGCAGTCCAGAATGGCATCTCGAACAGTTTTTAACTGTTCAGGGGTAAGTAGGGAGGCTGGAGCTTCCCCATAGTACTTCGCGCAAATATATGGACGAGTGAAAAAGGAAAATCGTGACGATATGAAACGGAGAACACCAAAACCAGTTTCCCAATCCGAAGTGGTTACGCAGCGCCAGTGATCAACAGCGAAAAAAATCCGAAATATTGATCGGAATTTGCGTGACGTATTTATTGGATGCCGACGCGATGTGGTGCTAGTTTCAATTGAGACGATGAAGGAAATAAAAGAGTCTCTCCGTCAATTGAAATAGTCATCAGTTTCGTTTGAAACGATCCGATGAACAACAGACGGGAAAAACAGAAAGAAGTGATTCGATGACAGCAGTCGAAAGGTATCAAGTGAAATTTATACGTACATTACGTCTAAATCAAATGCTGAACGAGGTGTTCTTTTAACATTCACGTCCATTCATACGGAAATTTCGATTCTTTTGTTTACGTACGGTAGAAACACCTACAATTTGTAAGTGAATACATCTCCCAGATGGTCTCGAGGTACGATGCTGGCCTAACAAGCCAGTCGTCGTAGGTCGGGTCTCGGCTCGGGAGAGACTGTTAGTGTCAGTAGGATCGTAGCGCTAGCCCCGCAATTGTCCTGTACACTAAATAGTCGGCTGCGAAGTCTGTGTATAAATAAACAGAAGGTCAAGTTCCGAATCGGAATGTAACACCAAGACTTTATTTTTTTTGTAAGTGAATACGTGAAACTTATAGTGAATTTCTTTATTCCACTGCGTCAGGGCAAATCTGCCGAGGAATACAGAAACGACATCACGGTTTATGACGCAAGCAAGAAAGAGATACCAGATAATTGTTTATGAACTAAGCACGTGTGGTGGTGGGTTGAAGCTGACAAGTTATACGGTGTGCTTCGGGCAGCACGCCAGGTCAATACTGGGTCAAAATCGAACGAAGAAAGAAGGGTTTTGACAGCAGTTAGGTTGCTTCCAGGTCAAAACGAGGTGAGCCAAAATTTAGCGTTGTTGAAGCCACGCTGCCTAGTAGCTATTAAATATCATACGACACAATGACACAAAAGCCATAGATGCCCTCTTATTCGCGTACGTGGCTCCCGGACAAGTGTTTGTCGTTGACTATCACCTGCAAGAGTTTCGATGAGAGCTTTGAAGCAATAATGCAGTCTTTGCCGTAAATTATCACATGTGGCTTTGACTTGTGATTAACGTATGAGGAAAAATTCCGAACAAACTTTCAATGTCAAATAAAAAACTTGCGCAGCTTATTTTTCTAAACTCGTGCTTATTTAAGTAATGTAACTCATTACAAAACTCATAAGAAACACTCAGCTCCATATCGCGCAGATTTTCTGAATTTCTGGGGTACTAGTCTTATAGCTTCCTGAATTCCGGATGTTTCAATTCTTTTGAGCTCCTTCTTCATTTTTCGATCAAACATTCGACGTTTTTTGCTCTGTAACCTTCATGATAGGCATGATCTAGGACAGGGCATGACAAGTGACTTCTAGTTATTCTTCTTTTCGCTCAAAATAGCCCTTATAAAACATTTCAATTTTTCGGCACGACGCTTGCCAGTGTCGCCAAAAATATTTGATAAAGGAAATTTCAATACCTAAGATTTCTCAAGTTCTGGGTTACAATTATAATTAGTTACTTGATAAAGGTTACTCAATGAATCTTGAATTGATTTGAAGAATTATTTTGGATTTATTTGACCTAGTCATAATTTCAACTTATTACTCTTGCTTTTCTTGAATTAAATCTGCAATCGTTCATCATAACTAGTTTAAAAAACAAGATTAATATTTCGAATATTAATTTTCACAGATCCGGTGTATGAAAATGTTTCGGAAAGTTGTTCAACGATACACAGGTCATCCACTTGGTATGCAGAAATAGTGTAAACCAAAAATCAGAGGCGACGCGTGACCAAGTGGGCTACCTGTTCAATCAACATTTGCAACACTAAAACAACAGTATCGTTATAACAGTTTCGAAAACTTTTATCCCTCTACATTTATCTATATGGCAAAGAAATTCTACGGTCTATTATGACCGCGAGTTTTCCGTTAATTTTCTCGTAGAATAATGATATCTGCATCATTTCATGGAGGAAATCTTTATCCACATTTATCACATCATGATTCTCAATGATCGGTTTTAATCATAAATAACTCTGGATCCGTCGAAGAACTAGAAAAGTTCGCTCGACGGATGGCGTTGTGATATGCAATGTCAGTATCATTCAGGTTTTTTCCAACGATAATTGAAATTATGTTTATGATCTATTTGCCTCTAAACTTTTCGCATGAGTAAAAAACCTATCTTTGTTCAATGCTAAAGCGTTTCTTTTGACGATGTTGAAATTTTACACTAAAAAGAAAGCAGCGCGTAAGAAGACAAACGTATACTATGCGGACTATGCGAGGTTCAAGTTTTTGAATGAACAAAATGGGTGTAGAGGTTTGAATGAAACATCGACGGAAGAATTCCACCACATTGACTGACACTGAAGAGAGGTGGTGTGTAATGAATGTTTTCTCTCGCTGACATCGGTTTTGTTCAGCAGAAAGTTTGAACCAAAAATGTCATTTTTACGCGAGGCGTCGCATTAGTAGTGGTGAGCATGAATGACTGCGTCTACCCTGCTGCACTTGAAGGTGCAGCGGAGTGTTGAACGACGGTTAGTTCAGGTGAAAGGTCTGAACAAACGGTAGTCATTATTGCGTGTGGCCGTGTGGGTTGCGTTGCGTGTGAGTTGTATGGCGTAGTCTGAAATGTAGCCCATCAGGTTACATTCTTCACGGTGCATACATTTCCACTATGTAGAAAATAGAATAAGGATGTTCGGGATAACATTGAAATTACAAATAGATCACTCCGACGACTTTTCATCCACTCTACAAATGTGAAAAAATCACTTTTTTTCTGAGATTGTCTACCTGTCCTATGAACAGGTTGAACAGGTGGACAAGACGCCTCTGCCAAAAATATCGAAAGTTTTTGCAGCACGGCCAACCATACCGACTTATAATAAAACTCAACAGTTCAGTAAAATCGACCAATCAGAGAGGGCTTTTACTTTGACAGAACTTTGGGTGATTTTTGGTTTCTCTTGTCACATCCTATCCTAGGGCATGATAGATTCGCTTCAAATTTCCCAGAAAGTTTCAATAGACTACAGTTGTGGCACATTTTGAGAGTTGCATTCTTTCGGAATGAACTCGATATTGGTTTGCCACAACGCCGCTGCCGCTGAAGTTGCATTTGCATAGTGTGACACTGCAAGGTCTGGCGCTGGCCAAAACAGTACTTTGTCATTTTTCTGGTACTTATATTCTAAGTTTTATACACATTTCATGCAGATACTTTTTAATCGTTTCTGGATACCTGATGACTCAGCTCACCGCCGTTTCCGTCTTCAATTTCGCTCGAAATTTGCTGTCTTGCAAAGTGAATTTTTGTCCGGAACCAGATTTTTTTGAAGGTATTTCCATTTTCGAAGAGTTTGACAGTAATGTATATAAATGTTTTTTTTTTTTATATCCAAGATTTTTAAAATAGTGGAACACTTCACTTTTAGATATTTCTTTATTCTGCTCACAAAAATTGTTATTTCCTTCTCTGCTATCGTCGAGAAAGGAAGCATTTTTCAACGTTCCGTTAGCTTGTGTTTTTCGGTATCGCTTGTGTTTTTCGGTACCGGTGCGGACTAGACATAGCCGTCCAGCAGCCGGAGAAAAGATTGCGTGTATTGTGCGCAGACGGTATCCGTACTGCTTGTGTTTTCGGTGCAGTGACAATGAAAAAGCCAGCAGAAGGAGTAGCTACCCCCGCGCCGGCTGCCCACTAGCGGAGGTGACGATTTTTGCAGCCGCCGTGGGAGCTTTGTTCGTTTTACCGAGACGCTTTGTTCAACCTGCAGTTGGAGTATTTCTATTCTCACGTCGCTCATCGCAGGATTAATCTAGTTAGCAGGTCGTGGAGGCAGCAACGCCGGAAGTTCGGTGAAGTATTCACTTTCATTATTATTATTTTCTTTACGGTTCTTTTTTTGTATTTAAATAATGTTATTTTGGAAAATTGTTTTTTTTATTTTTTTACCAATAATTTGACACCCCATCTTGTTCTGGTATTTTACCGTTAGTTTGCTGTAGAGCAAATTGCTCCCACCAATTTGAATAAAATGAATGATATGCAGTTGGAGTATTTCTATTCTGCAGTTGGAGTATTTCTATTCTCACGTCGCTCATCGCAGGATTAATCTAGTTAGCAGGTCGTGGAGGCAGCAACGCCGGAAGTTCGGTGAAGTATTCACTTTCATTATTATTATTTTCTTTACGGTTCTTTTTTTGTATTTCGATAATGTTATTTTGGAAAATTGTTTTTTTTTATTTTTTTACCAATAATTTGACACCCCATCTTGTTCTGGTATTTTACCGTTAGTTTGCTGTAGAGCAAATTGCTCCCACCAATTTGAATAAAATGAATGATATGCAGATGGGATTATTCCTGGAAATCGAAACAAATGGGGAATAGATTGAAATCTCCCCCATCAATTCCCCTGTATCTCCCCATACACCATCCCCTTTACCTAGCCCTGTACCAAGGGTACCAGAAGTACGGGTAAAAGCTCACCCAGATAACTCGAAAGGTCTCTACGTTGTCTTCTTCAGGCCAATAAAAAAACTTTTGAACATTATTCGAATTGGCGAAGACCTGGCAAAAACGTTTTCAGACGTAACCGAAATTATTAGGCCGAACAAACTGCTAGTTGTCGTGAATAGCTTGAAGCAAGCAAAAGCGATTGCTGGCTGCGAGCTCTCACGAGAGAGTATTGCGTGTACATCTCTGCCAAGGATGTAGAGATCGACGGTGTGGTTACCGAGGGGAATTTCAACGTCTAAGACATTTTGCATCACGATGTGGGCTGTTTTAAAAACTCCGTGATGCAAAGTGTAAAGATACTGGATGTAAGCAATTACATTCAGTATCCATCAAGGAAATTCTCCCCCTCGGATTCCTTTCGGGTGACCTTTGTTGGATCTGCATTTCCGAACTACATCCTTCTAGACAGGGTTCGTCTGCTTGTACGCCTTTTTGTACCGCGGGTCATACACTGCTAGAACTGCAAGCAGTTGGGTCATACAGCCACCTACTGCTGCAACAAGGCACGCTGCAGTAAGTGCTGAAACAATCATGCTGAGACCGTCTGCGACAAGGACACTTAAAAGTGTTTTTATTGCGGGGGCCTTCGGCATGATCTTTCGGCATGTCATGGGTACATCTGACGATCCCGTCGAAGGGTGTTCGAAGGATCTAGGAAGAGGAGAATGACTAACTCTCCTAATCTTTCTCGCATAGATCGTAAGATAACCCCTAGCGAAATGATACTTAAAACAACACGTAAGGAAAGCGGCGAGGAAAAACCGAAGCAGGTACCCCCCGGTTTTAATTTCAATTCAAACCCCAAGTAACAACACGGGTTGTATCAGAGTTTTATAGCGCTGTTTTGGCTGTATTGAACACTATAAAACTCCGATAAAACCAATATTGTTACTAGGGACCAGGAGTACCCACCACTTCCCGGGTCACCAAAAACTTCTTGTGCACTTATTTCCTGACCAGAGAATAAAAAAGAAACAAGGTTTATAAAGTTTTCTGACATTGTGGACTGGATATTTAAAACATTCAATATACCAGATCCTCTTCGAAGCATTCTTCTTGCCCTTCTCCCTACAGTGAAAACCTTTTTGAAGCAACTTGCAGCAACTTGGCCTCTCATTTCAGCTATCATATCTTTGATGACTAATACGTCGAAAGAGGTTAGGAATTCAGCAGAAGTTTCATCCCCAAATTCGATCTATTTTCACATTTGATGAGCATATACAATTGTGATGCGTTTGCGCTCTGTGCAATTTTTCTCAATTCAAATGATTAACTCAATTTCCACGATTTCAACATAATTCGTCGAGATCGAGATTCACACTGTGGAGGGATACTTTTAGAGATCAAAAAGTGCTATTTTTCTTAGAATCGACCTTCACTTGATCTCAAATATTTAAGTCGTTGCCATTCAAACGAATATGAATGGAAAAGACATTTGCCTTGCTTCGATATATATCCCTCCATCCGCGCGGATTGAATAGAGGCAACTTACTGATATAGCAGAGTTGCTTCCCGCGCCTTTTTTGATATTGGGAGATTTTACCTCTCACTGTTCGCTATGGGGGTCGCTGTACTACGACAACCGATCTTCTTTAATCTGTAACTTGATCGACGATTTCAATATGCCACTTTTGAATACTGGGGAAGCGACACGTGTTACTAATCCTCCACCGTTAGATTGCCGGTGGAAAGTAATCAATGATCCCCACGGTAGTGATTACCTACCAATCGTTATCTCAATTGCTAATGGGTCAACTCCAACGGATCCAATCATTATTGCGTATGACCTCACACGAAATATTGATTGAAAGTATTATAAGAAGACTATTTTGGAATCCATCGAGTCCTACGAGAAACTTGCTCCGGAGGAAGAATACGCACTTCTTTCTGGCTTGATCATTGACGCCGTGACCCAAGCTCAGACGAAACCGATACCCGGGGTAACGACTTGACGGCGTCCTTCTACCAAGTGGTGGGACAAAGAGTGCTCTGAACTGTACGCGCGAAAGTCCTCGGCGTATAAGGGCTACCGGAAGTACGGCTCTGTTAAGCTGCTTCGAAAATACGAGGTACTGGACACGTTGACGTTGAGACGTTGTCGAGGGAAACAGCGATGAGCACTCTTTGGGATACTGCCAGGCGCATGCGGAATCGTGACGTTTCAAATGAAAGGAGTATTCAGACCGCTGGATACTCGATTTTTCCAAAAAGGTCTGTCCGGATTCTGTACCGGAATAGAAGACCTTTAGCGACGCGTTTTTAGTAACTATGGAAGAGCCTCCATTTTCGATGTTGGAATTTTCAATGGCTCTCCTCTCGTGCAACAATAAGGCTCCAGGATTGGATAGAATCAAATACAACCCGTTGAAGTATCTACCCGACTCTACAAAAAGACGCTTGTTGAATTTGTTCAACAAGTTTCTTGAGCTAAATATTGATCCGCACGATTGGAGGGAGGTAAAAGTTATTGCCATTCGAAAACCCGGGAAACCTGCCTCTGATCACCGATTGCTATGCTCTCTTGCTTCCGGAAATTAATGGAGAAAATGATCCTCTTACGGTTAGACAAATGGGTCGAAACAAATGGTTTACTTTCAGATACTCAACGAACGCCTAGCGTTTTTTTTTTATTCTCGCTTATTTTCCGTCGGTCTAGCTCCGCCACTGTTGTGGCCAATCACCGACGCCCAGGGAGGCGACTCCACACCCAGGACCCTAACTCACGACCCGTTTATTAACGGACCGGCGTCAACGGCTTTACTTCCTCATGCGATGGAAGGCGTGATCCCAGAGATTTTTCGCCTCAGAAAATCTCCCGGTGTCGGCTAGGATTGAATCTAGACCAGTTGGGTTGGTTGTGAGTGGATCACGCCACCTCACAATCAACAACACCTATGTCGGCGGTGGGAATCGAACCCAAGCGTCGAGCGTGGTTGGCGGAGACGTTATCAACCACGCTAGGTCTCCGCCCGTACGGTTTGTTCGATCGGTTTGATGTCTTCGGCAAAGTTTTTGATAATAATTTGTCAATTACTCAATTTGGCTTTCGCCGGGGCAAAGGGACGAACGATTGCCTAGCGTTGCTTTCTACTGAAATTTAACTCGCATTTGCTCGAAAAGAGCAAATGGCTTCTGCATTCTTGGACATTAAGAGGGCTTTTGACTGTGTCTCTGTAGAAGTTTTAACCGAGAAACTTCATTTGCAGGGACTTTCACCAAATTTGAATAATTTTTTGCTCAATTTGTTGTCAGAGAAGCATATGTATTTCTCACATGGTGATTCGACAACTTCCCGAATTAGTTACATGGGTCTTTCCCAGGGCTCATGTTTAAGCCCTCTCTTATATCACTTTTACGTCAATGACATCGATGAATGTCTTGTAAATTCATGCACGATAGGGCAACTTGCAGACGATAGCGTTGTATCCATTACTGGAAGCGAGGCCAACGATCTGCAAGGACCTTTGCAAGATACCCTAAACAATTTGTCTGAATAGGCTCTTAAGCTGGGTATCGAATTCTCTCCGGAGCAAACTGAGCTGGTCGTTTTTTCTAGGAAGCATAACCCAGCCCAGCTGCAGCTCCTACTAACGGGTAAAACAATTACTCAGGTTTTAGTCGCTAAATATTTCGGGGTCTGGTTCGACTCTAAATGCACCTAGGCTTGTCATATTAGATATCTGATACAAAAATGCCAACAGAGGATTAATTTTCTTCATATGATTACCGGAACCTGGTGGGGTACCCACCCAGGAGACCTTCTAAGGTTATACCAAACAACGATATTGTCAGTTCTTGAGTACGGTTGTTTTTGCTTTCGCTCCGCTGCGAACACGCACATTACAAAGTTAGAGAGAATACAATATCATTGTTTGCGTATCGCCTCGGGCTGCATGCAGTCGACCCATACGATGAGTCTTGATGTGTTAGCGGGTATCCTTCCGTTGAAACATCGTTTTTGGAATCTCTCTTACCGGTTGCTGATTCGATGCACAGTTATGAACCAATTAGTAAATCAAAATTTCGAGAGGATGGTCGACCTTTAATCTCAATCCAGATTTATGACTTTATATTTTGACTATATGGCTCAAGATATTAATCCTTCTTCATACGTTTCCTCCAATGTCGCACTTTTAGATACTTCTAATAATGCTATATTCTTCGACACCACCATGAAAAAGGACATTATTGGTATCCCGGATCAATTACGACCGCAAGAGATCGCAAAGATTTTTCCAATAGGTTCAAACCTGTTAGTTGTGATAAAATGTATTTAACTGACGGATCTAATCTAGATGAGTCCACTGGCTTCGGTGTTTCCACGAAAATTTTACCGCCTCCTACAAACTCGATGCTCCTGTTTCCGTATACACCGCAGAACTTGCTGCTATTCAGTACTCCCTTGGGATCATCGAAACCCTACCCATAGACCACTACTTCATCTTCACAGACACTCTCAGTGCCATTAAGTAGGGATGGGCGATACTGACAAAAGTATCGATACCGGTACTCATTTCTCGCGGTGAGTATCGATGCCAAAATACTCGATGCCGCGACCCCTAGTATCGATACCGCTGGTATCGATGCTAGTATCGCCCATCCCTACCATCAAGGCTCTGCAATCGATGAAGACTGTGAAGCACACCCCGTATTTCCTGGGGAAATACGGTGGTTGTTAAGTGCTTTAACAGACAAAAATTACCGGGTTACCTTAGCGTGGGTCCCTTCTTATTGCTCCATTTCAGACAATGAAAAGGCTGACTCTAGCTAAGGTGGGTGCTATTGATGGCGATATTCATGAAAGACCAATTACTTATGATGAATTTTATAGTATTTTGCGTCAGAGAACACTCAATAGTTGGCAATTATCATGGAATTCAGATGAACTGGGACGATGCTACCTTCCATTTCTCCTAAGGTATCGACAAAAGCATGGTTCAAGGGGTTGGATGTCGGTCGGGACTTCATCCGTGTGATGTCAGACTTATGTCCATTCACTACACGGTAAACACGCACCTCTCTCGTATAGGGCTTGTAGAAGTAATCACTGCGTTTGTGGCTATAGCTACCATGACATCGAGCATATTGTTTGGTCGTGTACCGAGTTCTTTGGTGCTAGGTCCATGCTAATAGATTCCCTTCGGGCTCGAGGAAGACAACCGAACGTTCCCGTTAGAGATATTCTGGGAAGCGGTGATTTCCAGTGTATGTCAGAACTATACTAGTTACTAAAAAATGCCGACATTAGCGTTTGACAAAAAAAAAAAAACTTTTGTATATTCACCAGAATCCCCAACCCACTATGTGCTGATTGACGAGCATACTGGAGACACAGAAAGCTTACACAAAGCGGAAACAACGCGGCACTCATAGCGAGACTTTGCTACGATACAAACTTTTAACTGAAGCAGTGCAATAAATCAAAAAATTAAATAATTCATTAGACATTAGATATAAGCGAATAGTTATTAATTATAAGAGATAAGTCAGTTTTATTTTTCATGTAAATCAGTTCTTTAAAAACAAATGCAACTCCCAACCTAAAAATTCCCAACCAGAAAACGGCAATGCCATACTAACCCCAGCAAATCGGGCGTAACGATCACTCCTTCCAACAAAATTCGCTTCTTTTTAAATTTAAAAGCCAATATATTGTAAAAACTGCTCCGTTAAGCTACCGCATATGAGCTAGAAAATAAATAACTTTAAAACTAAACAAAAATTGTTAATTGATTTACGACGGTCTTTTTCCGACAATTCCATTTTCTTAACTAAGCGTCACTTAACAGAATCGACTAGTCGTGTTGCCTGTTATATAAAAGTGAATGTTCATTTTGTGGAAAAGGATTTTGCGATTTTTTTTTATTCTCGCTTATTTTTCGTCGGTCTAGTTCCGCCACTGTTGTTGCGCCAATTACCGACGCCCGGGAAGCGACTCCACCCAGGACCCTAACTTACGAACCGTTGATTAACGGACCGGCACCAACAGCTTTACTTCATCATGCGATGGAAGGTGTAATCCCAAAGATTTTTCGCCTCAGAAAATCTCCCGGTGTCGGCTAGGATTGAATGTAGACCAATTGGGTTGGTTGTGAGTGGATCACGCCACCCCACAACCATCGACACCTATGTCGGCGTTAGGATTCGAACCCAGACGTGGAGCGTGGTTGGCGGAGATGTTACTAACCACGCTAGGACCCCGCCCTATTGCCATCAGGTTCATAAAGGATATACCATGGAACGGGGTGAAATTGATCAATTTTTATAACAATTTCCAATTAACTAGCTTCATGTACATTTTTTCCCGAAATAATATAATTTTAAAACAAGTAGTGGTATGTGCTCCACTAAACCTCTATGGCTATTGGTGAAATATCTATCGTCTACTTCATGAAATAAATTCGATAATTCTATGAGGTACTATGAGGTAAATTGGGGTGAAATTGATCACCATTGAAATCCATACATTCTTTTGGCAATGTGCTTTATTTCGATATACTCAAGATAAATGATGATTTCTGTACTGAAAAATATCATTTACAGCTAGTTTGGAAACGAAAATAACGATATTTCAGGTTAAAATTTGTTTATTTTGGTTCACAAGCTGCTTGTTGCTAAATTTTCTCTTATTTGATCGTCGTTCAGAGGAGTTTCGACCACCTGTTCAACCTGTTCATAGGACAGGTAGACAATCTCAGAAAAAAGTGATTTTTTCACATTTGTAGAGTGGATGAAAAATCATCGAAGGTAATTTATTTGTAATTTCAATGTTATCCCGAACATCCTTATTTTATTTTCTATATAGTGGAAATTTATGCACCGTGAAGAATGTAACCTGATGGGCTACACTTCAGACTACGCCATACAACTCACACGCAACACAACCCACACGGCCACACGCAATAATGACTACCATTTGTTCAGACCTTTCACCTGAACTAACCGTCGTTCAACACTTCGCTGCACCTTCAAGTGCGGCAGTGTAGACGCAGTCATTTATGCTCACCACTACTAATGCGACGCCTCGCGTAAAAATGACATTTTTGGTTCAAACACACCATCTCTCTTCAGTGTCTGGTAATCTGTTTCGCTATGCCTTTCTGTTTCTTCTCTCAACGTCATTGAAATTTGAGAGAGAGACCACGTGGCCGCGAGAGTTCGCAGATCCATCTTCAGAGCTTTCGTAGTGCAAATGAAAAACGAGCAAATTCATTCATTATTTCTGTCAATGTGGTGGAATTCTTCCGTCGACGTTTCATTCAAACCTCTACACCCATTTTGTTCATTCGAAAACTTGAACCTCGCATAGTCCGCATAGTATACGTTTGTCTTCTTACGCCCTGCTTTCTTTTTAGTTCAAAATTTTAACATCGTCCAAGGAAACGCTTTAGCATTGAACTAAGATTTGATAAACAAAGATAGGTTTTTTACTCATGCGAAAAGTTTAGAGGCAAAAAGATCATAAACATAATTTTAATTATCGTTGGACAAAACCTGAATGATACTGACATTGCATATCACAACGCCATCCGTCGAGCGAACTTTTCTAGTTCTTCTGTATCGTTTCGATTCCTGTAGTATTACGTAGAAGAGAAATTATAAATAAATGAAAAAAAAAGAAACAAAAAAAAACATCTCAGTAGGTTGGTCAGCTAGAGGAACTCGGTTCAACAATTGTTTAGCTTTCTTGCAATGACCTAACCTTTTACTTACATAAGCTGCGACAAGCAACACAGTCGCAAGAAGTTCAAGAACAACACATTAGGTAAACAGTTATTGACCTTAGTCATGCGCAGCAGAGCAGCAAGGTTTGTGTCAAGTTAATGTTTAGGTTTATGCGCAACGGTAACAATGTTTTGTTTAAAGTTTATGTTTAGGTTTACAAAATAAAAGAAAAAGTTGGACCGCGGTTGAGGAGCTATCTGGTCTGTTCTGCGGCCAGAGGGATATATTTGGATAATTGAATTGAGTCAGTGGAGTAGAGATCAAGCCGGTGAGGAGAAACCACGGAGTCCCACCGAAGAAAAAAGAAAAGGAAGGTGTAAAGGTAGAGTGTAGTTATAAGTAGTGTAAGTTGATGTGTGAATAAACACCAAGTAAATCGGAAGAAGTTGTTAGTGAAACGCCGAGTGCAATATCACATTAATAGGGAAAAAAACAGTGCCCCAGCCGCCGCTACATATGGTGACAGCAGGAAAAACACTAGGAAGTGTTAGGAACGCCTGCAATAAAGGACGAAATCAACCGTGCAACATGGAAGTAGGCAAGCTGTGGTGAGTAACTCAAGCCATTTTTTTTTTGTTTTTTTTTTCTTTTCGTAAGATGTGTGTGATCGCTAGTGATAGATTAAAGTGAAAAAATATAGTAGATGACTAGGTTGGAAGACATTAAAGAATATATTGACAGGAAGTATAAGAACCTCTGCAAGAGCATAAACAGGGCGAGAACACAAACGGGAGTTAATACAAAGAGGCGGTTGCTAGAAGAGCATTTAGAAGAGTTTGAATCTATTCTAAAGAAATATGAAGATAAAATTCCGACAAGAGATTGGAATAAATTAACAGATGACTTTGAGTTCGTTAAGACAAAAGTCGAATTATCTTTGAAAATTTTGAATAGAACAGTTTTAATCCCTGAAAAGAAACGAAAACAACGCCGAAATTCGGAATATTGTCTGGAAATTGTCATTCCAGCATACGAACAGAACGACATATCTGTTTTAGAGATATCACAAGCTTGGGAGGATCTTCCTTTTACTTCGTCATTCAAGCAAGTAGAAAAAGAAAAAAGTGGTAGCTACATAGAAAGTAAATTCCTAGATCATATCAAAGATCTAGAAGTAGAATTTGTGGAAAATAATATTTCCATCAACCAAATAAGTCTAAAGCAAATTGAAGATTTAGACTTAGACGAAACCAGTTTTTGCGTAGTTATAGAGAAATTGAAAGACCGATTTTCGAGAGACAGTTTCTACTTCAATCGGACGTTGAAACCAAAATTCATGATGGCAGACCCAGCACCTTACGAATTTCCAATGGTCATGGCTATGCAATCGATTCCGGAGTTTCATGGGAAGCACGAACAACTTCGTCCATTTCTGATATTAATCGACTACTTCGCAGAAAAAATACCAGAAAAAGAAGATCAGACACCGCTCTTGAATGTTGTATACACAAAGCTAAGAGGAGAAGCGCTAACGCGACTCACAGAAATAGAAGACGACAACTGGGAGAAAGTTAAAACGAATTTAGAAAGCGCTTTCAATGGAGAATCGACGATAGGATCTCTAATCAAACAAATCGAAACTTTAGTTCAAGGAGATACCGAAAGTTTTGAAAAATACAGAAGTAGGGCTGCAAAACTTTACCACCAAACAACCCAATTGAAAAACCATGATAACGATGACGAATGTTTTGTAGGAGCGTCATTAAGAAGACACTTTTTAGCAGGTCTGAACAGTCGAGCATTAGCGTTTGCAGGAAAATCACAGAGGGAAAAATCATTTCTAGATTTATTAGAGTGGCTCCAAAAAGAATATGACGATGAAGAAGAACTGAAAGACTTTCATAACAGACTTCACCCTACGAGAATGGTAGGCAGCACACGACAAAACCCTAATAATAATCATTCTAGAGGAAACAATAATCAGCATCAGAACTACAACAATAACATCCGTGGAACTAACAATAATTATTCTAGAGGAAACAATAATCAGCAATATAACTACAATAATAATTTTCGTGGAAGCAATAATCATTATAGAGGGAACAATAATAATTCATGGAATTCTAGAAACTTGAATCAGCAAAATTTTAGAGATAACGGATTTCAAAATGGTTATACGAACAATCGGTACCAGTCTAATGGTTCTTATAATAGAAGCAATTTCAATCAGCCTTCACAACCTCATAACTATCAAGCGTTTAATCAAAATAGAGTATACACTGAAAATAGCGGTGGCACTTATTATCCAAACAACAATTACGATAGAAATCAAAATCAATTTCCTAGACAGGATACAACCGATAGAGGATACAATGAAGGAAGAAACTACAACCAACAAAAAAACTGAATTCTGGGGGTGTCAAATATGGCGTCCAAACACTCCGACATATAGAAAATAACGAACAGAGACGCATTCAGAGGGATACGACCGAATGCAATTATATTTCAGCAAGCGTGACGGAAAATTATCAGAGCAAAATGTGTCAAAGTACTACTAACTTATGGGAAAAGTTTAACACTTACATCCCAGCACACGAGAAGTTAAGTATCGAATTTACTGCGAATAATCAATTCATTTTAAACATTGCTACGGTCGATAACCCGAGAAAAACAGAACGGTACATGCTAGACACAGGAGCGTACAATAATCTAATTAGATGGAATACCGTTATCAATATGGAATTGGAAAATGTAGATTATACAGATAAGGTATTACTAACAGGGTTTAATCTAACTCAAGAAGAAACATTAGGATCAGTAAAAGTAGGATTATTAATAGGGAATTCATGTTACATGGTTAAATTTTTTATAATGAAAGATTTATGTGTCCCGGCAATCATTGGGGCTCAATTTTTAAAACAATATACAATATATATAAGCGAACAGTTTACTTCAATTATTTTGCGCAAGCCATGTGAAAATGACAATGGGTGTAATAAAGAGCTAAATATGGGAAGCACATATACTGAGGTATTTAATGAAAACAGAGGGTTAATTGAGTGCAAGGTAAAGCCGCATTGCAAAGATTCTGAGCTTCAGAAACGTTCTGAACATAAATATATATTATCAAATGAAAAATCATGTCAAACTGAATGCATTGAAGAATATATTGGAGTTAAAAATAATAACGAAAAAGAATGTCAAACTGATTGTTTAGAGGACACATATTTCGATCTAACAGATAAGCACATAGGAATATCTGTAGGAAATGAACGAGATGATTTTAATAGGATGGAACAAGAATTTGATACTTATGAACAAATGAGTGCAGATTACTCGAACAATGATGTGAAGTTATACACGGAAGCAGTTGATGCTGAAGATATAGATTTCAGACAAGACTATAGTCTAGTAGAGAGTAGAAACCTAAGTGAACTGAAAGAAGTTTCTAAAGTAATAGACTCACTTAACATGAATCATTTAGAACAACATGATTATACGGTAATGAAGGCTATCATGTCAGAATACAGTGACGTATTCTATTTAAAGGGAGATAAATTGACCATTACAGATGCAGCAATTCACAATATAGAAACAACTACTAATATACCAATAAATAAAAGACAATATAGATTCCCAGAAAGTACAAAGAAATTAATAAACGAAGAAATTGATGAAATGTACCGTCAAGGTATAATAAGGCCTAGTACGAGTCCATGGAATGCACCAGTACTGTGCATACCCAAGAAAGACTTAGATGCCGACGGAAGTAAGAAATATAGAATTGTGATAGATTTCAGAGAACTTAATTTGATTACTAAACCTTTTGTTTATCCTATACCACTAATCGATGAAATTCTCGATAACCTTGGACATAGCAAATATTTTACTACAGTGGATTAAAAATCAGGCTTTTATCAGGTGCCTATTAACCCAAAAGATGCAGCTAAAACGGCATTTTCAACCCCAAAAGGCCATTATGAATTCACTAGAATGCCTATGGGGCTAAGGAACAGTCCATCAACATTTCAAAGATTGATGAACACAGTACTTTATGAACTTGGGGACATTCAAGCTATTGTTTACTTGGATGACATAATTGTATATAGTAGAACAATTGAAGAACACAACCGAGAATTAGTAAGGGTTCTGAAAGCGTTACGAAAACATAATTTAAAAATTGTGTCAACCAAATGTCAAGTTCTGCGCACCGAAATTAATTATTTAGGACACATAGTTGACGAAAAAGGCATACGCCCAATGAAGGATAACATAACAGCTGTAAGAAATATGCCTATTCCTAAAACAGTAAAGGGAGTGCGATCATTCTTAGGTACGGTAAATTTTTATGGCAAATTCATACCAAAAATTGCAGAAATCAGAAAACCTTTAAACGAATTGTTGAAGAAAAACGTACGTTTCGTCTGGACAGATGAATGTCAGAAAGCGTTTGAAAAATTGAGAGATTTTTTGACATCGGATTCTCTTTTAGTTAGGCCAAATTATAAAGACACTTTTGTTCTAACTACGGATGCAAGTGATTATGCAATTGGAGCGGTATTATCAAATGAAAAAACTTTAGATAAACCTATACTGCCCATAACCGCATAATTGTAACATTTGCAAAATTGGTTGTTCGAGCAAATGACACTTTTATATTTTGACCTTAAATGCATTGTTCCCAATATATTTTTGCAAATAGACAGTTCAACTAAACTTAGTATCACGAAGAAAGCACTACTTTACACTATGTAAACGTTGAACACTACTTTTGAAGTCTAATTGGTTGAAATTTTTGCAATGATACTTTTATGCCGTTACTTTCAAGCTACTTTTGGAATAAATTACAGTGGAAATGAAGTTTTTCTTGTATTCAACAAGCATGAGCTGAACATCAGAAACGGATCACCGGTAGTTGGCTACCGGACCAGAATAACTTCCGAGTTTCAAAGGATGCAGAAGTGGATTTGGATGGAAGCTTTTATGACAAAAAAGTTGAAAAGGTTAAGTAGTGTTACAATTATGCGGTTATTTACGCTATGTGACAAAACAACCTGGTATTTTTTACGACTTTTTTCAAACAAACATTAGCATATTTTTTCAAATGTAAAAAGTACATACTATTTTAAGCATGTCCCAACAAAAAACGCAAAATCCATAAAATGTCGAATGTTACAGTTATGCGATCACAGGCAGTATAGCGTACGCCAGTCGTGGGCTAACAGGTGCTGAAATTAAGTATCACACAATTGAAAAAGAACTGCTCGCCATCGTTTGGGCGGTAAACAGATTCAAACATTACATATACAATCAAAAACTCATAGTTTATACTGATCACAGACCTTTGGTTTCGATTTGGCGGCTGAAGGAAACTTCACCAACGCTAACCAGATTGAGACTAAAATTACAAGGTCTCGAATGTGACATACGGTATAAGCAAGGAAAAGATAATGTTGTTGCAGATTTTTTATCACGTCTTAATCCAGATGTATCATGTGTTGCAGTTATTACTAGAAAACAAAAACGAGAGGAAGAAAAACAACAACTACAGCAGCAGCAAGTTAATGAAGCAAATCAAAGCCAACAAATCATCGACGAGTCAGGTAGATTTACTCTGTTCAAAAGAAAGCAAGAAACTAGTTGGAACCCACACATGGATGGGTTGGAAAACATTGACTTTAGCTTCGATGACTATCCCGAAGAAACAAAGGGATTGAGTTACGATGACTTTGCAGAAGCTTTGAATCATAATCTACTTGATTTTAAGAGATTGATTTATTCCAAAGAGAAAATCGATGTAGACAAAGTTGATGCTACCTTCATGATCGTCAATAGTAGATCGGCTTACAAAGAACTGAGTGAATTTGTAGACCTGCCTCATGGGCTGAAAGACTATTTGAACGGTAGAATATTTTCAATACCAAACCGCAAGTTATGGGGTTTAATTTTAAATGGTACTAAACGTTCAGGAATAGATACTTCAGTCTTATTCGAAGGACTGGTGGATGCATTCCAAAACTGCCCAGAATACGTGAAAGAAGCAAGAAATATTCAAATAATAGCTTTCAGAAATTTACAAGTTCCACCAGAAGCAAACGTTTTAAAATTTATAGCAGAAAAATTTGACAAAATTTTCACCCTATATGCTCCGAATAAAGATCGTATGTGGGTAAGACCAGAGGATAGAGAAACAGTTTTAAAGGAGTTTCATGATTGTCCATTAGGAGGACATGTAGGAAGTAAACGTATGCTGAAACGTATTAGCCCTATGTTTCAGTGGGACAATATGAGGAAAGACGTAGAAAATTATGTCAAACAATGCGAATCGTGCCAAAAGAATAAAATATGGATGGCGAACAAAATTCCAATGGAAATTACAACAACTTCGTCTGAACCCTTTCAAAAGATTTTTATGGATATTGTCGTACTCCCCGAATCCAACTCTGGGAATAGATACGGTCTGGTGATTCAAGATGACTTAACAAGATATCTTACAGTCGCGGCAATGGAAAATCAGTAAAGCTATACTGTAGCTAAAACCTTTGTAGAAAATTTCATTTGCAAATTTGGCACACCAATGGAAGTAGTTACAGATCAAGGAGCAAATTTTGTTAGTAATTTAATGAAAAATGTTTGTAAAATATTAAAAATAAAGAAGATAACAACTTCTGCGTATCATCCGCAAGCTAATTCAGTTGAACGATCAAACAGAGAGCTAAAGACATATCTTAGACAGTATGTGGGAAGTGATCCAGGTTCCTGGGATCAACTTCTTCCCTATTTTATGTTCGAATACAATACAACAATGAACTCATCTACGGGATTTACACCGTTTGAGTTAGTTTACGGAAGAAGTGCTCGGATTCCAAATTCCGTATATAAACTACAGGATATGGAATTGACTTATGGGGATTACATCTACGAAATGAAAGCCAGTTTTAAAAGGCTTCATGATACTGCGAAAGAAAATCTAATAGTATCGAAACAAAAACGGAAAGAAATATACGATAAGACATCTAAAGAATGGCAACCGATGTGGGGAGAGTTGGTACTGGTTAAGGCAGTCCCAATAGGAACAGGCCAAAAATTACAAACGCTATGGAGAGGACCCTATGAGGTCGTCGATCTACCAAGTGAACAAACTACTATTATAAAAAACGGAAAGAAGTTAGAGAAGATACACAATAATCGCCTCCGAAAATATTTCGAGTAAATTCAAGTTCCACGTTATGTACTAGCTCATCGGTAGTTTTAGGATTTAATTTTGGTACAGTTCCAAAATTAGTTAAACCAAGGAAAGAGTATAACGAGCAAAAAAAAAAAAAAAACGAGGTTTAATCCAAACCAAGCAACAAAGTGAAATTGAATTTATGAAAAATTTCACTATTTTATACAGAGTGTAAATTTTATAAGCCCTTATGAATAGCAACAAAATAATTATGATTATAAAATGAGTGACAGAGTGATGAAGTATCTAAATAAGCGATAGTTTAGAATGAAAAAGAAAAAAATATTTAAATTAAGCAGTTCAACTCTTTGGAGGCGATCGATGAAAAGGGGACATCAAATTAATTGAAACCGAAATATGTTAATCCGGTGTTGGGAGAAATAACCCCCGGTTGACAATTTTAAAAAAAAAAAAGGTTCTGAAGAATAAAAAGTGTAAATAAAACTGAAAAAATCAGTCCGGTGTTGGGAGAAATAACCCCCGGCAGAGTAAGTCCGGTGTTGGGAGAAATAACCCCCGGCAGAAAACCAAGTATTACAAAAAACGAAAGGATATGAAATAGACAATGAAGTAAAAATAAGTAATAAAGTAATTATAAAACGGGGAAATGATAAGCAAAATAAAATGAAGTAAGACGAAAGAAGATTAATATGACAATGAGATTCAAGCAATCCATTTGTGAAGTAAGACAGAAGAAAAGTTATGTGGCAATGAGATTCAAGCAATCCATTTGTAAAGGAATAAAGAGATTTATTATATACAGGGGAAAAAAATATATATATGAAGAAGAAAATTTTAATGTGACAAAGAAAAAAATCAATGTGAGAATAAATATAGATTACAAAGTGAGAAAATGTAAGACTTGTAAAAGATACTGAAGCTGAAAAGAAAGTATGAACAGTATCGGCAAAAGAATCCAGACAAAGATTCTTAATGTTCGACACCGGAAGAAGAGCGCGATAAAGGCTTAAAAATAATGAACAATATCATAATGTTTTATTGATATTCAATTAAAAAAAAAAAAAAAAAAAAACTCTAAATGACATGACATGGGAAATAGCAAAATGGAAAAGTATTCAAAATTAAAGTATGAGAAGAAATAGGACTAGAAATAATACAGGCAGACTCAAATGATGACTAATGACGATTATAGGGTAAATTGAGTTAATTTCAGATGGAAGCGCGTGTGAATGTTTGAGAATGGGTGGTCAAGGGATCGCAACCCGGAATGAAAGATAATAATAAGGGATCGCTACCCAGAGTGTTTGAGGCGTGGATTTGTGTGAGTGGGTTTAGATTTTTATAGGTCAATTGGTACAGTAGGGTAAAGACGTGAGTAAAGAATTTAATCCAAGACAAGATTATGACCGCGTGCAATACATAGACAATACATTAAAAGACGTGCTTCTCTTTGGATTACAGGGTCGTTTTGCTGGTAACACTAGTACCAGTTCATGGGGGATTGGTCATGGAGCAGTTAAATGACCCACTATTGAGAATGGGAACCTATACGTTGGAGGTAAGAGTCCCTATAAATGAATTAGAAAATGGTATTATGGCTTTAGAAAAAACAGCGCAAAATTTCAATTTCACCTGTGAGTTGCTAACACAAAGAATTTCAAAAACCAGGTGCAATCAAATTACTAGCGAGTTGTGGTCAGCGCTGAGTAAACGTAAAAGTTCAGGCGAGTTTATAGAGAGCGTTATTCCAAATCGGAACAAAAGGGGAATCATTACGGCTGTCGGAGGCATGGATTCTGACGACAGGGTTAGGATTGACACAAACATAGACAGGCTTAGGAAAAATGAAGAGTCTCTAAGAACGTCAATTACTCATCAAACTGGAACACTAGATGCCATGTATAAATTTGTTGATAGTTCGATGTATCACGTTGATGATAAAATTAAAAAAATCATGAACAATTTCAACACGGTTAGAAAAACGGTACAGGATGACTTGAATTTCACTAGTACTATTCAGAATATATTATACTTGGAATCAGAATTGATGGAAATTGGGTTTCAACTTCAAACTCTAATAAATAATTTAAAAGATCAACAACATATTATTATTGAAATTCTACTGGGGAACACAAAAGGGGTGTCCGAAATGATGCAATTAGTTGAAATATCGGAGCTAGTATCGCTGTTGCATGAAGCCGAAGATAAACTTCCGAATGGGTTGGCGTTTCCGGGAGATGGTAAGAGCGATATCCTTTCTGGACTCCTCTCAATCATTGAAATATCTTATGAGCCTTTGAATAATCAAATTTTAATGTTAAAGTTGAATATCCCTTTAGTGTCTAAACAAAAACTCGTGGCTTTCAGGGGGGTGTTTGTCCCACAAGTGAATGGAACATATGTGGTAGCAATTAAGATGGATGATGATATATTAATCAAGGAAGTTGAAAAGAACTGGGGCTTTGTAATATCAAGTGCACAGTACGAAGAGTGTCTAAGTTTTGCACAAAATAAAATATGCAATTTAAGTGCAGTCGAAGTAAAACTATCTTCAGAAAACAAGTGTTTACTTAATTTGTACTTCAGGAACTCTACGGAAAGTTGTAGCATAAGAATTTTGAAAATAAATCATGATGTCTGGTTTGCTAGTGAGGAACCTAATGTATGGGAATATGTGACCCCGGACGAAATGGAGATTGTCATTTTTCATGGAATGAATGGAACGCCGGGTATGAGAATTAAAACGGATAGTGTTAAAATATCGTTCACGAATGTATCATTGTCAGATAAACTGGCCGTGTATACTAACGTACACTATAACATATTGAATTTTACTTTAGATAGCTGGCGAATGAAATTTATCCCATCTTTAGATAAAAACACTTCTGTACTATCGGTTTATGATAGGAAAAAGTTGTTTGATTTAGGAGTGGACATAGAGGATTTGAAAAGAGAAAGACCATTTTTAGAGAACATGCTATACTCACCTTTGTCCTCGGGGTGGACAATTGGTGGTTTAACAACAGTAGGAGTAATAGTGTTGATAAGTTTGTATATTTTTGCATGCAGAAGAAACAATTCATTCAAAGATAGCTCTCAAAGACCGGTAGTAAATATAAAAGATATCGAGATAATACATCATACACCAACTCAGAAAACAATAGCAAACCGAAACAATGACATCCAGGAAGTTTTCGAAAATCCGAATTTAGTACGATTTGGTGATATACTTTTGAACAACGACCCTCGTAACTACCAAACTGTGGTGGAAATGGAGGATGAATTATTACAAATAGAAAACTATTTGGAACCACGGCAGGATGAATTTACGAAAAATATCCACGTAGCGGAAATTACAGAAATAAAGGAAGCAAATAAGTCGGAAATACTCCCACTACGAGACATAATAGAAGCACAGGTAATAAACAAAGAGCCGCAAGGAGCTCCTAAGGAAGATAAATCAGATAAAATAGCAGTTAGTAACAAGAAAAGTATCAACAAAATCAGGTGGTAGGGGTACATCATGTATTTACAAATATATAACCTTTTTCGAGACTAATTACAGAACCCACCTACAACCAGGAAACAAAAAAGGGGCAAGAGACACAACAATTTCGAGCGCTGCGAAACCCTTAAAAAAAAAAAAAAAACACTAATGGATATGGTATGTATAAATGATGATACATGGGAATGTAAGTAATGCCCGACATTTTATTTAGCTTATATTGCTGTGTCTCGAAAAAAAAAAAATATAATCTTGCTATGTCTCGAAAAAAAAAAACCAAAAAAATATAATTTGTATTTTTTTCCAAGACGTCAAAGGTCTGAAAAGTTTCAAATCAAATATTTTGAAAAAAAAAAAGAAGCAAAATCTGAAGTACTAGAACCGAGTTTCAAATCAAATGTTTTGGAAAAAAAAGAAGCAGAAGTACTAGAACCAGGTTTTGAAGCGCAAAAAAAAATTTATATATATATATATATATATATATATATATATATATATATATATATATATATATATATATATATATATATATATATATATATATATATATATATATATATATATATATATATATATATACGATTCAGAATTAGGAAAAATAGTAAAGAGAAATAACGAATTTAAAACAAAAAAAAAACCCTAAAAAAAAAGATCAGATTTTTCAATATCCTCGAAGTACGAGATGGCGAGAGATGAGCAACAAGCGAAATACGAGATGGCGAGAGATGAGCAACAAGCGAAGCACGAGATGGCGAGAGATAAGCAACAATCGAATCGAAAGACGAACCATGCGGAAGATAATCAATTGACGGTGGTGGGTCGGTGGTCATCAAGAAAGAAATGTCAGCGAGCAGAGATTGATAGTAGGAAAATCAAATACATGGTTGAACCTGGTTGCAATATTAGAGGTTTGCCGACACACAAATATTAAACTCAGAGAATAGAATGTTCAAGTTGTGACTTATACACAAAAGTTTGCATAAGCATTTTTCATATTGATCAAGAAAATCTTTACCACAAGGTAATTACTCGTATGAAAGTTTCTGAAGTTATGAAATACGTCCAACAGCACATCGCGTTGAGTTTCGGCAGCAGTGCCAAGTCTTTGCCGGTTTAAGAAACCCGGAAGAAATGGAGCTAAAGATTGGAGTAATTATACTTCACTTCGCAAAATAATCAACACATGACGCATGAGAAGATCACAACAGGATACAGTTTCAGTCACCGAAAACAACTTGCGAGGGCTAAATCATATCACGTAGCAACCGATCACCGTCACTATAATCAACCGTGAAAACCAGGATGCAACGAAAACCCAATATAAAGGCACGAAGCACCTAAACCACCCACATCCAATATTGAACATCGACCAAATGGTAAGTCAGAATACAGGAAGGCGGTGGAGAGCCCGGCAGCAAGAAACGGGAAAGCCCGGAAGGAAGACACGGAATGGAGTACGCTTGAGGATCATCGTAAGGTTAGGGAATGTAGAAAATTTAAAGTGTAATATAGGGAATTTTGAGTACCACCATATACCCCACTAGAACTTCCCGCGCTATCATCTTGATAACTATCATTATCAAGCTCAATAATTATGGGGATATGTATCGTTTCGATTCCTGTAGTATTACGTAGAAGAGAAATTATAAATAAATAAAAAAAAAGAAACAAAAAAAAAACATCTCAGTAGGTTGGTCAGCTAGAGGAACTCGGTTCAACAATTGTTTAGCTTTCTTGCAATGACCTAACCTTTTACTTACATAAGCTGCGACAAGCAACACAGTCGCAAGAAGTTCAAGAACAACACATTAGGTAAACAGTTATTGACCTTAGTCATGCGCAGCAGAGCAGCAAGGTTTGTGTCAAGTTAATGTTTAGGTTTATGCGCAACGGTAACAATGTTTTGTTTAAAGTTTATGTTTAGGTTTACAAAATAAAAGAAAAAGTTGGACCGCGGTTGAGGAGCTATCTGGTCTGTTCTGCGGCCAGAGGGATATATTTGGATAATTGAATTGAGTCAGTGGAGTAGAGATCAAGCCGGTGAGGAGAAACCACGGAGTCCCACCGAAGAAAAAAGAAAAGGAAGGTGTAAAGGTAGAGTGTAGTTATAAGTAGTGTAAGTTGATGTGTGAATAAACACCAAGTAAATCGGAAGAAGTTGTTAGTGAAACGCCGAGTGCAATATCACATTAATAGGGAAAAAACCAGTGCCCCAGCCGCCGCTACACTTCGACGGATCAAGAGTTATTTACGATTAAAACCGATCATTGAGAATCATGATGTGATAAATGAGGATAAAGATTTCCTCTATGAAATGATACAGATATCATTATTCTACGAGAAATTTATCGGAAAACTCGCGGTCATAATAGACCGTAGAATTTCTTTGCCATATAGATAAATGAAGAGAGATAAAAGTTTTCGAAACTGTTATCACGATAGTGTTGTTTCAGTGTTACAAATGTTGATTGAACAGGTAGCCCATTTGGCCACGCGTCGCCTCTGTCGTCGTTAGACCGATTTCAATTCGGTTTGTTGCAACAGCTCAAAAACTAGCTCTGAAATTAAAATTTTTGTGGTTTCCTGCGAATTCATCAATATTTTTTTAATGGTATGGAATGATCATTTTTGAATATTTCATTTTTTGAGCTTTTATCAAACTTTACTCACTTCTCCAAATTCAACGTAATTAACCGTCGACTAAGAGTACTATAAGTAAATTCAATACTTTTTTATGTTATTTGGAAAGTTGTTTGATCAAATTTGATTGAGTTTTGACTGAGTTAGAAGAATTTTTCGAAAATATGAAAAATTGCACCGGACATGCAAGGGTTAAGTTTGACAAATATGTGAATCATGCAAAACTTGCGTTTAAGGACACGTTAACATTGCCTAGTGTTGTAAGAGCAATATCTTTTGATTAGTATTTTTATCACGAATTTTTGGGTGATCAATTTCACCCCACTGATCAATTTCACCCCATTCCACGGTATTTGTTTTAACACTTTTTTCCTGTTCTATTGCTAAACAATGAATTGAGAAAGCTCCAAAATTGTTTTATCATAGTGATTTTTAACTGGTGGTCACAAACCTTTTGTATGGTCAACAAAATAATGATCAGTTATGGTGAAAGTATATAAAATTAAACATAAACATAATATTTAACCCCTTCACGGTTTTTGTGATGCACTCTATTATTCCGCAGGACTTTCACCGTCACCATCAGTTATACGAGTCGGATGAAAAAGTTAATCAACATTGCGCATTGAGAAGAGATCTGGCACCTTTGACATGTGAAACCTAGTTGCCAAATTGGCGTTTTTTCATCGCTTATCTCTCTCTTTCATTCGTATTTAATGTTCCCCAAGGTTAGAATCCTGGAGTACTTTGTGATACGGTCGTATGTCTGAACGTAAACAAAACGAGTGAGAGATGATTTGTGCTTGGGAATTAAATTAAATAAATTGCACGCTAATCCCTACTGCTCTTTTCATATGAATACCCATGAACGAACCTAATCGTTCTATTATATCGACCCATATCAATTTTTGTTGGAATCCATGGTATTTCCACGTGTTTTGGCATTTGACGTGTTCAAGCATTGAAATCTGAGTGTAAGAAGATTGATTTTGGTATGTATGACATTACAAACATGTTTTAGCAAAAACATGGCGAATAGTTAAAATAGTGTGTTCCGAACACCGTCCAAATCCATAATTTGCTGCAAGGCAAAACTCAGTCACATCACGTTTAATAATATAAAACTTCGGAGTTATTTGATATCCTGAAGCTAACCAGCTTTCACAAGAATAATCGATGGATTTGCAATATCCATATATAAGGTCAATTGTAAAGCATGAAAATAAAAAAGATATTAAGTTTGGTAACTTTGACTCTACTGGTTTTATTCATGTGGCATTCAGTTCCACGTTACTGGTACTGTGGCGACTAAATTCTGTGATAATGATGAATGCTAATTGCTGTTTCGGTAAAAGACGCTGTCATGAGGGATGGGCGATCATCTTTAGAGCCGTTCATATGAACCGGCTTACGAAAATGAACCACGGTTTTATGAGTGTCTTAACACTGATCGTTCATTGAAAACCGAAGTTTATTGTTGTTTTCTTAGATATGATACATATTCTAGTTTCGATCTATTTCAATGTATTTATTGTATAAATCTTGCGTTACGAAATTCACAAATAAGTTTTTGAGACTGACGATTGAGTTGCCCAAAACTATCGCTAACCAACCAAAGTGGGTACTCTTAAAAAAAAGAAGTGTCTTTAATACACACATTAGAATGGTTTTCGAAACCATATGCTGTAGAGAATTCCCAGCCAGCATCGAAAGGTTTGTAACTGTGTAGGTATGCTTGCATTGCAATAATGCCATTCTTTAGGTCCTACTGGAGACAAAAAATCATTGGAAGTTTTAGCAAACGAGTGCTATTTTTATATTTTTTTCTCTTTCGCACACACATAGACACACGCACACATACACACACACACACATATAGTTAACCTATTTGCAGAGTGGTGTGGTTGCAACAACATGACCATTATCTAAAATGTACAGTCATCAGCTTCTCTCGGAAAAAAAATACAGTGATGCATGACTACTGTATCTATGTTCAGCCCTTGCAACGTAATACTGTTGTTACTGACCTTGGTGTTGTTTTGGATGATCCGCTCACGTTACGACAACATTATGAAATGATCATTAGTGAAGGTAATCGACAGTTAGGACTCATCCTAAAAATTGGGAAAGAATTTCAAGATCCAGTTACATGGCGCACTCTCTTCTGCTCAATGGTGCGACCAATATTAGAAACCAGCTGTGTTGTTTGGGATCCACACTTTGAGTTTTGGCCCAATCGAATTGAGTGCATTCAAAAACGCTTCGTCCGTCGTATTTGTCGTTCGTTATTGTGGAGGAATCCAGATAACTTGCCACCGTATGAGGTTCATTAGTTGGCTTAACACCGCTCTTTCAACGACGGCAGGATCTCATCGCAAATATGGCCCACAAAATCCTGCTAGGTGTTTATGACTGCCCTGAAATACTTTCGTCGCTTAGCTTACACTGTCTGTCCTCAATGACATCAACAGCTGCTGCGTTTTGGGGCTCACCGTACTAACTACGGCTCGCATGAACCAGTACGACACATGGCCAGAGTTTATAACCATCGGCAGGATTTGAACTTTTAAATGTGAAAAGTGTATTTGTGTTTGTATTTTATTTATGTTATATATATGGGTCATTCCATATGAAGTGACCACGAAAAAGCACAAACTTGGACACGACTATCACAGATTTTGCTCAAAGTTGGGAGAATTATTCATCTACTGTCACTTTGAAAAAACCCCAAATTTGGTGTCGATTGGAATACCCCCCGCTCTGTGGGACATTCCCGTTTATTGCAATGTCACGCATTTTTTGTTCAAAATCTCTTTTTTCTTTTTCTTACAATTCATAGATGTAAGATGTCCGAAAAATGCTGATAGATGATTTTTGAAAAAAATAAACCAAGGAATTCAGAAAAAAAATAAGTTTTGACCGGAAGTGTTGAAGCACTTACCACTCCGTGGTGCTTCTTACGTAAAATTTTCTGAGAAACACGATGAAACCATTAAATTTAGAATAAAATTAGCTGCATTGACCAAAATATGCAAATTTAATTTTAAAATACAAAAATAATCTATCTGGCAACACTTCCGGGCAAAAACAATTTTTTTCTGGATTCCTTGGTTTATTTTCTTCAAAATTCAGCTATCTCTATTTTTCGGGCGTCTTACGTCTATAAATTATAAAATAAAATAATTACAAAATTTACAACTTATTTCATAAAAATGTTATATCTCGAGATTGGCTCATATTACTTCGGGATGATAGTTGTTTCTTATGTGAAATTTCCCAAGAAACACGATTAAATTATCAAATTTAAAATCAAAATGGCTGCATTTGCCGAAAAATGTAAATTTAGTTTTCAAATACAAAAATAATTTATCTGGCAACACTTCCGGTCAAAACTTATATTTTTCTGGATTCCTTGGTTTATTTTCTTCGAAAATCATCTATCAGTATTTTTCGGACATCTTAAGTGTATGAATTATAAGAAAAAGAAAAAAGAAATTTTTGACAAAAATTGCGCGACTTTGCAATAAAGAAGGGAGTCCTGGAGAGCGGGGGGTATTCCAATCGACACCAAATTTGGGATTTTTCCAAAGATACAGTAGATGAATAATTCCCCCAACTTTGAACAAAATCTGTGATGGTCGTGTCCAAGTGGCATGTACACTTCGTATGGAATGACCCATGTTCTATGAAAAAGATGCTGGGTTTTTATGCCACTTTGAGGATGAACTAATTTCTACTCAAGGTGGCTTTTCCCAGCCACATAGCTTTAATATTTCATTTATACCTTGGATGGTTGAAATTAATTCAATAAATATAAATATAAATATAAATTGTTTATATCGTTATCATACCATATAGTTCAATGGTGTCGCCACATACGAGCAAAAATGGTCAAAACACTTGAAAAAAATTCAATCGTTTTTTATTCCCCGATAAAATATTTTAAAACCACTTTCATTTGAAAGCTTGGACCCCAACCTATCTTTGGCGAAGAGAAACCCGAGACGCGTTGAAGTTGCATAATATGCCGATTGCCGATTCTGACACGGCGTGTGTTGTAGTCGACTACGAATAATTATTGTTTTATTTTTTTTAAGCCAATTCTCATACAAATATTTTTTCAGATATACGCAGCACGATCAATGGAGAAAAATACAGATCAACTGCTTCATCAGTATTATCGGTGGCAGGAAAATTGCAATCGAAAATTATTTAAATGGCCATTGTCGACGAAGGAGTCCAATTATATGAAATTAATCGAGACGTTGCAAAAGGACATTGAACATGCAAAAAAAATCAAACAGTATAAACAAATGGTAACACTAAAATTAAATAAGATTGCTATACAGATTAAAAAATATGGTCACACGGAAAAACAAACGGCAAAGTCGATCCAATTCAGTGCATTATGTAGAAATATATTATTAATTCATTTTCATTCGACATTATTACTGTTATTTTAGGAGTGCAAAACTGTTATATATGTCGAATTCGTTTACGCGGTGTAGCTACACTCGGACTACACTTTGTACCTTCTAAATGTTTTTTTTTTTACTTTCCAGACTACACTTTTTCTGTCTCTGACTACATTTTTTCTGTCCCGGACTACACCCGAAAGAAGCAGAGTGTTCTTTTAAAAGTTACCAACACATTCACACGTATGTGAAAAAACTGGTTTGATTCGATTCTCGTTGCAGTGGTAAAGTGTCAGGTTATTTTTTTTCAGCACGTTGGCGATATGAAAACCTTAAATGGAAACTTGACAAAAATGCTGATAATGATCAAAACAAAACAAATTCATAGCTATCCCTATTATTACGCATACCAATGCAACTAAAAGTGTTTTTTTAAGCTGCAAAGTGTAGTCCTGGACGGTACAGCTACACCGCGAAAACAAATTCGACGACAGTTTCATCTTAAAAATTGAATTCCATTAGGGGCCATCCACATACCACGTGGACAGCTGGGTTGGGGGGGGAAGGGGGTGTATTTGCGATGTCCACGATCCATACAAAGTTTTTAGTATTTATATGGACAGTTGTCCAGGGGGGGGGGGGTGGTCATAATCGTCTAAAATCTGTCCACGTGGATTACGGAATTCCGTAAGATCAACTGTGCAATTCCACAAAAACAGATAACCACTTTAATCGATAATTTTTTTTCTAACTGACACTTTGCGCAAATGTTCCTATGAGCTGAAAAAGGGTATTGAAAATTACACAAATATTCTGTTTTCTATTCTCTACGAGCCTTAACGGCTTGTTTTTTTTATTCTCTTACTTAACTTACGACCAGTTGATTAACGGACCGGAGCCAAAGGCTTTACTTCCTCATGCGATGGAAGGCGTGATTCCAGAGATTTTTCACCTCAGAAAATCTCCCGATGTTGGCTAGAATTGAATCTAGACCAGTTGGGTTGGTTGTGAGTGGATCATGCCACCCCACAACCATCGACACCTATGTCGGCGTTAGGATTCGAACCCAAGCGTCGAGCGTGGTTGGCGGAGACGTTATCAACCACGCTAGGCCTCCGCCCGTACGGTTTGTTCGATCGGTTTGATATCTTCGGCAAAGTTTTTGATAATAATTTTGTCTCTCCGGAAAAAATATACAGCGGGCTAAAAAGTTTCTTCACAACAAAACATATGAAAAATAAACAAAAGAGGTTAAAAATTTTTCGAAAAAGAAAAAATTCAATTTTGGAAGAACGGTGATTATGATCGGTATAATGTCTACAAGCAAGTTGTGGACTGTAATGTAGCGCTTTTCGATAAAATATACACCGTAGAACAAAAAAATTGGCAAAAAAATTAAGAAAAAACATAAAAATATAATTGTAAATTACACTGGTAAACACAGGTTATGCACTACAGCTCAAACTGGAAAAAAATGAAATATTTAAGCTTTTTTTACAGTTGCTGTGAATTTTGGTGCCCCAAGCAAAGAAAACTACTTCAGAGACCTCAATAAGCTTTCCTGTAAGCAAACGCGGAAGCGACGACCCGGGCGAGCAATTACTCTGCGGCTTTTTGACGTACTTCTGCATTCATTAGGGGTTTCAATATTCACAAGAATGTTTAAAAGCTATAATCTTTTTGAAACAACTTTTTTGGCCTTATTCCAACTTTCTCGCTTTTGTCGACCAATGTAATACATCGCAAAAAACTCACTTTTTGAAATTCTTTTTTTACGAAAACTACAATATTATTGGTTAAACAATGATAGTTTAATGCTATCAAATGCATCATCTCTGAAATATTTCAAAATTAAGTTTGGAATTAATTCAAAAACATGTTCAGTTTTACAAATAAAAACCTTTTTTTTGTATATAACAAATTCGTAGAGAATAAAAAACAGAAAACGTTAACCAATACAGGTTGAACTAAAGTACATATTCATTAAGCTGGGGTGGATTCGCTACCTACCTTCGGTTCATCTGTTAGAATTTTAGCGAGATATGTTTGCACTGAATTATGTTTTTTAATTTTGAAAATTATTTTTTGTTTGTTTTTTATTCATTCTTACGTATGGTTTTCTGGAAGCCCTTTCTCCCTCTTCGTAAGCATTTGTAAGAAATTTACAATGCAATGCGCCATGCGTAGACGAAACCAATTGACTTCCGGTAAGTTTAGGGTTGCTTGGAGCCCAAACTGCCGCTCTTCGCATATCCGCCCCATATCGATTTTTGATGATTTTGACTTTTTTGTGGGAATCTGTTTAAAATCATCTCAAGCTTTTCAAAAAATGATAAAATAGTAAACTTTGTTTGTGAAATATGGAAAATCAAAACCCGTTTGTGTTGTATGCAATGGAAATGCTTATTATTCTGAATTTAATTCTAATCATACTTATTTTACACAATAAATTTGAAAATTTACTTGCATGTCGCGCTATTTGCATATCACTTACTCGTTTTTTTGTCCACAACATTCATTTGACACGGCACAATACAAATTAATGTTTTACGGAGCTAATTATATTTAATGCCTTATGGTCTAAAATATCTTATAAGCTAAAGGCAAATTTTTTATCCTCGCTGCCGAATACGAGCTGAAACTAAATCTATTACTAAAATTAACATGGTTTTTTCATCAGAGACTCGTTTCGCTGTTAAATTGGCACCTTGATGCTCTTCAAGTAGCTATAAACATGTAGCATGTCTGGCAGGTTTCGCTGAGCGAGGATATCACGAACTGGCACATAGGGCTGTATTCCTCGGGCCCTTAGGGTATCCAAGAGTAGAGATCTGGCGCCACGGGACTCAGCACACACTCAAACCACGTGTTCAATGTTATGATACCCCAATCCACAAACGCAATGATTACTGTCCGTAAGCCGTAGATGTGCGCCTAACCCGTACTGATTGGACATAATCCGAGACATCACGCGAATGAAGTCTCGTCCTACATTCAACTCCCGAAACCAAGGTTTGGTGGATACCTTGGGTATGATGCTCTGTAGCCACCTTTCCTATTCTCCCTAATCCCACGAGGTCTACCAGTTGACAAGTTTGCTATGACGTGAAAATTTTAAAAATTCATTGTAGGCAATTGGTCTGTCGTAAATATTACCGTTTGTTGCGCCCACCATAGCCAAAGTGTCCGCTTTCTCATTGCCCGGTATCGAGCGGTGAGAAGGGACCCACACTAAGGTAATCTGGGAAGATTTTTCGAATAAAGCACTCAGATTTTCCCGTATTTTCCCCAGGAAATACGGAGAGTGCCTTACATCCTTCATCGATCGGAGAGCCTCAATAGAGCTGAGGCTGTCCGTAAAGATGAAATAATGGTCCGTGGGCGTTTTTTCGATAATCCCTAAGGTATACTGAATTGCAGCCAATCTGCAACGTAAACAGAGGCAGCATCGAGCTTGTAGGAAGCGAAAAAATTGTTGTTGAAGATACCGAAGCCAGTTGACCCGTTGAGAAGTGATCCATCAGTACAAAACGCATTGTCGCAGTTGATGTTTTTATATTTGTTAAAAAATATTTCAGGGATCTGCTGCACCCGTAAGTAATCCGGGATTCCACGAGTTTCTTCCATCATGGATGTATCGAAAAACACAGTAGAAACAGAAGTATTTAATAAGTTGACACGATTGGAGGTGTATGAGTAAAGGATTGATAATTTGAGACATGTGATTGAAATACACAGTCATGAAACGGGTTTGAGAATTAAGTTCAACTAGCCTATCGAAATGATGAGAATACCTATCAAAATGCTGAGAATACGAGTAGTCAGATCCCAAAAGCGGTCTTTTAATGGGAGAACGCCGGTTAAAGCTTCCAAGCTCATCGTATGGGTCGAATGCATGCAACCTAAGGCAATACGCAAACAACGATACTGCAATCGTTCCAGCTTGATTAAATGGGTGTTTGCAGCGGAGCGGAAGCAAAAAACCCGTACTCAAGCACCGACAATATTGTAAAACCTTATAAGGTCTCCTGGGTGGGCGCCCCATCATGATCCATTAATTGTTCCGAGGAAATTCACTCGCTGTTGACATTTTTTCATCAAATACCGAACGTGACATCCCCAGGTGCCTTTCGAATCGAACCAGACACCAAGATATTTCTATGCCAAAACCTGAGAAATCGTTCACCCATTAACTGTAAGTGGAGCTGAGCAGGCTAGCGCTTCTTAGAAAAATCACTATCCACTTCAAAGAGAATTCGATACCTAGCTGTAAAGCCCCAGCAGACAAATTGTCCAAAGTATCTTGCAATGGTCCTTGCAAATCAGCACCTTTGACATCTGTAACAGAGACCATGCTGTCGTCTGCAAGTTGTCTTATCGTGCATAAATTTGCCAGACATGCGTTAATGTCATTCACATAAAAATTGTAAAGAAAGGTGCTTAAGCATGAGCCCTGGGGAAGACCCATGCAGCTAATACGAAATGTTGCCAAATCGACATGCGTAAAATGCATATGCTTTTCGGACAACAAATTATGCAAAATATTGTTTAAAATTGGTGAAAATCCTTGTCGGTGAAGTTTGCCCGACAGAATGTCACTAGAAACGGAACAAAAAGCCCCCTAATGTCCAAGAACACAGATGCCATTTGTTCATTGCGAGCATACGCCAGTTGAATATCTGTGGAAAGCAACGCAAGACAATCATTCGTTCCATTGCCACGGCGGTAGCCAAATTGAGTATCGGATAGTAGACCATTTGATTCGACCCCCTTTTGGCAGTGGCTGGTAGATTCTTCAACAAGTTGAATTTGATTCTATCTAACCCAGACGCTTTATTGTTACAGGACAGGAGGGCAACTGAAAGCTCTGTCATCGAGAAAGGTGATTCTATCGCGTCGTGGCCCGGAGACGTATCGCGAACAATGTTTTGCGCAGGGACAGAATCCCGACATACTTTCCTGGTAAAATCAGATATCCACCGACCTGAAGACTCTTCGCTTTTGTTGACTGTTATACGATTTCGCATTCTTCTGGTAGTGCTCCAAAGAGTGCTCATGGATGCTTCTCGACGTATCGTTTACGAACCGACCCAATATCCGCGTTTCTTTGCTCGGACCAAGCTTTTAAACTTGGTATCAAGCTCCGAATACCGCTTAAAGTCGTCGGGTTTACCTTTCTTCTAAAAGGCATTAAACGCGTCGGATTTTTTCTCGTAGACATCAGAGCACTCTTCGTTCCACAACGGAGTGGGAGGCCGTTCTTTGATCATCACGCCGGTATATTTCTTCGTTTCAGCTTGCAACGCGGCGTCGAGAATCAAGCCCGCGAGGAGGTTGTATGGGAGATGTTGAATCGATTCGACAGCTTCTGAAATCAGAAGCTTCCAATCGACATTCCGTGTGAGGTCATACGATATATCAACTGATCGCGTGTGAGTTGAACCATCATCAATTGAAAGTTGAATAGGCAAATGATCGCTACCGTGGGGATCAAGGGCTACCTTCCATATGCAATCCAACCGTAGCGATGTTGAACATAGAGATAAATCTGAAGCACTGGGGCGCGCTGGAGGTTTCGGAACGCGTGTCATGTCCCCATTGTTTAATATTGTCATGGCGAGGGTGGCGAGGGAAGAAGTTCTATTAAATCAAAGAGCATCCGTTGCCCAACCTGTACTCTGGGGGGTATATATATATATATATCGAGGCAATACAAAGCTCTTTTCCTTGTAATGTCATTTAACATGTGATAGCTTCGACGCCTGGGGCTGAGGGGAGGTTAGTACGATAGAAAGAATAGCACTAATCCCTAAAAATACTCCTCCGTAATCTCGATCTAGGCGAATCATATTGAAACCATGGAAGTTAAGATCTACGTTTGAAGTAAGCCAAGTTTCACAGAGGGAAAATGCCTCGCATTTATACTTATTAATTAAAACTTTGAATGAATCAATTTCGGGGATGATACTTCTACAATTCCACTGCGAAATAGAGATAGAAAACTTCATCTCAGCGGATGAATTAGCCATTGAAGGATACGCTCGCTGCAAGGAGGTGACATTTAGCAGTTAACTGCTTCAAAAAGGTTTTAACTGTTGTAAAAATGCCAGCAGAAGACTTTTAAGAGGATCAGTTATGTTAAAATTTTCAAAATCCCAGTCCACGATATCTGGAAACTTCAGCAGTCCAGCCCACCCGATTGAGCCGTTCTGGTGTTCAATCGACCATCGACTTCTTCATCACCAAGATTGCAAACATCTTGAATCCAATCACCTACCAAGAACTGAGCTCCGACCACTATCCAGTAGTGGCTGAAGTGGGGTTCTCCGCCATCCGATTTAGATCTCGTCGTCGCAACTATCATCGTGCCGATTGGGCCCGGGACTCCGTAACACAACTACGCGCCATTACCAACGTACTGGTCTGCCCCATTTAAAAACTCGTTGTAACCGTCTCACAGTGGGGCGACTCCATACAAAGGCTGGCCAAGCAAAAAAAGTGTCAATAAATGCGACAAAAACTTGGTATTTACATAATTTTGGGGCGCTGAACACGAATTTGGCATCCATTTTTTGTTTGGGGTCGTCCATAAAGCATGAAATCCAATTTTTAATATTTTTTGACACTTTTTTCCTTTTGTATAGAATTATGTGATCTTTGACCACAAGTAGTGCAAAGGGCGTCCTCCCCATTGAAAAAAAAAAACTTAATTTATAGACGACCCCTGGAACTAAACAAATTTTGCCTAAATATATATATATATATATATATATATATATATATATATATATATATATATATATATATATATATATATATTTTAATAAACTAAAACAATATAAGTAACACCAACTAATAACAAATTGAAGAATCATCATCAGCATCATCATCTACCGCTGTGATTGCTGAAATCTCGTGTTGAATTGTTTCCAGAAAATTTTAAGTTCATTATACTTATCAGCAAGAAAAATGTCTATCGCTGCAATTTCCATTTCTTCTAGTAATTTTCGATGTTTCATTGTTTCATAATATGTTATCTTCCTAATCTCCGGTTCCTATGGTTGGTTTGAAAGAGAACATTTAATTACATGTATAACACCATGAATTGCCAACTAACTAGACATTGAATTAGGTGGTGCCGCTGAAGTTGAAAGCTCCATATTAAAATTCAAGGAATTTATGAATTTGTAAACCAAGACACTGGAATGACACAACGTTCTAAATGAATACGAAAAGATGCGGAGGGCGACGACTGTTCTTTGTTTTTTTCTCATAAAGCAAAATGTGTGCTTTACTTTTGTATGTGCGAAGTAAAAGCAATCTTCAAACGGACTATTGTTAGCCGGAGTTTGATGGTATGAATTTGCTGCTAGTATTTGACACTTCAATCAGTTTAGCGAATTTCATGTTCATAAATTGAAGGGCTGTTGTTTTTAATATTGTTTTAAATTTGCAGAAAGTGAAAAAGTTTGACGTAATTAAAATTTCATAAAGATTTGTTTATTGGTTTTTTTGTTTAACACTTACTTTATAACTTTTCATTGATAAATTTTGTGATTTTTGCCCAAATTTATATTTTATCCCTACGGATTGAGTACGATATCATAAATCTGCATTAATGGGGTATCATGAATATGATTAATATAATCCTGGATGAAATTTCAACTTCAAAAATAAAAACTAAAAAAATCTGCTATCGCTTTCTTCACTAAAGTGACAATTTGCGCAGTTTTGCGCTACAGCGCATTTGAAAGCTTACGTTTTTACCTAAATTTTGAATGTTGTCACAACCGTGGCAAACTGCGGCAACTAAACTTTCAAGCTACTTTTCTACAAAAAATCACGTTTTTTAAATTTTTTCTAGTGTTAGGCCTACTATGACCAAATTTTACAATATCTAATGTAAAGGGTTTGTTTTGCACAATATTTACAACAACTTTTTCTTTGACGTGAAAAAAATCCAAGCTATCATTGAAGCTACAGAGCGTTTCAAAGTAAGATACTTTTTTTTTCAAAAAAAGACAAAAAACGTCAGTTCGCGAAGCTTTGAAAAGTCATAAAAAATTTAGATTTCATGATATTGCGCCCAAATTTTGAATTTAGACACTTAAATGTTATAGAGATAAAGGAAAAATATTATGAAACAGCTAACGAAAAAAAAATTTTTTGGTTGATGGCCAGCGATTCCCCATTGTGCGTCTCAATAAAATTATCAAGACCCGGCTGGTGGATCTCAGAAACAAAAGCTTTGAGAATCACATTCGCTCCCTCCCAGATTGAGCAAACCCCTTCTGGAAACTTACCAAATTATTGAAAAACAAGCCCAGGCCTATTCGTCCTCTCTTCCGTCTTGATGAACACGCAGGGCAAGTTCAGTCAATAAAACCAACTGAAAAAGCTAATGCACTTGGTCAACCATTTTGTTAATTCGCATAATCTTGGAGGTTCCATGGTGAGTCCCTTTGAACCTGATGTGGCCGCGGCAATGTATAGAATCTCTGTCAAAACTCTAGACGTCCCTGATGAATCAAAAATTTCTGAGGTAATGGCAACCATTAAATCCTGTAAAAATATGAGGGCCACGGGTGTCGATGGTATGGTCAATCTCGAGTTGAAAAATTTGAGCATTGACTTCTTCCATCACCTCGCAAAGATTTTCAACAAGTGTTTGGAACTGAGCTACTTCCCGTCCCGTTGGAAGCTTGCTAAAGTTATCCCCATCCACAATCCTGGGAAAAATTCCACCGACGCTAAAAGCTACCGGCCCATTAGCCTCCTATTGTCCGTTTCAAAATTACTTGAAAAACTAATTCTAAGACGTTTACTAGAGTTCGCTGACCAAAACAATATCTTTCATAGAGAACAATATGGCTTCAGAAAGGGGCTCTCCACAGTGCACCAACTCACTCGAGTAGCGACCATTTTAAGGCGGAACAAATCCGTTTTCAAAACAACTGCCATAGCGTTGTTAGACGTTGAAAAAGCGTTCGACAACGTCTGGCACGGTGGCCTTCTTTATAAGCTGCATCGTTGCAACTTTCCGATCTTCCTCGTGAAGATCATCAAAAACTATCTATCAGGTAGATCATTTAGGGTCTACTTGAACAATTCCCAGTCTGATACATTCAATGTTGACGCTGGGGTTCCACGGGGTAGCCTACTGGGTCCTATCCTTTTTAACATTTTCAAGTCAGACGTTCCTCTCCTTCGGGAAGGTGGTGTCCTGTCTATGTTCGCCATCATGCCATCATGTACAGATGGCAAGTGATTCGTTCGCTGACAAGAAACCTGCAGGCGCGTCTGGATGTTCTATCCGACTACTTCAAGAACTGGAAGATTCGCATCAATGCGGCTAGAACTCAGGCAAATCTGTTTCCCCACTCGAACTCACCCCGACTCGTTTCGCCTCATAATGTCAGGGTTCACACTAACAACACACCCATAGACTGGTCGAAAGAGGTGATGTACCTCACACTGGTTCTGAACAGCAAGCTCATATTCAGATCAAATGTAAACAAAACAGCAGACAAATGCAACTTCCTAATTAAATCTTTAAAACCACTAATTATCACTTAAGAACAAGCTTGCTGTCCATAAAATGATAATCCTGCCAGTGATAGAATACGGTTTGCCAAACTGGGAAAGTTTTGCCAAATGTCACCATGATAAGTTACAGGTTATCTAAAACAAGATCCTTCGGATGATCCTTAACAGTCCAGTCTGTCTAGGTTCAGGGAAGCTCGCCAGAGGTCGATTCACGAGGCAATTCGAACTTTGCCAATTTAGTTTTAAGTTAGTATTAGTTAGGTAGGTTATCCAGTCTTATTTAACTTCGTAAACTTACCATGCCCCTAAGGCAAAGATGTATAATTAATCCACAAGATAATTCAATAATTAATCTATAAGCACTACTATGAACAAAAATGGTGAACCATTAGGGCTGAGCAATTATCCTGTCAAAAATTATACCTTTGTAAACTAATTCAAAATAAAAGATAGTTCAAGTCATTTCACTCCATTATTTTCATTCCGAAACTGTACCGGTATCATACGCACGGCATCGAATTGAATTTCTCATGCATTTGTTGGCTGGCAAAGCAGACGATTCTTTCTGAAACAGCAGAAAGCTAGAGGTGGCAAATATTGGTCGCTTACAAAAGCGCACACCATCGAATTGAATTTCTCATTCGTGCGTTGACCGGCAAAGCAGACGGTTCTTTTTTGGGCAGCAGAAAGCAGTTGGTGGCAAATGTTAGTCGCTTATAAAAGCGCACACCATCGAAATAAATTTCTTATTCGTTCATATGTATGGATTGCTATAGCACGTGTGTAGGCAGCTAAAGTGGGTGTTTATCGAAATTTTAGTATTTTCTCGTTTACTCATTAACACTTCATCAAATGTATAAAAACGTCTAAGCGTACACGGTTGGATAATTCGGCTGTACAGCAGCAATTTAAACTTATTCAGCCAATCTTCATTCATCAAGGAAAAAATACTGCCGATGAATGATCAACACTTATTTGCTAGAAATTTTGTTTAGATCAAAACAGGTTCTTTTAGGTACCGTAAATTATCGGTAAATGGAGTACCATAAATTATCAGCGAAGTTTTCTCAATTCAGCATACATTTAATCGTCGTTTTTGTTTCTCGGTGCGCGGTTTTGTTTCAGTTTCTCGCACACAGAGAAAAAAAAAACAAGCTTGTCTCTACCGTGAAAAACATTCAGAAAGGCTTTAAATCATAATTAAAGAAGTAATATATAAGCCGCTGAGAGCAAAAGTGGTACATGTGCCATTGAGTAAATTTTTCAGGAGACGCGATAAACGAAAACACTCAAATAGTATATTATTTTCAACAATTTTTTCCAATGTAACTGCACTAAATCATTGCTGGAAAGGTTTCAAAAGACAGTACATGAAAGCATAACGAGTTCTGGTTGAGAAACTTACACAAACTTCAATGGAAAAACAGGTACCACTTTTGTTCTATGAGAAAAATAATGACAACTTGAAAACGTTGAGAGCAAAAGTGGTACATGTCCAGTGTGAGCATGAAGGATGCATTATAGCTTTAAATCTTAAGACATAGAACATCCATGTCTTCAGCAGACTTGTCCAAGTAATTACGTACTATAGAACGATGATCTGTTTGTTAAGGAATTCTGTCTCTTCGTGGCGCAAGTGTATATGTATTTGGTAACAGCATACGAGTTGATACTAATATAGGTAAAATGCTTTCTGTTACAAGATAGTCACGGGTACACTAGCGCCACGTAGTGAGAAAATTCCAAAGCAGACAAATCTTCATCTGAAAGTATTCAATCACTTGACCAACTTTGCTGAAGACATGATTGTTTTATATCCTAAGATCCTCGACTTACAATTCATCTAACATGCACAGTCTTGACATGTACCACTTTTGCTCTCAACGAAACGGTGATAATGTTAATTACCGAAAATTGTGTTGGCTTTAACTTTGGTTTAGGTTATCAGATCTCGGCTTTTCTTGGATATTCTAATGCATTATTGCGTTCTGCATCAATTTATTAAAAAACCCAAAAAGTGTAAAAATGGCACATGTACCACTTTTGCTCTCAACGGTTCATTTTACCCCTACACTCGCCAGAACCTTGATAACAACTACGCAAGAAGCGTGTAATTGAGTTCTTGCTTTTTTAAGTTATTGAAATAAACGTAATTTCTTAAAATACATAAAGTTATATGCTTGGCTGGAGCTAACCTAGAATGAGTTTGATCGGTTTAATGTCAAACGATTTCCAATCTTAGAATTTCCGCTTGAATCGTTCCGGTCTCTAATTTCAGATAATCTTGTTGAGTTTGCTTTTTGCTAAGATAGGAAAATTTTACCCAATTCGCTAAATAAATGATTGTTTTGGTAGTGCAGCTACGAAGAAAAGCTTTCCTAAAGTGACAGCGCAGATCCATTCTTTTAGTATATATTATTATTTATAACGCTTTAACGTCTCCGCATTTAGAAATGCATTGTTAGATAAAATTGCAGAAAACACTAGAGTTACAATTCCGTCTACTATTTGTTTCAATGGAATATAAAAATACCGTAGTTCAACGTCATGCGGTCGTGTCTTGGGTACCACCCTCCTACTTTTTTTGTTCGATTTGGGGTCCCAAAAAATTCTTAATTTATCGAATGTCGATTGGTTTTGTTTTTACTAGCCGCATTGCATTTCAAATTTGTATGAAAATTTGTATGGAAAAACCTACTTTTTTGAATTTTACATTCTCAAGAGAACTCAAGAAGGCTTAAACCATACGTTTCATGTCTTCAAAATGCAGGTAGAAGCTGAATCTACTGGTATATTGCACTTTTGTCTCAAAATACGTACTGATTTTCTTAACGATTTGGTATTTGAGATGTTTTTTTATCTGTATAAAGTGCTAAACCTCAAAAATTCATGCACGAAATGCTCAGTAACTTTTTTATCCCACGGCTTTTTTTTTTGTAAGATTTGGACCACTGCGACCATTATTTTGATCTTTTGTGGTCTACCTCTTCTTTAGTCTAGGAACTCGTGGCAGACATATCACTATTGATGGAAGTGATCGTCGTTGTCATATCGCACTCTTTCTCCCAATTAGGCACTGAATTTCGTATGAAATGTATTACCTCATTAGGATTCGCAGACCAGACCTCAAATGGCTCCAAAGTTCCTTTTCCAAAGGCTCTTATTCTGCGCTGTATTAGTGCACTGCAGTGGCAGAGCAAGTGTTCTGCGGTTTCACATTCGAACCCGCAGAGACGACAAATTTCGTCATCTGACTGACCAATTTGTTTCAGGTGATGCTTACTTGGACAGTGTCCTGTAAACAGTCCGGTAATTGTCCTTAGTCCCTTTTTATTTAAACTAAGCAATTGCTGGCTTTTCTTGACACTTGGTCTTATAAAGCGTTTAGACTGGCGTAGCCCTACTGAGCACATCCAGTTCTCTTGTATTGTCCTATGTTCCCAGGTTTTTAATTCTGCTTTCAAGGCGCTTGATGACACCCCACAGAACGGTTCTGGGCCAATGAAATCGGTACATGACCCCTGTCTAGCTAACGTATCTGCTTTTTCATTGCCTTCCACTCCACTCCCACTTGGTTCCTTTCTGCCAGTTGTTTCAGTGAAATGGATGCACTCCCATACTAGCTTAGAGGTACATGTGAAGGCTTTTAGTGCTTTAAGTGCTGTTTGGCTATCAGAAAAAATGCATATGTTAGCATGCTTGTATATCCTAGCCGAACAGACTAGTGCACATTCATAAATTGCAAATATTTCGGCCTGGAACACTGTAGGCCAACGGCCCATTGGTATCGAGATACTTATCCCAGGACCATTTATACCTGCTCCGGTTGAATCATTCATTTTTGAGCCATCTGTGTAAAAGACGACAGAGCCTTGTCGAATATTCGGGCCACCTTGTTCCTAAACTTCCCGTTCGGTCTCTATGATTTTGAAAGGTATTTCGAAGTTTGCTTCTTTATTCATCCAGTCTTCGATACCTGGTATATGTTTGCTCAGCTGGAAATGTTTGAGGATTGCCAGCTGGCCTGTCTGATCTCCATCAGGTACTTTTTTAAGGCGTGTTAGTCTCAATGCACTTTTTTCCGCCTCAAGTTTTACTACCTGGTGGAGTGGTAATAGATGCAGAATTGCATCTAAGGCTTTCGACGGAGCACTTTTCATTACTCCTGTAATTGCATTACAAATTAGCCTCTGCAACTTGCCAAGCTTGTTCTGCGTTGACCTTTCTTTTGTTTTAGGCCACCACACTAGCGAGGCATACGTTATTCTTGGTCTTATTATTGCCTGGTACAACCAATAAATCATACTTGGCCTTAGACCCCATGTTCTGCCAATAACTTTGCTACATGCCCAGAGGGCACTCGTATCTTTACCGATGACATATTCAATATGTGCATTCCAGCTGAGTTTCTGATCTAAAACTACTCCAAGATGTTTAGTCTCAGTGGAAAGCTGCAGTGTAGTCTCGCCCGGCTTCAGGCTCTTCAAGTTGTACCTTCTTTTCCGGGTGAAGGGAATAATGGTTGTTTAAGAGGGGTTAATGGTCAGCCCCTCTTGTCTACACCATTCTAAAGTATAGTTTAGAGCTACCTGCACTCTCTTCGATACTGTACTGTCGAATTTTCTCCTCACAAGAATCACAACATCATCGGCGAATCCGACAACTTCGAAACCTAGCTCAGTTAGGTTTCTAAGTAGCTGGTCTACAACCAATGACCACAGCAAAGGCGATAGAACTCCACCTTGCGGGTATCCCTTAGTTGTGCTCCTTGTAAGGGTAGTATTACCCAATAATGCAGTTATCTCACGACTATTAAGCATGGTTTTAATCCATTTTAAGGTATATGTATCAAACCCATGGTGTCCCATTGCATTCAACATTGAGTGATGGAATACATTATCAAAAGCTCCCTCTATGTCTAAGAACGCAGCGAGTGCGATTTCTTTTGTATCTATAGATTTCGCTATTTTTGTCGTCAGCATATGTATTGCATCCACTGTTGACATGTTGCTTCGATATGCAAACTGATACCTACTCAGCGGAGAGGTTTTTAGGTACGTTGATTTAACGTGATAGTCAATTAGTTTTTCCATAATTTTTAACATAATGGAGGTTAGACTAATAGGTCTAAAGGCTTTTGGAAGTGTTTTGTCGCGCTTCCCAGCCTTTGGTATGAAGATCACTCTCGTTTTTCTCCAGTTGGTGGGTATGTAATTAAGTGTCAGGCTTGCCCTAAATATCTCGGTTATGAATGGAATTATTACCCTTCCACACCGTTGAAGCATTATTGGTAATAATCCATCCAATCCCGGGGACTTAAAGGGGTCGAATGAGTTGATTGCCCATTCCACTTTCGATTCTGTGAAGATATCGCAGGCTATGTAATGCGCATTTGTCCTAGCGATAGTCGAACCAGCACATGGCGCATTTTAGTCCTGCGTTTCTTTTTCTAGAATGGATCGTGATCCTGGGAAATGTTTCTCCATCATAACATTGAGTGTTTCAAGAGAATCGGTAGTAAAAGTACCGTCGACCTTCTTTATTCTGCCCAAGCCATTCGTGTGATCTTTGGACAGGGCTTTGTGTACTCTTGCAGCTGCAGGGGTGCTTTCAATTTGTTCACACATTAATCTCCATCCCCTCCTGCGTGATTTCCTAATTTCTTTATTGTATTGCGCAAGGGACTCTCTATAAGCATCCCAATTTGAGGTTAACTTGGCTCTGTCGAACAACCTTCTAGTTAACTTCCTCAGTTTTTCTAGATTTTTGTTCCACCAAGGCGCGTCTTTGTTGGATACTCGCTTCTTGGTTGGACAGCTTTGGTTATAAAGGGCTATGATTTTATTCGTAAATTTTGTGATGAATCCTCCAGTTCTTTTATTGTCTGGATTTGCCCTTCAAAGGTAGATTCATCACGAACTATTTTTGAATGAAAAAGCTCCCAGTTGGTTTTTCTAGGGTTTCTATAAACTTCTGTTACAAAGTCCCCTGCGTTATAGTCAAACAAAATTTGCTTGTGATCCGATAGAGAAATCTCATCAGATACATGCCAGTTGAAGATTTTTTCCGATAGTTTAGCGCTCGATAAGGTTAGGTCGAGCACTTCTTGTCGAATTGCATTTACAAAAGTTGGATTATTACCTCGATTGCATATATCAATATTATTAGATAGTATATATTCAAAAAGGCACTCACCTCTTTTGTTTATGTGTGTGCTTCCCCATATTGTGTGATGGGCGTTTGCATCACACCCAACGATGAACTGCTTATTTTGCCTCTTGCAGTGCGCTATAAACTCCTGTACTTCCCTGAGAGGGGCTTCTTTTAGTTCCCCTGGGAAGTAGGCGGAGGCCACCATTATTTCCGCTTTTTCCCGTGTCGTTGGCAGTTCCACTTGCACAGCAACTATATCCCGACCGATGAATTCTGTAATTGGCGTGAAGTTGGTATTACTACTTACCAAAAGCGCTGCTCTTGGTGCAGGCGCAGAATCATCATAAAGGAGCTTACCCTTATTTGTTGAAAGTCCTAAGACTTTATTTTTGTTCTCCCATGGCTCTTGGACAATAGCCACGTTGATGTTTTCTTTGGTTTTCTTGCCCCTTTTGCATGATGCAGGTTCACCTGGATGACCTTAATGTTCTTGTCGTCCATCTCGGTACAGCTTTGCTCCCGGGGGCTTCCTTCGCTCCCCCTGCGTACGGTGATTATTCAAGGGTACCTTTGAGTGCCTGTTTTGCTCTCCCTCAGGTGTGCTCCCTTGAACAGGCTGTTTACACCGGTTTTTGCTATCACTCGGTAGTGAGGGCAGAACTTTCTCGACGATTACAGCATTTTTCATGGATTCAGACCTGGCGCTTTTGAAATTTCGACCAGCCCTGATTTTCCGCGGGTATATAATTCCGAATTTATAATTCAGTTTGTAGTTCCAATCAGCGATTTTCTTCGCTGACGCTTCGTCTACTGACAGGATAAGCTGCACATGATTCTTGATGGGCTTGCGTTTAACACCCTCCAAGAATCAGTGGTAATGTCGTTATGGCCTTCAACCAGAGCCAATATCGTTTCATTGTCGTTTTTCTCACTTGGGAAAGAAGACTGCTAAAATTTATGGTCTCGGGATAGATTCACTATCAACAACCATCAGATCAGCTGTTTCCCATGGCTTGATACTCGGAACAATTCCTTTCAGCCAGTCTGCAGTTTCCTGGTTCTATTACCATAAACCCGGACCCAAACCTGCAGTTGGTGAATTTGGGCTTGAATTGTTCCTTTCTCTTATCAACGACTATAGCCAGGATGGACTCTTCTGCTAGTTCCATCATGGTAGTCGAGAGCCGAGACATCGGAAAGTCCTTAAGAATCAGTCCAACCTTGAACTGGCTAAGGACTTCAGTGTAGGTAGGGGGCGCTTCAGGTTTGCCGACCGGGCTTTTTGCAGTCCCAGTGGTATTACCTCTGATCACCTCCATCCGCCTATTCACTGACTCCTTCCGAGTAGCAGTAGAAGTCTGGCATTCCTTCTTCCTTTTTGGAAGAGGATTGCTTTCACTGCAATTAGAGGAGTCGATCTGTCTCGGTCTCTTGACTGTCTGATTTTGGCTCGTTTTCGAAGGGTTAATTGCGAGAAGACGTGCCTCGTCTCTATTGTGCCCGTGTTCAAGCAACTTCTTGAACCGCTTCCTTTCCGAGCCACACAGTCTTCTGGGAAATTTCTTGCCATGAAGAGCCCCTTGGACTTGCGCCGACTCTTCATGGCTTTCCATCGCTGTATCCTCCACAACTGCAGCAGTAGATACACCATCGGAAAAGGTTTCCGAATCAACGACGTTGACCTCCGGTGAGTTCAATATCGAAGACGAGCATGATGCAACGTCTTCTAGCGAACGGCTTTGGAGTTGGTCAACTTCGTTTCCGATCTCCATATTTTCAGTCATCCTGGTAGCACTGGAATAGACAGAAACCAAAAATATTTAAAGTGGCACACATTAAATTGATTGCGACACATCGAACTTTCGTTATCTGTAAAACGATTAAAGGTTATCGATTAAATATCATAACCTAAATATCGATTCACAGTTATCGATCTTTGGTATCGCCCAATATGTGTATGCCCAATATGATCGGAGTTTGTATGTGAGATTCCGTTGGCAGGCAGGGGAAACGAGCATTTATGCCCGTAAGCTATTTAAAACAATGCCCAGTGTAGACATATAGCCAAGCATATTTTTAATATTATTATCACATGCAACTCACATTATTCCACATACCTTTAATAATGTAACGTGCACACGATGAGCTTAGATGCTCAGACCTGTGGCGATTTTACAACCACGTGATGTTTCACTTTTTCTATACCACTCGCCAACGTCACTCATACCCAAACACCGCCCTTAAGCTATCAGCCGGTTAGTTGTTCTTTGCTTGGGAAAGGGCGCCGCAAACAATTCTTACTAGAGGCAAGACACAACACTAATCACTCAAATTTCTTTTTATCCGCGTACCGTGACACTTTTTTTTTTTTTATTCTCGCTTATTTTCCGTCGGTCTAGTTCCGCCACTGTTGTGGCCAATCACCGACGCCCAGGGAGGCGACTCCACACCCAGGACCCTAACTCACGACCCGTTTATAAACGGACCGGCGCCAACGGCTTTACTTCCTCATGCGATGGAAGGCGTGAGCCCAGAGATTTTTCGCCTCAGAAAATCTCCCGGTGTCGGCTAGGATTGAATCTAGACCAGTTGGGTTGGTTGTGAGTGGATCACGCCACCTCACAACCATCGACACCTATGTCGGCGGTGGGATTCGAACCCAGGCGTCGAGCGTGGTTGGCGGAGACGTTACCAACCACACTAGGCCCCCGTGACACTTTGTTTCCCTATAATTATCACTCGCGAGAAATTTTTCCGTGATTGAACTCTTTAAATTCGGCTCTTAAATCGCGCGATTGTTTACACCGGGTTTAAAGTTTGGAAGTGTTGCCAGGACTTTATCCCACGGCTTAGAAACATTTCCTTGGCTCAACGAGATGATCGAAAAATTAAGATTTTTGGCCAAATTAATTTTTAGGTGTCATATTGTTGGGTACTACTGTAGATTATTTTGTTATATGAGAAAAGTGTTGTAGTGACAAGGGGTTGTCCATAAACCACGTGAACAAAGGCAAATCTCTTATCATACTAACTTTACGTTTTCTAAATGTGTTCTGGACCAAACTGCTATGATATACGAAGTATTTTGTTAATTACTCTCCCAAAAATTCAAAACCTGTAGAAAAATAAAGAATGTTTAGTCATCATTTTCAACCAAAACGCAAATTTTCCGCAAACTTTCAACAAAGAAAGGGCACAAAAAGAGTTTTTTGTTTTCCATGTGGCCTGCGACTGGCTCTATACGGTTGAAATTTATTTTTCTTCCAGTTTTATGAAACTAATAAAATAATCACTTACTTACTTTCCTGGTGAAACATCCCTCATGATTTCACCTGCGTCACAATATTACGCCAACGTCCTCGGTTCATAGCAGCTTATCTCCAGTTTCTTGGGAGTCCCACACCTCCAAGATCTTGCTCCACTTGGTCTAACCACCTAGCTCGTTGTGCACCTCTACGTCTTGTACCGGCCGGATTCGAGATGAACATCATTTTTGCGGGATTGTTGTCCGGTACCCTTCCAGCTTTCGCGAATTCCTGAATACTGGGTCGGGACTTGGTATTCGCGACACTTTTGGAGGACCTGCCGCAGCGTAAAGATTTGGTCCGTTGTCGATTGCTCACTGCTAGCGGCGAGAGACGGCGAAAAACGGTGAAAGACGATTTGGGAGAGCACTTTGTATGCTGCGTTGGGAATCGTGATCGCTCGATAGTTCTCACATTCCAACTTGTCACCCTTCTTGTATATTGGGCATATTACTCCTTCCTTCCACTCCTCCGGTATCTGTTCTGTATCCCAGATCCTGACTATCAGCTAGTGCAAACAGGAAGCCATCCTATCCCATCCCAGTTTGATATGCTCCGCTGCGATGCCATCTTCTCCAGCTGATTTGTTGTTCTTGGGCTGCTTGATGGCATCCTTAATTTCACCTCTCGTAGGGGTCGGAATGTCTCCCTCATCCGCTGTGCTGACGAGGTCGGTCCTCCTGCCGCCTTGGTCCTCTGCCTCTGCGCCATTCAGGTGTTCATTGTAGTGCTGCTTCCACCTGTCGATCACCTCACGTTCATCCATCAAGATTCCTTCATCGTTAAACCGACACATTTCGGCTCGCGGCACAAAGCTGGCGTGGAATGGGTTCAGTTTCTTGTAGAACTTACGTGTTTCTTGTGAAAGATACATTTCTTCCATTCTGCGCTTTTTGTCCCGGAACAAATGGGTCTGCTGTCTTCGCTTCAGTTTATATCACATCACGTTTTGACGGGTCCCATGCTGCAGCATCAATACCCGCGCTGCATTCTTTTCGTCTAGAATCGTCTGACACTCCTCGTCGAACCAGCCGTTACGTCGATTCCTCTCGACGAAAATAATCTCTTAATTGTATACAAATATACAGCTTTAGTGGGATTTCATATATTCAGAAACATTTTTTTATTTATTTCTGAAATAGGTAACTTTAGAGACATTTTTCAACATGAATTGTTTCATGCATCGAGATTTCATTCAGGAATATAGATCATTAACTACAAAATCATGTGTTCGAAACTTCCTGAACATGATATTCGTTTTTGGATAATTCAGCTGCTCAATATTAGTATCGTCTTATGTGCACGGGTTGAATAATTCAAAGGACGAAGATAACTTTCATCAAAGGACGCAGAATTATTCATCTAATCATTTTGTTGTCCAAGGATGAATTTTTGTTACATTGATCATACATTCCATTGAATTTATACTTGTTGCTGGAGAACCACGAAAAACTGATTAAAAAGGCGTATTTTTATCAAAAGCTCTAATTTTCCAAACTTAGTTTTCAAATATATTAAAAATCGATGCATTCAAATTTTTTGTTCAAAAATTGAAATTGAAAAAAGTGCTTACCAAATTTTGAAACAATTTCAAGTCTTAACGGAAAACAAATTTTAAAAGAAATTTAGCTTTTTTGTACTAATAAAAGTACTAATAAAAAATGAAAATTGATTTTCCCTAAAATTTAACTTTTAATAAGCAATTTATCTTTTACTCATCCATCCTAGACTTTTCCCAAAAGTTTAGGATGGACAAGTTGTTTGAAACAATCTAAATATTAATCTGAAAAATGGGATCCACCCGCGATAAATACTCGGTTTGCTAAGTCAAATACATGTGCAAAATTTCATTAAAATAAAAAATGATCGATTAACTTTTTGCGTACTGTCAGATCATTAGGCATGGAAAAGCTCTGTTGTGTACACAACAGTTCATTGTTAAAATTCATTAGTTTTGCTTCGAGCTATTGATAGAATCTACACACTTTTACATTACACTTTTATTTCACTTCACTTTTTAGTTTTTAATGTAAAAGTCCATTGTTGTTTTTATTCTTGTCACATTTTAATACGGTTTGGCTGTCTCTATTGCGCATATACTAATATTCTACTTTCTCTTGTTACAGATAACATCTAGTGAATCTTTGATGGATGTGGTTATCGCTGCGATAGAATTTTATCAAACATACTATAAATATGAACTACTCTTAGCTCTTACTTTTACAATGATCGGTTGGATTTTATTCATAGTAAGGAATGTTTTTATAAATCCTATTTTAAATACACCAACCCAAACTAGATCGGTTCTCATCGCATTGGTGGTTGTTTGCATAATATGCTTATATAACACAGGTAAGACAGTAACAGGGTTATTCCATACCAATTGATCAGGCAAATGCAACAACCCTCCCTGATTCGCTCCAAAATAAATAAATTGACTTGTTTGAGGTCGAAACAAAAAAATCAAAAGTTTCGTGTCAATCGAACAACACCCCGCTAATTGCGGGGCATTCCTTTTTCCCATTTTTGACAAAACATTATTTTCCATGTTTAGGTAAACATCATATCTAAGAAACCGTAAGTGCTACAATGTTAGAAATTATTTTTAAAGGTTTGGAAATTTTTTTCAATCGAACGGCATCACCAGTTTTGGCAGTATTGATATTTTTGTTTGAAAACTAAAATTGTGTTTTTCACAATTGGCGTGGGATTTGTTCGATTGACACAAAACTTTGGTTTTTTTAGCTTCGACCTAAAACAAATAAATTTATTTATTTTGGAACGAATCAAAGAGGCTCGTTGCATTTGCCTGATCACTTGGTATGGAATGATTCAACAGTAATTATATTATAAATTGACAAGAAACACAAAATCGTTTTTTAATAGTCCAAATTCCAATTTCTTGTTTTTTATCTAAGTTTGATTGAATTTTGTAGAGTTCTCATTTTGGCTATATTCGTCATAATAACGTTTGCGGTAAAAAATGGACTTTCTTCAAATGGTGATGAAAAAAAACTAAGACAGATAATTGAGTTGGATAAATTTGCCATGTAACGTAATCCTCGCAAAAAAATTCACGTCCTTGCGTCCGGCTTTCTGGCAGTTAAGCGGAAAATTCGCCATGGCGGACAAAAACTTGCGTGTAGGCATGTTTTTAAGCTCTTTGCCCGATATTTTTTTTATTAATTCCTCCTTCGTTTTCGCGAAAAAATTGTTGGAATAGATCTTGCGCTTCAAGTTGGCCCAGAAATTCTCGATGGGACGCAGCTGGGGGACGTTGGGCGTTTTGTTGGCCAGAACTTGATGAACGACGCAACTTCTGGCAGGCACTTCCTACTATAAATTTTCCCCGTTTACGGCCAGCCCGGAGCGAAAGAAGAGCAATTTTGACATCCCTTTCTCGCTGATTGTCAACCACAGCCTTGGGGAACTTGGTCTGTGGAATAAACTTCACCTTGGTGCTCACTTCCTTCGTAGAGGAGGTAAAATACGAAATGCCCTGCTATCCAGGGTGAGATAGGTCTCGTCGTCCATCACCGCTGCCACGTAGCGGTTCGCCGGGAAAATCGACTTGACAATCTTATTCAACCGCTGTCGCTGCGTGATTGCCTGCAGCTCTGAGACCAGTGGATGGGACTACCGCTTTCTGACATGTATGTCCATGTTCTTCAGATACTCTTTCAATGTTTTACCGCATGCACCAACCTTTCGTAAAGTGCACGCAGCGATTCAACCACTTTTCCCTCGGTCTTCCTCTTCAGCATCCTTTGAAGCTTCTTGTCGCTCAGGGTCGTTGGCCGTCCGGAACCGGGCTTTCTTTCGATGCTCTGAACGTTGTCCAATAGTGTCAAGATGTTGTAGATGCCGGAACGGGCATAGCCGTCGTCCACAAAGTGCCGCACGATTTCCGTTTTTGACGCGGTGGGGGACACTGTTTCCAAAGCGGCACAAACATGATCGAAATTATTTTGACCCAAAAAACTAGATTTTAGAGCCGTTGGTAGGTAGAGAGGTGGTAGGTACGACGCGTGGAAGACAGCCTAATGGCTAGTTCGATGCCTAGTGCCAGAAAGCGACAGATGAGAAGAACCGTGCTAGGAGCCGCATGCTCACTGCGGCTACGCGCCAGAACAGCGAGAGATACAGGGTGGCAAAAGCTGCCGAAAATAGAACCCACCGTCGGAAGAAGTGCGAGTTCGAGGAGCAGGTGCTCGCCAGCGCAGAGGACAGCTATGCTGTCTGTTTCATGGTTTTGCTGACGACATCGATATCATCGGTATCAACCGTAAGGCCGTGGAGGAGGCTTTCGTACTTTTTAAGAGGGAAGCAGCGAGATTGGGGCTTGTCATTAACTCTGCCAAAACGAAGTACGTGGTAGCTGGCAGAGAGCGTGGGAGTCACCGTGGTGGTGGTGCTGGGGTGGAGATAGATGGGGAACGATTTGAAGTGGTTGACGAATTCGTTTATCTTGGTACACTTGTGACATGTGACAACGATATGAGCCGAGCCGAAGTGAAACGACGAGTTGCAGCTGCGAACAGGGCCTTCTACGGACTACGTAACCAGCTAAGGTCCCGTAGTTTGCAAACTCGCACAAAACTAGCGCTGTATAGGACGCTGATACTCCCGGTGGCCCTTTACGGACATGAAGCATGGACGCTGAAGGAAGCTGATCGACGAGTGCTCGGAGTTTTTGAGCGTAAAGTTCTGCGATCGATACTTGGCGGTAAACTGAAAGATGGAGTGTGGCGCAGACGCATGAATCACGAGTTGTACTAGGTATACAAACATGCTGATATAGTGAAGGTAATACAGCGGGGCAGGCTTCAGTGGGCTGGACATGGAGCCAGAATACCTGACGAGAGAGCCGCCAAAACTATCTTCAGTAGAGAACCAGGAAGAGGCCGTCGGCTCCGTGGTAGGCCTCGCACGTGGTGGAAAAAGATGCACGATCTGCTGGTGTACGAGGAGACTGGAGAACGGCTGTCCAAGACAGGAGAAGCTGGACATCTCTGATTCGTTCGGCCCTGGACCGGTGGACGGTCCGTTAGCCACAAAGTAAAGTAAAGTAAGTAAGTAAGTGCCCTAAGGAAAGTTGATTCATTGAATATTCTCCATTTTATAGAAGTTGCAATTTTGTGATTAATCCATATGACAG